>NC_052069.1:102499439-102799733 GCF_015852505.1 Tachyglossus aculeatus | reverse complement strand
GACATGAGCATTTCACATCACAAATCCCCAACAGTCTGTTAAGAGTAGCTGATGGGAGAATCTTCTGGTCCTTAGTTCCTGGGCCCCAGCTGGGGAATTTTAGCTAGGTGTTTAATTCCTGGGGATAGAGGTGGGGTGGGGAGTTGGGAAGGGAAGGTGATTATTTGACTGCCATTTCTAGGTATTAGGTCAATTCTATCTCTGCCTCAGACCTGTTACCTCAACTAAACTGTGAAAACCCTACCTCCTTCCCCTCCCCACAGCACTTGTATATATATTTGTACAGACTTATTACTCTATTCATTTTACTTGTACATATTTACTATTCTATTTATTTTGTTAATGTTGTGCATATAGCTTAAATTCTATTTGTTCTGACGACTTTGACACCTGTCTACGCGTTTTGTTTTGTTGTCTGTCTCCCCCTTGTAGACTGTGAGCCCGCTGTTGGGTAGGGACCGTCTCTATATGTTGCCAACTTGTACTTCCCAAGCGCTTAGTACAGTGCTTTGCACACAGTAAATGCTCAATAAATATGATTGATTGAATGAATGAATGAATGAATATAGCTTTAATTCTATTTGTTCTGATGACTTTGACACCTGTCTACATGTTTTGTTTTGTTGTCTGTCTCCCCCTTCTAGACTGTGAGCCCGTTGTTGGGTAAGGACCGTCTCTATATGTTGCCGACTTGTACTTCCCAAGTGCTTAGTACAGTGCTCTGCATACAGTAAGTGCTCAGTAAATACGATTGAATGCATGAATGAACATGCTATAGAGATAACCATAGGGCCACACCATCTTGAAATACCAGAGCCCAGGATAATATACCGACCAACATTCTCCGAAGCCATCTCATCCCTCACCTGCCTCCTGTCAAAACTGCCCCGAGAGATAAGGGTCCCCTGGGACCTCATATTACTTGCGCCTCTGTTTGAGCCTAACACGTATGGTGGTCACTGTTAGCATTCAGTTCTTGATGTACAGTTCTGGAATGTGGATGCGAGCATTTTGCATCACAAATGCCCAATGGTCTGGGAAGAGTAGCTGGTGTACATGCTGTTACATGCTTTGCAGTGAGCATGTGTAACTTGTAAGATGTGTAAGACATGTAACTTGTACACATGTAAGAGAAGCAGTGTGGCTCAGTGGAAAGAGCATGGGCTGGTGAACCAGAGGTCATGGGTTCTAATCCTGGCTCCACAACATGTCAGCTGTGTGACCTTGGGCAAGTCACTTAACTTCTCTGGGCCTCAGTTCCCTCATCTGTAAAATGGAGATGAAGACTGTGAGCCCCATGTGGGTTGACCTGATTACCTTGTATCTACCCCAGTGCTTAGAACAGTGCTTGGCACATAGTAAGCGCTTAACAAATACCAACATTATTATTATTATTTATTTGATGATGTCACACCACTTTGTGAAAGTATGATGCTTGCCTAAACTTATAGCATATCTTCAGTGGGATCCCTGACCCACTCCCTTTCCTAAGAGGTGCTGCATTCCCCTCCCAGGTACTTCTAAACATGGTTGCTGCATGTGAGATATGGAACTTTGAGGCTGAAAGAGTCAAGAGTCAAGGCTGAAGGATTTTGGGTGCTGAAAATAAAAATACTAGATAGAAAGATGCCATATCAGTATTGGACAGACCAGCTTAAAACTGCATTTTTCAATATAAGCCTGGATGACTGGATACTCTGGCTGGAAGGCAGTTTCCAGTGATGGCTTGAAAGGATAGTTGTTTCCCCAGCCCTTTCCTTAGTTGCTCATCTGAGGCACTGGGCTAGGCCAACCTTCCAGTTAACACAGCTTGGTTTGTTTGTGGATAAAGTGGGTCTAATGGTTTCTACCTCAATAGGCGGTTTTATGCTAACTTCCTTAGTGTTGATAATGTTTATGCTGATCCTACCATAGGGCATTTTACAGGAGTGGACAAGTTGAGTGCTTTTCTTGTTCAAAAAGTTCCCAGGTCTGATCTTATCCAAACTTGGCCAAAGTCTGAGCCTGCCCACATCCTTCCTCTGGCCTGGAACTCCTTCCCCCTTCATATCTTACAGATCATCACTCTCTCCATCTTCAAAACCTCAATAAAATCACATCTCCAAAAGGCCTTTCTTGACTCAGCCCTCATTTCTGCCACTTGCCCTCCCTTCTGTGTCACCTGTGCACTTGGATTTGTATCCTTTAAGCACTGAAGCAGTGTGGCATAGTGGGTAGACCATTGGCCTGGGAATCAGAAGGTCATGGGTTCTAATCCTGGCTCTGCCAGTTGTCTGTTGTGACACCTTAGGAAAGTCACAACTTCTCTGTGCCTCAGTTCCCTCATCTATAAAATGAGGATTAAGACTGTGAGCCCTATAAGGGAGCAGGACTGTGTCAACCCGACAACCTTGTATCTACCCCAGCACTTAGAACAGTGCCTGGCACATAGTAAGTGCTTGACAAATACCATAATAATAATTATTATTATATTCACCCCACCCCACAGCTCCACAGCACTTAGGTACATATCTTTATACTCTCTCATTTTCCCTCTCTGTAAATTAGTTTAATGCCTGTCTTACCCTCTGGACTGCAAGGGATCGTGTCTACCAACTCTATTAGAGGAAGCAGCATGGCTTAGTGGAAAGAGCACGGGCTTTGGAGTCAGAGGTCATGGGTTCGAGTCCCGCTCCACCACGTCTGCTGTGTGACATTGGGCAAGTCACTTAACTTCTCTGCACCTCAGTTACCTCATCTGTAAAATGGGGATTAAGACTGTGAGCCCCACGTGGGACAACCCTATCACCTTATATTCCCCCCAGCACTTAGAACAGTGCCTTGCACATAGTAAGCATTCAACAAATGCCACTATTATTATTATTATTGTATTGCACATTCCCAAATGCTTAGTACAGTGCTCTGCACACTGTAAGCATGCAATGAATCCCATTGATTTGTTGGTTGATTGAAAGAGGGTAACTAGGGTGGAGAGAGAGCCCTGCATAATATGGGCCTGAAAAACTAGACTAGAGGTTCTGAGCAACTGCTGGTGGAGAGTGGAGCCTGGTAGTTCTTTAAAGTCTTCTTCCCTCCCTGATTTGTTAAGCACTATGTGCCAAGCACTGTAAACTAAGTACTGGGGTAGATACAAGATAATCAAGTCCCATGGGGCTCGCAGTCTATGAAGGAGGGAAAACAGGTATTTAATCTCTAATTTGCAGGTGAGGGAACTAAAGAATAGAGAAGTTAAATGACTTCCCCAAGGGCATATCAACAGGGATTATAATCCAGGTCCTCTGGCTACCGGGTCTGGACTATTTCCACCAGGCCACACTGCTTCCCAGTATGTGTGGGATGTATCCTCATCAGGATATGTGCTCCTGCTGTCAGTTTTTGCCATTTACTGAGCATCTGTTGGAGTTTTTCACTTCCCCCATTTTCAGGGATTTCAATTTCTATAATTTACTTCAGAAAAAAAGCCCTGTGTATGCTATTCAACTCACAAGGTGTTCCATTCTTTCTGATCCTCTAAGCCATCATCATTGTCTGTATTGATTGAGTGTCTACTATGAGCACAGTACTTACTGCGCTTGGGTGATTAGGAGATATTCAGAAGAAACATAAGACTGGACCTCTGCACTCAAAGAGTTTACATTCTATGGCAAGCAGACCTAAATCACAAATACACAATTGCTAAAAGTGCATATAGATGTAAGTGACAAGTGGATCAATCAATCAATCAATAACACATCAATAGAGAGGTGCATGAGAGCTAATCCCCAGCACATATCCTGCAGAGAAAATCAGCTCTTCCTGACTCTGAGAACGTCCCTTGTTCCAAAGGAAATTCAATCAATCATTCAGTGGTATTTATTGAGCGCTTACTCTTTGCAGAGCACTGTACTAATTGCTTGGGAGAGTACAGTGCGACTGAGTTGGTAGACATGTTACCTGCCCTCAACAAACTTACAGTCTACGGGGGCGAAGAGACTGATTGCCTCTTCAGCCACTCTTATGCCCAAATAAGCATCCAACCTTTCAAAGCAGCTGTCAGTGATGCAGGGATTGGAATGAAGGGAGAAATTCTCAGTCAGCCTAGAAGAAGTTTTGGTTTGCTCTCCCCAGTGTAGCGTCATAACTGTAGGTAAATGGCCTCAGTTGAAACTATATGCCAGTCTGAAATATGTCTCCCCGACCCAGAGTAGCAGAAAGCAGCATGGCCTAGTGGAAAGAGCATGGGCCCAGGAGACAGAGAACCTGAGTTCTAATCCCAACTCTGTCAATTGCTTCCTGTGTGAATTTGGGCAAGTCATTTAATTTCTACGTGTCTCAGTTTTCCTCTTCTCCCTCCTACTTAAACTGTGCAGTACAGGAACTGTGCCCAATTAATTAATTTGTAGCTATCTCAGTGATTAGAACAGAGTTTGGAGGTAGTAAGCGCTTTCTTTTTTTATGTTGTCAAATCATCTCTGACCCATAGCAACTTTGTGGACACATCCCTCCCAGAATGCCCCACCTCCATCTGCAATCATTATCCAATCTTTATCTATCTGTATCCATAGAGTTTTCTTGGTAAAAATATGGAAGTCGTTTACCATTGCCTTCTTCCATGCAGTAAACTTGAGTCTTTGCCCTGGACCCTCTCCCATGCTGCTGCTGCCCAGCATAGGTTAGTTTGGACTTGTAGCAGATTGCCTTCTACTTGCTAGCCACTGTCCAAGCTAGAAATGGAATGGGTATGTCTCTGCTTGACTCTCTCTCCTGTAGCCAAGAGTGGTAGAGTCCTGGAAACTCTCCAGGTGTGATCCTGAGAGAGCAGTAAGTACTTTATAAATACTATTAAAAAAAAAACCAACAACAAAAATGCTTGACTGCAAGCTCGGTATGGGCAGGAAATGTGTCTACTAATTCTGTTGTATTCTACTCTCCCAAGGGCTTACTAGAGCACTCTGTACATAGTAAGCCTTCAGTAAGTACCACTGATAGATTGAAAGCCTTTTGGGATTCCACTGCAGTGCTCCACTGAAGCTCCTGCCAAGTTCAGGGTTTCAAGATGCCACATGCTAGGTCTAATGCAGTCATGTAAGTAGCCACGTGCTGACTCACCCAGGACAACAAGAAATCTGATTTCACTGGTCATCCAACTTAGAAAAAAAGTCCCCATGAAAATCATATTGCTTGATGTCTTTTTCCTGGGGCACCCTGGGACATCTACTAGGTGGAGAGTAGGCTCGTGGAAAAAAACTTGTACTTATTTGCAAGGAGTGCTCAAGGACTCAGATGTGGCACTTCTAGAATTGGCAGTTCATAGATAGCCCAGGACCTCTTTCCTGTTTGCAAGGCTGGATGAAAGCACTACAGGGATATTTGGTTCAGGTCAGGTCAGAATTCCAGCTCTGGCTTGGGTTCTTTTGGGAGATCTATTCTTCCAACCTTGAAACAAGCTTCATTCTGAGTTGCAACTGAATACCGAGATTAACCCAGAGTGGCATGTCCTACTGCCTCTGTCCACGCCCTCCACCTGCTCCCCATCACCACACCGGATGTTTTTCCGGAAGGTGCCTCTCTCTGACTGTGGGACTTTTATGACCTGGGATAGCAGGTTGCCGCCACAACAGTTCACAGAGCAGCTGATGGCGTGCTATCTGACTCACCCGGATAAACTTTCAGGGAGCCGGAAGGCACAAGCCCCGGAGCTCAGACGTTAACATTGTCACACAAACACTCCCCCCACCACGCGCGCACACACACACACACACACACACACACACACACATCCACATTTGCAAAACCCTCTGTTTTTCCACCACCTCAATCGGAGGCTTTGATTTCACTTTTGCCCAAGTCTTGCTGGAGGGTGCTTGCAATCTCTGAATGGTTAAAGCTTTGAAAGAGCCAAACATGCCTGTTGCACAGCATTCCTGCTGGCCCTGACCAGTGTTTGCCTTTATCTTTGCCCCCACATTCAAAGAGGGCGTGTGTGTGTTTTTCCAAGGCCAAAGTCTGCAGTAGGAGGAGTTGCTTGCCTGGGCCTCCTGGGAAATTGCATTGAACAATCCTACATCAATCACTGTATTCATCCTGTAGTCACCCAAGATGGGAGAGGGGGACTCTTCCTTATCCCAGGGGATTTTTTTTTCCTCTTGGCAGGTGGCCAGCACCCTGGAACAGTTGCCAGACCTGTTTCTCCTGAGGGAGGCCTGTCACCTTCCTCCAGGCTGCCCAGGAGCTGCTGTTCTGACCTGAGGAGTTACTCTGAAGCACCCTGCAGTCATTTTTTTTTCCCCAGGGACTGTACTAAGCACTGGGGTAGATACGAGCTATTTGGGTTGTACAGTACCTGTCCCACATGGGGCTTGCAGTTTTAATCCTCATTTTACAGCTGAAGTAATTGAGGCACAGAGGAAGTTAAATGATTTGCCCAAGGTCACACAGCAGACAAGTGGCGGGACCAGGATTAGGATCCATGTCCTTAGACTCCCAGGCCTGTGCTCTATCCATTAAGTCACGCTGCTTCTCTCCTTCATTCCTAGGCCTTTTCCCCAGTACTCGATCTCCTCTTGAGAGCCCCAGCAGGAGAAGCTGTACTTGCTGAAATGAATCTGTCCCACAACATTTCAGAAGTGGTCATGACCTCAGATCCTACTGTGATAAATGCCATGGAAAATGCCAGCCAGAGAGATAGAAATTGGTTTTCCTTCCTCTGACACATCAGGTATCCTAGGCATGAGAGGGTTCCCTCTTCAGCTCTCGGCCTTCATCCCCTCCTCTTTTCCGGGGGGTAGGTCATTCTGGAAATGCTGAACTCTGCATTTCTCCTGGCCCTGTGTGTCAGCTGCACCAATCTGGGGCTGAGGAGACATAGAAGACAATGCCAAAGACCTCTACGTTAACCCATTCTAGACTGTAAAGTCATTGTGGGCAGGGAGAGGGTCTTCCATGGGAAGTACTCTCCCAAGCACTTAGTACAGTGCTCTGAACAAGGTTAACACTCAATAAATACCATTGATTGATTGATTGATTGACTGATATGGCTGCAACATTCTAGTCAGGCTTGAGCTGATGCACTAGTTGCAAGCATCATGCCCCAACGAAAGCCGAAGCAGAACAGAGATAGAGCAGAGTTGGAGTCCTAAGGTCCTGGAGCTGCAGAGCCTTTGCCTTGACCAGGGCTTCCCAAATCTATCCAGCAGCAGCCTGGCAGGTAAAAACACCTGGAAGACCTAATGTAGAAAATCCCCAACACAGAGGAAAGAGCTTCCAGGTGAATAGGATAATAATGATGGCATTTGTTAAGCACTTACTATGTGCAAAGCACTGTTCTAAGAGCTGGGCACTGTTCTAAGCGCTGGATGATCATAGGTTCCAAGTCCTTTCCTAGAGCATAAATAAGGTCGCCCTCATGTCGACCCCTCTGTGACCCCAGAAGCACATGTACTTGTAGATGAACTTCTCTGTCACTGGAGTCTTCTTTGAAAACAGACTACTCTATAGGGTGTCCCTCTAGACTGTAAGCTCCCATCTAGGCTAATAATAATTATTACGGTACCTGTTAAGCACTTACTATGTGCCAAGCACTGTTCTAAGCACTGGGGTAGATGCAAATTAATTGGGTTGGACACAGTTCTTGTCCCCTGTGCGGCTCACACTTTTAATCCCATTTCACAGATGAGGTAACTGAGGTGCAGAGAAGTGAAGTGAGTTGCCCAAGGTCACACAGAAGACATGTGGTGGGCCCGGGATTAGCACCCAGGTTCTTCTGACTCCCAGGCTTGTGCTCTATCCACTAGGCTCCATTGCTTCCCCAGTATAAGCTTATTGTAAATTCAGTGTAAGCTCATTGTGGGCAGGGAACATGTCTACCAACTTTATCATATTGTACTCTCCCAAGTGCTTTAATACAGTACTCTGCAAACAGTAAGACCTCAAAAAATAACATTGATTGATTGAGTGATTGATGATGTTCGTTAACACTAAGCCCGGAGCCAGAGCCAGTGGCTGATGCCAGTTGCCATCCCCTCTACTACTGAGCATTGCTTTCACCCTGAACAGAGCTTCGCCCCAGGAATAATGCAGAGCCAGTGAACAGGGACTCTGGGCAGAAGTCTGCGTGGTTGCCCATCCACCTCCGCATCAAACTGAAACTCCTTACCATCAGCTTTAAAGCACTCAATCACCTTGTCCCCCACTACCTCACTTCGCTACTCTCCTACTGCAATTCAGCCAGCACACTTCGCTCCTCTTACACCAACCTACTCTCTGTATCTTGATCTCACTTATCTCGCCACCAACCTCTTGCCCTCATCCTTCCTCTGGCCTGGAACATCCTCCCTCTTCATCTCCAACAGACAATTACTCTTCCCATCTTCAAAACCTTATGGAAGGCACATCTCCTCCAAGAGGCTTCCCAAACTAAGCCCTTCTTTTGTCTCCTCCCACTTCTTTCTGCATTACCCTGATTTGCTGGCCCAGCCCCACAACACTTATATACATACCTGTAATTTATTTATTCAAATTAATGTCTGTCTTTCCCTCTAAACCTCGTTGTGGGCAGGGAACATGTCTACCAACTCTCTTCCTCCCTTCAAGGCCCTATTGAGAGCTCACCTCCTCCAGGAGGCCTTCCCAGACTGAGCCCCTTCCTTCTTCTCCCCCTCGCCCCCCTCCATCCCCCCCTTCTTACCTCCTTCCCTTCTCTGCAGCACCTGTATATATGTATATATGTTTGTACATATTTATTACTCCATTTATTTATTTTACTTGTACATATCTATTCTATTTATTTTATTTTGTTAGTATGTTTGGTTTTGTTCTCTGTCTTCCCCTTTTAGACTGTGAGCCCACTGTTGGGTAGGGACTGTCTCTATATGTTGTCAATTTGTACTTCCCAAGCGCTTAGTACAGTGCTCTGCACATAGTAAGCGCTCAATAAATAAGATTGATGATGATGATGATGATGGTATATTGTTATATTGTATTCTCCCAAGTGCTTAGTACAGAACTCTGTACACAGTAAGTGATCAATGAATATGATTGATTGATTGATTGACTGCCCTGGGACCAGGCAGGAGATCTGCTTGCCTGAGGCAATAGGGTGGAAAGGATGGAGAAGATGGGGTGAGGGGAAGGCATCATCCAGTTCCTCTTTCTGGTCTAGGGTTCTCCAAAACTGAGCTGCAAAGGGAGAGAAGGGGGCTTTGCCCAAGGAGAGGAAGAACAGGGAGGTGAGGGTCAGAGACAGGGAGAGCTGAAGGGCTGGAATCTCCCAGAAAGCAGCAGAATTGCTCTGAGATATTTCCATCCAGGAACCATGGCCTGAACTCCCCAGTGAGGTGCACCAACTCATCACCAACTGTGGGGAAATTTTCCTCCATAGGCACTGAGGTGCAAAGCCCTCAGGGCAGATTTACTTACAGGATTGGAGTCCAGAGAAGAGGAACTTTCAGGGTGAATAGGAAACATGTCTACCCTGCTTGGCGTCAGAAAAATCAAAGTGTCTGCCCCAAGGATATTGAATGCTGGTACCTCCTTTTATTTGTAACCCTGTCTGCCCCATCTGAGCAACTGGCATCATTTTTCTCTGATTTTAGAGGCTCTCCCTACCAGGCTGCCCTCCAACCACCCCAACAACTGCTACTCAACACTTCCCCCTCACCACCCATGCTCTCTCCTTCTTCTGGAGGCATATAACCAGTCTGCCTTGGATCCATCCTCTTGAAAGCCACACTTACCCCACCAGGTGTCCTTGCCCTGCACGTCCACCAAGGCCCACAGACTTGGAGAAGCAGCATGGTCTGGTGGATAGAGCATGAGCTCGGGAGTCAGGAGGTCATGGGTTCTAATCCCAGCTCTGTCACTTGTCTGCTTTGTGACCTTGGGCAAGTCACTTCACTACTCTGTGCCTTGGGCAAGTCACTTCGCTACTCTGTGCCTCAGTTACCTCAGCTGTAAAATGGGCATTGAGACTGTGAGCCCCACTTGGGACAGGGACTCTGTCCAACCCTATTTGATTGTATCCAACCAAGCACTTAGAACAGTGCCTGGCACACAAATGCCACAATTATTATTATTGTTATTATTATTATTACTACCCCTTGCCCTTTCCACATGCCTGTAGACCCAAGTTATTACCTGAGATTCATCTCCAGCCGTTTCCCCCAGTGACCCCTCTGAGCCTCCAGCAGGCCCTGAGGGGGGCTGCCGTTTGGGCTGCCAGCTTTCCGGCTTCCTTCCACCTATTCTCCTTTTCCCAGCTAGCACAGACATGAAGTCCAAGATGTGCAGATTTTTTTTGGCATTGGTTCCTGCCTAGCCAAGGCATTTTTTTCTTTTCATGTTGTTGTTGTCCTGTTTCCTTTTGCATAAAGACTTTGGCTCGATAGAGTCGATCACAGACTGGGTGGGCGACCGAGGCCAGACCTCTGTCCCATTGCCAATACCCTCCTTAATGAGCTGCGCCTCTCCCCACAATGCCTCCTCTGAGACTCTCACTCGTGCAGCTAAGTGGACACTAAACATGTGTTGCCCATGAATCTCCAGAGGTACCTCAGGGGATAGTGGTGCCAGGGTTGGGATTTCAGGCCAAGAGGCCTTGAGCCACAGGCATTGAGAGGGTATATCGAACAAGTGAACTGACAACTGGACTAACAGGGAAACCAGAGTTCTCAGAGACCAGTGTGAATTTTGTTTGCCAGGAAATCAAGATCTCTGTTGCAAGACAGAGCCCAACAAGGGAGGAGCTGGAGGTTTGGGAAGCCAGGATCTGGTCCTTATTTGCTTTGCATCCCAGAAGGAAAGAGAAGATAAAACTGCAAATAGCTCTGAGCATTAGACTGAAAGCTCACTGAAGGCAGGTATCAGGTCCAACAACTTTATTGTACTCTGAGCACTCAGCTCAGGGCTCTGCACACAGTAAACAGCTTGGCCCAGTGGAAAGAGCATGAACCCGAGAGTCAGAAGATCTGGGCTCTAATCCTAGCTCCACCATTAGCATGCTGTGTGACTTTGGGAAAGTCACTTAATCTCCCTGTGCTTCAATTTCCTCATCTGTAAAATGAGGATTCAATACCTGTCCTCTCTCCTACTTAGACTTTGAGTCCCATGTGAGACAAGGACTGTGACTGACCTGGTTATCTTGTATCTATCCCAGTGCTTAGTACAGGGCTTGGCTTCGTATACGCACTGAACAAATACCACAGTTATTATTGTTATCATCATAAGTGCACAATAAATACCACTAGTTTGTCTGATGGAGCTAAACACCTAGAAAGGCATTTCCCACTAGCACCAGAGGATTGAAGGGTCTACTATACCTGCCCCTTTGACCAACACACAACTACTTCTCTACTGAAAGTTTATTTGTGTTTTGTGGGGGAAGAAGGATAAGGGGGTGCAGGGAGAAATGAGGGTGTCAGAAAAACCAGTTCAGCCAGAAACCATTTCCCTATTTGTCTACTACCGCACCCAGGAGCACCTGTAATAAAATGTTTCCTTCAACGTGAGAAATAACAAGGCCAGGGACAATGTAAGCATCTGTGTGGGGGTCAGAGGGGGTCCCCGTGATTTGCTGATGCTGACTTTCTGCAGGCACCTTCCTGCCCTCTGCCTCTGTTTTCCCACCTGGACCAGGGGGATTGGAGCCCCTCCCTGACCCTGCCAGCCTGTTGGAAGAGTTAATTAGTCTTTGTAAAGCTCTCTGAGGATTCTTGGATAAAAGCAGGTATTAAAATGGCACGCTATTACTCCCAAAATGTGGATTGTCATTTTTTTTTTATTAAATGGATCAATGTACCTTGCTTTGGGGAAGAGAGTGAGTTGAGATCACTCAATCAGTGGTCTTAGTACTATGTGCAAAGCACTGTACTAAGTGCTTGGGAGGGTACAACAGAATTAGCAGACTTGTTCCCTACCCATAAGGAGCTTACAGTCTAGAGGGTGGTTGCTCCCTTTAAAACTTGCATCCCCAAAGGGGCTGGGGAGTGGCAGCAAGCAGCTTCTCACTGGGTCCCACTCATAACATCTGTCTGTGAAAGGCCGGAGCCTCAGCCAAGTCCTCTGAATAACAGGCGGCATTCATGGAGTCTTCAAGAAGGTGAGCATTCCTGCAAAACACACCCAGAGACACTTGGAAGAGATTGCAGAGGAAAAAAAGGAAAAGGGTGGCAGAGGGAATGGGAGGAAGACTTCAAATTGGAAAAGTCCAGACCAGTCAATCTGGCTTCAACTGAACGATTTAAAAACAGAAAAGGAAAAGAAAAAGCAACACTGAAAAGGAAACCTGTGACTCTAAAGTGCAAAGTTGAGCTGGGTTTGCTGAGGAGAGGCAGATGCCCCCAGTCCAGGCTCAAGCAGTAAACAAATGTGACTCTAATGAGGGCAGAGTCATTAGGAAAACAAGATACACCTTTGCACAATGCGCTGTAAATCCTAAAATCAATGGGAAGGAACAGATTATCCACACCAGTGGCAGGTTTTTGAATTGGAGATCCATTCAGAAAAACACCAACAAATATATGCAAAGCTGTTTCTCCTGGGAATGCCAGAGTATTAGAAAGGCGATTCGATATACTCTTCTCGGGAAATAATCATGGCCTCGAAACAATAGCATTGGCATCTGCTGTATTTTCCTGCACCAGTCTTACATTCTCCTAAGGAACAGGAGCAAATGGCCTCTCCCATTCCCCCCTCCCCCCCGCCACCGCCTCCTTCTCCCTCCTCCTCTCCCCTCCTCCCCGTCATCCTCCCCACACCCCCGCTTCCCTGTGTACTCATCCTGGAGACTTACGGTGCAGGATGAAGGCAGGGCTGGCCAAAAAGGAAGGAATTCCTGGCTCTCTTGACAACTTCAACTCCTGGAGTGTTGCATATGCTATTGGCTCTGAGCCCAAAAGGTCACACATCTTAATGAGAATTTATAGTGTGGTGAAAAGAACATCAGTGGAGCATCTACACCCAGGAGAATAAACTCACTTTCTTTCACCAAGTGCTTTTTGGGAGCGTTTCAGTGACAAGATGATTGATTTTGTACATCCTTCAAAACATGAGAGAGACAGACACAGAGACAGAGAAAGAGGGCAAGAAGGAGGTGGCTGCCACTTGGTTGGCTCCACAGATCGAGGTAATGAGATCCAGCCACTGGTTCAAATTCAGGCCAGCCTGGTAGAGCCTGAAGGGCATCACCATCTGCTGGCTATTGGGTAAGCCATGTGAAAGCAAGAGGCAGTTTCACATCAGATTCCTGGGGAAACATTTTGCTAAAACAAAAGACAACACCACCATCAGCACCACCACCACCCCTGGGAAGAAGAAAGAATTAGGAAGATTGGAAACTAGCCAGAAGGGTGAATTCTCCTCTTTCCAGGATAGGGTGAAGATGAGGTAATGGACAAGAGAAGCAGCACGACCTAGTGGATAGAGCACAAGCTTGGGATTCAGAAGGACCCGGGTCCTAATCCTGGCTCCCCTACTTGTCTGCTGTGAGACTTTAGGCATGTCACTTAACTTTTCTGGGCCTCAGTTCCCTCACCAATAAAATGGGGATTGAGATTGTGAGCTTCATGTGAGCTCTCTAGTGGTTGCCCATCCACCTCCACATCTAAAATAACTCCTTGCCCTTGTCTTTAAGCACTCAATCCCCTTGTCCCCTCCTACCTCACCTTGCTACTCTCCAACTACAAGGCAGCCTGCACACTTCGCTCCTCTAATACTAGCCTTCTCACTGTGCCTAGATCTCATCTATCTCGCTGCCGACCCCTCGCCCACATCCTGCCTCTGGCCTGAAACACCCTCGCTCCTTAAATCCAACAATTACTCTCCTCACCTTCAAAACCTTATCGAAGGAACATCTCCTCCAAGAGGCCTTCCCTGACTAAGCCCCCTTTTCCTCTTCTCCCACTCCCTTCTCCCTTCTGCCTTGGCCAGACTTGCTCCCTTTGTTCATCCCCTGTCCCAGACTCACAGCACTTATGCATATATCTGTAATTTATTTATATTAATGTCTCTCTCCCCACTCTAGACTGTAATCTCACTGAGAGCAGGGAATGTGTCTGTTCATTGTTGTACTTTACTCTCCCAAGCAATTAGTACAGTGCTCTGCATGCAGTAAGTGCTCAATAAATATGATTGAATGAATGAAGTGTCTGGCACAAAGTAAGCACTTAACAAATGTCATTAAAAAAAGGGGTATATTTCTTCTGTTGCCTAAACCATGCCTGTCCACAGCATTTTGCACTTCAGGTTGTTGTGCTTTGATTGCGATAGACACTACACATAGAAGTTGACATTTAGAGAAGCAGGAGGAATAATCTTCTAAAGTCACTTAGTCCATGCCCTGTCTGAGCAGAAATTCTTAGACATGCTGGCCTTTGAACTCGATGAGAGAAAACTGTCTCCAGCCGACTTAAGGAAAGATCCAGAAAGCAGTGACACCATCACAGTCACGGCACTGAGAAAGCTTTACTGATGGATGGGCTGGTTATTTAGACTGTAATGAATTTTCCAAGCTCAGCAGAATGGTTGGTTATTCTTGGGAGAAACTCTTATCCCTAGTTGATATATTAAAGCCTCCCAGCAACTGAGTGATTTATCTGGAATTTGGATGAAGAAATGCTGGCTGCTTTCTACCTGACAAATGCCCATGCACATGGATGAAACAAAGAAAAATGGTAGATAAAATGGCCCTTCTTGGATCCAGGGGATGTAAAAGCTGTGTCTTTAATCAAGCAATGGTATTTACTGAGCACTTACTGTGTGCAGAGCACTGTACTAAGTGCTTTTTGTTTTTTAATGGCATTTATTAAGTGCTTACTATGCTCCAGGTACCGTACTAAAGGCTGGGATAGATACAAGCTAATCAGGTTGGGCACAGTCCCTGTCCCACATGAGACTTACAGTCTTAATCCTCATTTTACAAATGAGGTAATTGAGCCAGAGAGAAGTTAAGTGACTTGCACAAGGTCACACAACAGGCAAGTGACATAGCCTGGTTTAGAACCCAGGTCTTCCTGACTCCAAGGCTTGTGCTCTATCCACTAGGCCATGTTGCTGACTTTACTGGTCAGTAACCAGGATTTGTTGTTTCATTCCTTTTGAAGGCTTTTATTTTTTAGATGGTAGGGCAGAATAATTTTTTAATTAGTTTAGTGAAGAGGTGTCTAACCACCAAGCAAAGGATAGGGGAAGGAAGAGAATAGAATGCTCTGATGTGGGATGCTTGGGAGACCTGGAGGAAGGGGGACTTGGAGTTGGGGGAATTTTCCCTTTTCTCTGCCCCTCTCTCCCCCACCAACACCCCAGGGTTTATGACCAAAAGGAATTAGGTGAAACTTTCCTTCTGTCACTTTATAGGAGCTGCATAAAAGTGTGAATGTGTGATGAGAAAATGTTGAGCCTCTTTTTCTTTTCTCATTTCCCTGCCTCTTCAAACTCCTTTCTAACATTCCAATTTTCAGTTTAAAGCACCACTGAAAAAAGAAATGACTTTTCAAAGGAGCGAGGCCGCAGAGCTCTGATGTTTCCTCCAGCACGCAATCCCTTCCCACTCCCCTCTCCTGGACGGCATCTCCAGGGTCCAGGCATCAGGCATGAAGGCTATCTTGCCCCTGGGAACATCTGGTTCCCCGGCTAGCTCCACAAGCAGCTGGGCTCAATTTGCTGATTGGGTCCTGTGACCTGACAAAGTTTGCCTTATCACTCCCCAAACCAACGCCTTGCAAATCGCCTTTGGTTGGAAGCAAATTTTTTTCCTCTAGAATGTTTAATCAATTTGAGAGGAAACTGCTACCCTACCTCTCCAGAGAGCTGGCTTTATATGGCAAAGGGAAAAAAAAAATCAAGAGGGTGTTTCCCTAGGCCACTCTGCCGAGAATTTTCTGTGCAGATTTTAAGACTAGTCACATACTGGTATGCATTCCTCTAACATTAATGTCTCCTTTGGGAATGAAACCTTACAGAAATCTGAGACTGGAGCATGCTTGCAGCATACATACTTGCAAGAATCCTGACTCCACTGGAAGGATTTGCCTCTTCTCTTGTTGGAAAGGGAAAACCACAGTGTAGCAACTAGATACCCCTGACAAACAGATCAGGACCGAACTTCCTTAGCTGCCGATAGTTCCACAGTGAAAGAAACATGGGTTTTATGGAAGATTTTAGGGGAGAGAAGAGGGAGAGGTTAGGGGAAACTGGAAGTAAATATTTTATAGTTTGTCCATGCAGGACAAAAGTTAACCACTCACTGTCAAGCTGCCGCCCAGACTGCCGCAATAGAATTACAAACCAGTTCAGTCCTGAGGGGTGCCTTCACAAACATCCAGGATCTCCAAGCCAAACATTTGTGTATTCTAGAATAAAATGCCTAATTCTAATAGACTCAATATGTGTCATAGTCAATGTCTCGGGCTGACCTAATTTTGAAAATACACAATTTGGAAATTTTACCCTAGTTCTTTCTTAAGAATGGAGAAAAATTACTCAAGTCAAGTCTGAATCCTTACCACATCATGGCCTCCTGCTGAATCCCAAGTGGTGTCTTTGAGGACTAGAGAATGGAGAAAATAGAAGTCTCTCACCTCAGAGTTCTCTATTCAAGTTTTGTCCTGGTTTTCTGTGACCGAAAGGTCAGTCAATTCTCTGACTGGATTGAGCTGAAGTTCCATTCGGCCTTTCAACAGGCACTCTCTAGAGTTATGTATTCAAAGGGATCGGTAAAATAAGTTGCCAAGAGGTTTTTGGGTTTGAGGAGGTTTCATCTGAAGAGAAAGTCCATTTAACCGTTGACCTGGAAGGCTTCAAAAATCCAGGAATTCTAAACCCAGACCCTTCTTTCTCCCTGTACAGGAAAGATGAGACAATCTGTGGGTAGTGGAGCTCCCTCTGAGTATAGCAGCCATTATTTAGATCATAAACTTATTGTAGGGACATGACTACCAACTCTGTTATACTGTCCACTCCCAAGCACTTAGTACAGTGCTTTGCACACAGTAAGCACTCAATAAATACAATTGATTTATTGGTTGATTGATCCTTGCATAAACTCTGATTGACCCTGCTAATTCCACCCAGTGGATCAGCTTCAAGATTCACCACCATCTCACCCTATCTTATATATCAATCAATCGATCAATCAATCAGTGGTATTTACGGAGCATCTCTAATATGCAGAGTGTTTGGGAGAGTACAAAACAATCAAGTTGGTAGACTCGATCCTGTCCTCAAGGAGTTTACAGTTTTAATCCACCACTCCCCAGGCCATTCTCTTGGCTCCTCCCAAGCTAATCTTCCAGATTTTCCATCTCTCTCAACTCTCCCTCCCAACTCTCCCTCCACCCCCCCCCACCCCTGCCACTCACACTGCCCACCGGCCTGAAACTCCCTCCTTCCCCAAATCTCTCAGACCCTAGTTCTCCCCCCAGATCCTCCTAAAAATCCCACCTCTTGCGATAAGATTTCTCCAGTGCCCCAAGCTCTACAAACCCACAGTCATATCTAGCATATAGATATTTACTTCAATCTATCCTCAGCACTTATGGGAATAATAAAAATTATAATAGTAATAACAATAATAATGAAAAGCAGCATTTGTTAAATGCTTACTATGTGCCAAACACTGTTATAAGCATGGGTGTAGATACAAGATAACTCGTCTCTGCCCCACCTGGGGCTCAGAGTCAAATTAGAGGGAATAGGTATATGTGTTTAATTTGAGTACTTATTCTGATTGTAAATATTATAATATTTAATTATAAATATTAATTATTGTAACATTATAATCAAGTTTTAAATATGTTCAAGTCTTTCTCCCCCATTAGAATGTAAGCTCCTTGTGGGCAGGGAATGCATCACTTCTTTATGTTTTACTTCCTTCCCAAGTGGCCAGTACAGGGCATGGCACCTAGCAGATGCTCAATCAACACTATTACTCCTTCATGCTAGGTCTCAGGCTGAAAGTATGAATTGAAAAGCCATGAATATGATGGATTTTTTTCCCAACTACTGTGATTACCGTAGTAGCGTCTAATTTTCTTGATGGAAGCTGAAAGATTCTCAAATAATGACTGTATTTACCTGCTGCTGAGTGAGACAGAGAATGACCACCATCAAACACACATCTCTACTTGTTTCCTATCCTGGGGAATAAGAATCGGATCTTTTCTTTTTTCTTCCCCTATCTCCCTCAATTTTGTTATCTGTTAGTATGTAAGGAACTGTTTGGGGAATGCCACTCAGAATAGTAATGCACTAATAGCTTAATTTTATGGAGGAAATTTAATTGTCTTTCTGTCAGCCTTCTCCCTGTTCTTCAGGAAAATTTTTTATCTGGGTTGCCAGAAGCAGGGAACTGATTTGGGTGTAGGGAAAAACACTGGAGGACAGAGCAGTGGGTTGATATTTTCAAGGGCGTCCTCTCAGACTGGAAGAACAGTTCTCCAGCCACAGCCTGTCAAAAGCCTTCTTGTTCTCTGAACTATGTTGCGCCTTTTATCATGTGGTTGGTATTGTTTTTAACTGCAATTCCCCTCTTTCACATTTCCTGGGGTTTTTTTTAGAAGTGGGTTGTGCCTTTCATTCTGCCAACGGAAAATTCTAAGATTCCCAGCAAACTGGTAGAAAAAAATAAAAAAATAAAATTGAATTCATCTCATTTTCCTCTAAGCACTTCCCTTATGTTTTAGATTTTGTATTGATGGACTGATGATATAATTTGCTTTAAAACCAGGTGGCCTCTTAGTTTCCATCTGCTGTGTTGATTGCTTTGTCTCCAGCGAAAAGCATGGCAGAGTTAGGGCTGTTCAAGCATCAGCACCCAGGAGAGAAAATTCTTTAAATTACCAAGGAGTTCCAGGAAGGCATAATTCTTCCTCTTCCTTCTCTATCAGTTTGCACATCAAGGGCTAGTGGACCCAAGAGTTTTGTAATTAGAATGGGATCCAGAACTGCTGGATGGTGGTGTATCTTTAGCCGCATAATTGTTCTGAGTGGGCGAGTGACTATTTGCAAGGTGGCAAATCAACCAGGCACATAGCCAGTACTATTAATGAATTAGATCAGTGTTCTCTGGCTCCTCATCTGCCCTGCTACAGATAATGAGGCACATTTTCAACCTTTCAGTTTCCCAGTTTCCCTCCTCAGGGAGTGAGGGGCAGAAAGAGCTAGGAATAAAGGAAAGAGGATGTGTGAGGGAGCATGTGTGGTTGATGGGAAAGTGAGAAGTGTGTGCTGTCCCTTCATGCTTCCACCCCATGGCCTAATGCTTGAAGGGGATAACCGTTTAGTGAACAGACCCAAGCAAAAGGATTGATTTTGACCATCTGTTCTGAATGGTCTGGAGCAGGGATTTTCAAACTTTTGTAGAAACTGTATCACTCAATCAACCAATGATATTTACTGAGTGCTTACTGTGTGCAGAGCACTGTACTAAGCACTTGGGAGACTACAATTGCAATAGAGTGGGTAGACACATCCCTTACCCACAAGGAGTTTACAGCCTAGAGGGGAAAACATCCATTAAAATAAATGAGAGATCTGTACTTAAGTGCTGTATGACTGAGGATGAGGTGACTATCAAGCGCTCCAAGAGTATCCCTGGGGTATCAAGACTTCACCTGAATTCCACCTCACTCCATGCCTAGTCCATTCTCACCCTCATTGCTCTTGCTTCTCCCAACTCCCACATATTCCCACCGACTAGTGAGCTTGAGCAGCACGGCCTAGTGGAAAGAGCATGGGCCTAGGAATCAGAGGACCTGGCTCTGCCATGTGTCTGTTGTGTGATCTTGGGAAAGTCACTTAACTTCTCTGTGCCTCAGTTTCCTCATCTGCAAAATGGGGATTAAATTTCTGTTCCCCTTCCTACTTAGATTATGAGCCCTGTGTAGGACAGGGACTGTGCCTGACCTGATTTTCTTGTATATTTCCCAGTGCTGAGGAAAGTGCTTGACACATAGTAAGCACTTAACAAATACTATTATTATTATTAATAAATCTCCTAGTTATTAGGGCAGAAGTTGCTCTTGCTTCTGTCTCCTCTGAGGCCAGTTCCTCAGAGCTCGTGCTCCCAAGGTTTCAGGGCTACTTCTGTTGCACTCTTGGCAGAAGCATGAACTCTGGGTAATTGAGTGGTTCCTCTTCCCACCTGCTTTGACTGCAGCAGTTCCTCTTCTTCCTGTGCTCCATAGAGTTCTTGCCCCAACAGGGAATCTAATAATAAAAATTATTCTTATTATATAAATATAATAGTATTTGTTAAGCGCTTACTATGTGCCAGGCACTCTACTAAGCACTGGGGTGGATACAAGCAAATTGGTTGGACACAGTCCCTGTCCTAGGTGGGGTTCACAGTTTGGATCCCCATTTTACAGATGAGGTAACTAAGGCTCAGAGGATTTAAATGACTTGTCCAGGGTCACACAGAAGATAAGTGATGGAGTTGGAATTAGAACTCATGATCTTCCCAGGCCCGTGCTCTATCCACTATGCTATGTTGCTTCTCTAACAAGAAGCAATTCCACAGAAAGAGAAGCTACTGTCATAATGGCTGTATCCCCTTCAATACTCAGGAGTGGCTCAGTGGGGCCACTTAGGGAGGGCAACTAGGCCTAGAGGGAAGGGCTTGAGACTGGGAGAGAAGAGACCTGTGTTCTAATCCCAGTTCCACCACTTGCCTACTGTGAGACCTTGGACATAACCGCTCTTGCCTCAGTTTCCTCAACTGTAGAATGGGGCTAAGAAAACTGCTACTCCCTCCCCCTTAATCTGAAAGCCGCACTTGCAACAGGGACTGTGTCCCATCCGCTTATCTTGTATCTAACACCTTGTGTGACACATAGTATGTGTTTAATGAATACCACCATAATCACCAGTGGTAAATATGCTCTTGGATGAAAAACTCTGTTTCAGAAATTTACTTGGTTGAGATAGGGAGCATAACCAGGTGACCTTTTGTGGCGTCTTTTTAAGTGTAAGCTCCTTGTGGGCAGGGAATATGTCTTGGGCTTCAGTTATACTTTCCAAGTGCTTAGTACAGTGCTTAATAGATATCATTATTATAACCTAGGGATCAAGATCACTGATTTTTGGTCTCTTTTTCACCATTGAAAGTTTCTATGTCCTTAAATAAACATAAGTAAAATTGAAATAAACATTCTACTTTCATGGATTTCCCTGCCCCTGCCTCCACCCCCAATCAGTGTATTCCATGTCAGAAAAAAAAGTGAGATTATTTGAACTGTGAGAAGGTCACATCTCCTCTAAGAGGCCTTCTCCAAATAGGCCCTCTTTTCCTGGGCTCCCTCTCCCTTCTGCATTGTCTAAACACTTGGATTGGTAACCTTTGGGCATTTGATATTCACCCCACCCTCAGCCCCATAGCATTTATGTACATATCCATAAATAATATATTATGATGTATGTATATTAATATATCTCTTGACCTCTAGACTGTAAACTCATTATGGGAAGGGAACACATCTACAAACTGTTGTACTGTACTCTCCCGAGCGCCTAGTACAGTATTCGGCACATAGTAAGTGCTCAATACTATTGATAAGATGGGATAAGAATTTTATGTCACACTTTTGGGTGCAAGGAGGAAAGATAAATAGAACTGGAACTTGAGAAGAAAGGAAAATGCAGGTAAGATATCAGAGATAGCATTGTGGCAGCCCTGGGGAAGCATTGCCTTCTCCACTGCCCATCTAAGTGGCCAAATGAGTCCAAGGGGATGCAAACCCAAGGTGTTCTGCAGAAATCGCCCTGAGACTCCTTTTAGACTTAGGAGAGGGCCAAGGAAAAAGATGTTTCTTAAAGACTGAGTATATACCTAAAGCCGAGGCACTAGAAAGGTGGGCCTGAAGATCAATTTCTCTTAGCC
Organism: Tachyglossus aculeatus; assembly: GCF_015852505.1. Classification (NCBI taxonomy): domain Eukaryota; kingdom Metazoa; phylum Chordata; class Mammalia; order Monotremata; family Tachyglossidae; genus Tachyglossus; species Tachyglossus aculeatus. The sequence goes on along the minus strand of NC_052069.1, from coordinate 102,777,883 downwards.
TCCCTTGGCTCCCATCATGCGATAAGCTCCTGTAGGGCAGGGTCCCTTCTCCAGGTAACTGGCAGAGTTGAAATATAAGAATCTTTGTCTCCTGTTACTGAATGCACCAAGCAGTGCAGCTTAGTGGAAAGAGCCCAGACTTTGGAGTCAGAAGTCATGGGTTCTAATCCTGCCTCCATCACTTGTCAGCTGTGTGACTTTGGGCAAGCCATTTCACTTCTCTGGGCCTCAGTGACCTCATCTGTAAAATGGGGATTGAGACTGTGAGCCCCACGTGGGACAATCTGATTACCTTGTATCTACCCCAGTGCTTAGAACAGTGCTTGGCACATAGTAAGTGCTAAACAAATACCATTATTATTGTCAGTGCTTAGAACAGTGCTTTGCACATAGAAAGTGCTTAATAAATGCCGTCACTATTATTACATCCAATTACAACCAAAAGTCTTTAAAAAATAAATTCAGATTACCCCATTATACATTATGTTTCCACAATACCGCAGGCTAGTTTTGTTTCCTGGGGTTCTGTTTGAAATGCTTGGGATCAGAAAGCTACAGGGGAGGAATTGTAACACTCCTTCCATCCCTCACTGAGCTATTTGCAAAAGTGAGCTTGACAATATGAATAATGTTTAAGAAAACCTTTTAAAAACAAAATAAATGTAAAGCACAAGTCTTGTTTTTTTATGGTATTTGTTATGCACTTACTATGTGCCAGGCATTGTACTAAGCACTGGTGTAGATGCCAGCTAATCAGGTTGGACACAGTCAAGGCCCCACACGGGCTCATAGTCTTAATCCCCATTTTACAGATGAGATAACTGAGGCCCAGAGAAGTTAAGGACTTGACCAAGGTAACACAGCAGACAAGTGGTGGAGACAGCATTAGAACCCAGGTCCTTCTGGGTCTTAGGCCCATGCTGTATTCATTAGGCCACGTTGCTTCCTTGTTTTGAGGAGCTCTGTTAGAGAACTTCTCAGTGCATCAGTTGACTCATTTTAAAATCATTTGCAAGTCTGCTTTACTCTTAACTAAATACCCACTGCCTTGACGTTGAGCAGAAGTTACGCCTAATCAAATACCTCTCTCCCCTCTGCCTCACTAACAAGAGAAAGTGTTTTTTGCTGTTCTTTATACCATGAAATAATAATAATAATAATTGCAGTATTTGTTAAGTGCTCACTGTGTACCAGGCACTGTACTAAGTGCTGGGATAGATTCAAGGTAATCAGGTCAGACACAGTTCCTTTCCCACATGGGGCTCACAGTCTTAATCCCCATTTTACAGATGAGGGAACTGAGGTACAGAGAAGTTAAGTGACTTGCCCAAGGTCACACAGCAGGCATGTGGCGGAGCCGGGATTAGAACCCACATCCTCTGAATTCCAGGCCCATGCTCTTTCCACTAGATCACACTACTTCTCTAAATGGTATTGTTAAGGCTGCATTTTAGAGAATAACAACCTAACCCACCTCCCTGGTTCATGAACCCACTCGCGTTGGAGGGAAGACTCCCAAACTAAGTTGGTGGTGGGCCTGACATTGCAAAGTGATACTGTACTGTGACTCATCTCTGGTTCTAGAAAAGAGCCCGTCCAATGAGACAACAAAGGTAAAATAAACCCAGGTAATATCTTTCTCCTTTAACTCGTAACATTCCTGTTGTGGTTCATTCATTCATTCATTCATTCAATCGTATTTATTGAGTGCTTACTGTGTGCAGCACACTGTACTAAGCATTTGGGAAGTACATGTCGGCAACATATAGAGATGGTCCCTACCCAACAGCGGGCTCAGTCTAGAGGGGGAAGACAGACAACAAAACAAAACATGTAGACAGGTGTCAAAATCATCAGAACAAATAGAATTAAAGCTATATGCACATCATTTACAAAATAAATAGAATAGTAAATATGTACAAGTAAAATAAATAGAGTAATAAATTTGCACAAATATATATACAGGTGCTGTGGGGAGGGGAAGGAGGTAGGGCTGGGGGGATAGGGAGGAGGAGAGGAAAAAGGGGGCTCATTCTGGGACGGCCTCCTGGAGGAGGTGAGCTCTCAGCAGGGCTTTGAAGGGCAGAAGAGAGCTAGCTTGGCGGATGTGTGGAGGGAGGGCATTCCAGGCTAGGGGAAGGACGTGGGCCGGATGTGGTTGATGAAGAATCACAGGGAGAATTTAACAGCTCCTTTTTCACTGGCCATTCCCAGTCCAGCAGGAGTAAAGCCTCTCTCTTATTCATTCAAAATCCTCCTTTCCACTGCCTGCCCACATCGTTAAGTTGGAGGGACCATAGGCTTCCCCAAGCTATGGTCCTTTTCCCCTTAAAGCACATCCCTTCCCAACACTATAGCCCTTATATTTTGCTGTTCTCAAGTGTTTATAGAGTTAGGAAAGTTTTAATTATTATGGGAGGCAGCTTAGGACTGAGAGTCAGGAGAAGGTTCTCACTCCAGCTCTGTCGCTGGCCTGCTGTGTGACCTTGGGAAAGTTGCTTAGCCTTCTTGGCCTTGTTTTTCTCTCCCATTACGTGGGGATAAGATAGAGTGTGAGTTCCACTTGAGACAGGGACTGCGTCCAATCTGAAAGTCTTGTATCTACCCAAGCACTTAATGTATTTCTTTATTAATCATGAAAAGATAAAAGAGGATCTTATGTCCCTATTTTGCTGGGGCGCCAGCTGAGGGTGGGAGAAGGGCCTATTCTTTCCCCAGACCCTGCCCACCATCTTCAACTGTTCAGTCTCCAATGGCTTTTTCCCCACTGCTTTCAAACATGCTCATGTCTCCCCAATCGTGAAAAAACCCTCTGCTCCCTCTAGTTATCAACTCATTTCCCTCCTACCATTCATTCATTCATTCAATCATATTTATTGAGTGTTTACTATGTGCAGAACACTGTACTAAACACTTGGAAAGTACAATTCGGCAACAGAGAAAATCCCTACCCAACAGTGGGCTCACAGTCTAGAAGTGGGGAGACAGACAGCAAAAAAAAACGAGTAGACAGGCATCAGTAGCATCAATATAAATAAATAGAATTATAAACATATACAAATCATTAATAAAATAAATAGAATAATAAATATGTACATATATAAACAGGAGCTGTGGGGTGAGGAGGAGCAAGGAAGAGAGTAGGGGTGATGGGGAGGGGAGGAGGAACAGAGCAAAAGGGGGTGCTCAGTTTGGGGGGCCTTCTGAAGGAGGTGAGCTTTCAGTAGGGCTTTGAAGGGAGGGGGAAGTGTATTCCTCTCCAAACTTCTTGAGCGAGTTGTTAACATCCACTGTTTCCACTTCCTCTCCTCCAGTTCTCTCCTTGACCCGCTCTGATCTCCCTTCCACTCCAGGAAAACCACCCTCTCAAAGGTCACTAGCGATCTCCTTCTTGCCAAATCCAGCAACCTCTACTCCTTTCTGATCCTCCACGACCTCTCAGGTGCCTTTGATACTGTCGACCACCCCCTTCTCCTGGAAACATTATCCAGCCTTGGCTTCACTGACACTGTCCTTTCCTGGCTCTTCTCCCATCTCACTAGCCACTCACTCTCAGTCTCCTTTGCAGACTTCTCCTCTGCTTCCCACCCACTAACTGTGGGAGCCCCTTAAGGTTCAGTTCTAGGTCCCCTTCTATTCTTCATCTACACCCTCTCCCTTGGAGAACTCATTGGCTCCCATGGCTTCAACTACCATGTCAATATGGATGACTCCCAAATCTAGATTTCCAGCCCTGATCTCCTTCTCTGCAGTCTCACATTTCCTCCTGCCTTCAGGGCATATCTACTTGGATATACTCTAATTTAACACATCCAAAACCGAGCTCCTTATCTTCCCACCCAAACTCTGTCCTCCCCCGACTTTCCCATCACAGTAGACAGCGCCACCATCCTTCCCATCTCACAGACTGATAACCTTGGCATTGTTCTCGCCTCAGCTATCTCATTCCACCCACTTGTTAAATCTGTCACCAAATCCCATTGGTTCCAACTTCATAACATCCCAACCAAACTGCTACCATATTAATCCAAGCACTTATCCTACCCTGCCTTGATTACTGCATCAAGCTCCTTGCTGACCTCCCTCTTCTCGGACCTCCCCACTCCAGTCCATACTTCCCTCTGCTGCCCAGATAATTTTTCTACATAACTATTCAGTCCATGTTTCTCCACTCCTCAAGAACTTCCAGTGGTTGCTCCTCCACCTCAGCATTAAACAGAAAGTCCTTACCATCGGCTTTAAAGCACTCAATCATCTTTCCCTCTCTTACTTTACCTCCCTGATTTACTACTATAACTCAACCCCCCACGCACTTCACTCCTCTAATGCCAACCTACTTGCTGTACCTCTATCTTTGTCTATCTTGCCCGTATCTCGCCTCTGGCTTGGAATGCCCTCCCTCTTCACATCTGATAGACAATCATTCTCCCTACCTTCGAAACCTTATTAGAAGCACATCTCCTCCAAGAGGCCTTCCCCTACTAAGCCCTCATTTCCATTTCTCCCACTCCTTTCTAGGTAACTCTTGCACTTGGATTTGCACACTTTGTTCACCCCTCCCTCAACCCCACAGCACTTATGTACATATTTGTAATTTATTTATATTAATTTCTGTATCCTCCTCTAGACTGTAAGCTTATTATGGGCAGGAAATGTGTCTACCAACTCTGTCATATTGTACTCTCCCAAGCACTTAGTATGTTGCCAACTTGTACTTTCCAAGCACTTAGTACAGTGCTCTGCACACAGTAAGCACTCAATAAATACAATTGAATGAATGAATGAACTTAGTACAGTGCTCTGCAAAGCCTTATTGAAGGCACATCTCCTCCAAGAGGCCTTCCCTGACTAAGACCCACTATTCTCTCACTCCCTTCTGCATCACCCTGACTTGCTCCCTTTATTCATCCCCCTCTCCCAGCCCCATAGCACTTAAGTACATATCTGTAATTTATTTATTTATATTCAGGTCTGTCTCTCCTTCTAGACTGTAAGCTCATTTTAGTACAGTGCTCTGCACACAGTAAGTGCTCAATAAATACCACTGAATTAATGGATGAGTGAATGAATGCACACAGTAAATACAATTGACGATTCAGCTGTGGTATTTGGGGCTGGGGGAAGCCATGTCTCTGAGCGGGGAGAATGTACTTCCATGAACCCTCGAGAGAAACTTCCAAAGTCAGAGCTTGTTTTTGGAGGTTCAAGGTTGGGGAGATTTGTACTTAAGTCATCTTGGACCTCCAAGGAGCTGAGATTCTGGTTTAATTATTGCCTAAAATCCAGCATGGCCTAGTGGCCAGAGCGTGGGCTTGGGAGTCAGAAGTTGTGAGTTCTAATCCCGGTACCGTCACTTGACTGCTATGTGACCTTGGGCAAGTCACTTCACTTTTCCAGGCCTCAGTTACCTCATCTGTAAAATGGGAATTGAGACTGTGAGCCCCATGTGGCACAGGGACTGCGTCCAACCTGATTCCCTTGTACCTACCCCAGCGCTTAGAACAGTGCTAGGCATGTAGTAAGCACTTAACAAATGCCATCATTATTCCCTTGTCTGGTAGGCCCTACTTGAATAGATTCCTCCATTTGTACCAAGGGAAGATGATTGATTATTAATTATTATTAGCGTTGCCTAGTGGAAAGAGCTCGGGCTTGGAAGTCAGAGGTCGTGGGTTCTAATTCGGACTCCACGATTTATCAGCTGTGTGACTTTGGGCAAGTCACTTCACTTCTCTGGGCCTCAGTTACCTCATCTGTAAAATGGGGATTAAGTCTGTGAGCCCCTTGTGGGACAACATGATTATCTGTATCTACCCCAATGGTTAGAACAGGGCTTGGCACATAGTAAGCACTTAATGAATACCATTATTATTACTACTGTTATTGCTCATTTTTATTTCTCGGATGAATCTGGCTTTTACCATAAGTACATTAGCCAAGAATTTCCTAATCATTTATGGTCGAGAGCGAAATCACCCTGTTGGCTGCATTCATTCATTCATTCAGTCGTATTTATTGAGCGCTTACTGTGTACAGAACACTGTACCAAGCTATTAGAAAGTACAATTCAGCAATAGAGGCACTCCCTGCCCACAACGGGCTCGAAGTCTAGAAGGGGGGAGACAGACATCAAAACAAGTAAACAGGCATCGGTAGCATCAGTATATATAAATAGAATTAGAGATATATATGCATCCTTAATATAAATAGAATTATAAATAATAATAATGATAGTATTTGTTAAGCGCTTACTATATGCCAAGCACCATTCTAAATGCTGAGCACTGTTCTAAGCGCTGAACACTATATGTACATATATACACAAGTGCTGTGTGGCGGGGAAAGGGGTAGAACAAAGGGAGTGAGTTTGGGCAATGGGGAGGGGAGGGGGAGCCCCCCGGGCTGAATTTCAACCCCCTCTACCTGGCTTCATCTCCCTCCAGCCCCCCTACCTCCCTTCTAGACTGTGAGCCCGTTGTTGGGGCAGGGATTATCTCTATTTGTTGCTGAATTATACTTTCCAAGCACTTAGTACAGTGCTCTGCACACAGAAAGTGCTCAATAAATAAGATTGAATAAATGAATGAATACTAATAATAATAATAATAATGACATTTATTAAGTGCTTACTATATGCAAAGCACTGTTCTAAGTGCAGGAGCACTGTTCTAAGCATTGGGCACTGTTCTAAGTGCTGGAAAAGGGGGGTTTAGTAGTCCAGGGATACAACTTTTAAGAAGTATCTTTATTAGTTTCGGTAACTTTCTATGGGAATGGTGGAGGGCAGCTGCAGTGCTTGGAACATAGTAAGCGCTTAACAAATACCATCATTGTTATTTATGATGGTGATGATGATGATGATAATAATTATTATTGTATTTGTTAAGCGCTTACTATGTGCCAAGCACTGTTCTAAGCGCTGGGGCAGATACAAGATAATCTGATTGTCCCATGTGGGGCCCACACTTTTAATCCCCATTTGACAGAGGAGGGAACTGAGACCCAGAGAACTGAAGTGTCTTCCTTAAAATCAGAGAGCAGATGAGCGGCGGAGCCAGGATTAGAACCCAGGTCCTCTGACTCCAGAGCCTGGGCTCTTGCCGCTATGGTTTTCTAGATTGTGAGCCCGTTGTTGGGTAGGGACCGTCTCTATCTGTTGTCGACTTGTCCTTCCCAAGCGCTTACTCCAGTGCTCTGCATACAGTAAGCGCTCAATGCTCAAGTGCTTAGTACAGTGCTCAAGCGCTTAGTCCGGTGCTCTGCACACAGTCAGCACTCAATAAATATGATTGAATGAATGAATGAATAAATACGATGGAATGAATGAATCTGTTGCCGACTTGTCCTTCCCAAGCACTTAGTAAAGTGTTCCGCACACAGTCAGCGTTCAATAAATATGAATGAACGGATGAAGCCACGCTGCTGCATGATGATGCCATCAATTCCGGCTCTGCCACTTGGCAGCTGTGTGACTTTGGGCAAGTCACTTAACTTCTCTGGGCCTCAGTTACCTCAACTGTCAAATGGGGATGAAGACTGTGAGCCCCCTGAGGGACAACCTGATCACCTTGTATACCCCCCCAGCGCTTAGAACAGTGCTTTGTACATAGTAAGCCCTTAACAAATACCATCATCATTATTATTAACTTCTCTGGGCCTCAGTTCCCTAATCTGTCAAACAGGGACGAAGACTGTGAGCCCCACAAGGGACAACCCGATCACCTTGTATCCCCCCCACAGCACTTAGAACAGTGCTTTGTACATAGTAAGTGCTTAACAAATACCATCATTATTATTATTAACTTCTCTGTGCCTCAGTTCCCTCATCTATCAAATGGGGATGAAGACTGTGAGCCCCACGAGGGACAACCCGATCACCTTGTATCCCCCCCAGTGCTTAGAACAGTGCTTTGTACATAGTAAGCACTTAACAAATACCATCATCATTATTATTAACTTCTCTGGGCCTCAGTTCCCTCATTTGTCAAAGGGGGATGAAGACTGTGAGCCCCACGAGGGACAACCTGATCACTTTGTATCCCCCCCAGCACTTAGAACAGTGCTTTGTACATAGTAAGTACTTAACAAATACCATCATTATTATTACTAACTTCTCTGGGACTCAGTTCCCTCATCTGTCAAACGGGGATGAAGACCGTGAGCCCCACGAGGGACAACCCGATCACCCTGTATCCCCCCCCCCACAGCGCTTAGAACAGTGCTTGCACATGGTAAGCACTTAACCCACTGTTGGGTAGGGACTGTCTCTATATGTTGCCAACTTGTACTTCCCAAGCGCTTAGTACAGTGCTCTGCACACAGTAAGCACTCAATACGATTGATTGATTGATTCTCTGGGCCTCAGTTCCCTCATCTGTCAAACGGGGATGAAGACCGTGAGCCCCACGAGGTACAACCCGATCACCCTGTATCCCCCCCGCCCCAGTGCTTAGAACAGTGCTTGGCACATGGTAAGCGCTTAACCCACTGTTGGGTAGGGACTGTCTCTATATGATAGAGAAGCAGCGTGGCTCAGTGGAAAGAGCACAGGCTTTGGAGTCAGAGGTCATGGGTTCAAATCCCAACTCCACCACATGTCTGCTGTGTGACCTTGAGCAAGTCACTTAACTTCTCTGAGCCTAAGTTACCTCATCTGTAAAATGGGGATTAAGACTGTGAGCCTCACGTGGGACAACTTGATCACCTCGTAACCTCCCCAGCGCTTAGAACAGTGCTTTACACATAGTAAGCGCTTAATAAATGCCATTATTATTATTATTATTACTATGTTTCCAACTTGTACTTTCCAAGCGCTTAGTCCAGTGCTCTGCGCACAGTAAGCGCTCAGTCAATACGATTGATTGATTGATTAACAAATGCCATCATCGTCACTTGTCAGCTGTGTGACTTTGGGCAAGTCATTTAACTCCTCTGGGCCTCAGTTGCCTCATCTGTAAAATGGGCATTAAGACTGTGAGCCTCACGTGGGACAACTTGATCACCTTGTAACCTCCACAGCGCTTAGAACAGCACATAGTAAGCGCTTAATAAATGCCATTATTATTATTATTACTATGTTGCCAACTTGTACTTTCCAAGCGCTTAGTCCACTGCTCTGCACACAGTAAGCTCTCAATCAATACGATTGATTGATTAACAAATGCCATCATCGTCACTTGTCAGCGGTGTGACTTTGGGCAAGTCATTTAACTCCTCTGGGCCTCAGTTACCTCATCTGTAAAATGGGGATTAAGACTGTGAGCCCCCAGTGGGACAATCGGATCACCTTGTAACCTCCCCGGCGCTTAGGACAGTGCTTTGGACGTAGTAAGTGCTTAATAAATGCCATTATTATTATTATTATTACTATGTTGCCAACTTGTACTTTCCAAGCGCTTAGTCCACTGCTCTGCGCACAGTAAGCGCTCAGTCAATACGACTGATTGATTAACAAATGCCATCATCGTCACTTGTCAGCTGTGTGACTTTGGGCAAGTCATTTAACTCCTCTGGGCCTCAGTTACCTCATCTGTAAAATGGGGATTAAGACTGTGAGCCCCCAGTGGGACAATCGGATCACCCTGTAACCTCCCCGGCGCTTAGGACAGTGCTCTGGACGTAGTAAGCGCTTAATAAATGCCGTTATTATTGTTATTATCGTCATCCACCCTGACGGCAAGAAGAGGGGGTGCGAAGGGAGGGAGACGGAGGCGCGCTCCCGGGAGGCCTGCGTGGCAGCCCGGGGAGGGGAGGGCGCGCGCGCGCGCGCGCGCGGCGGAGTCGGCGGGGCCGCGGGCGCGCGGACGTCTGTGCGTGCGCGCGCGCGCGGGCCCGCGCAACAGCGGCGGAGAAGTTGCTCCCGGGCCCGCGGGGAGCCGGCGGCGCCGCTCCGCCCGGTTCTTCCCCGCCTTTCCCGCTCCAGCAACCGGTAAGGGGCCCCCGAAAAAGTGGGGGGAAGGACCGGGGGAGCAGAAACGGGGTGCGGAGAGCGGGCAGCCCGCAAGGAGGGGGCGGGACGGCGCCATTCATAATAATAGTGATGGCATTTATTAAGCGCCTACTATGTGCAAAGCACTGTTCCAAGCGCTGGGGAGGTGACCAGGTGATCAAGGCGGGGGGGGGGGGGGGCTCACAGTCTTTATCCCCATTTTACAGACGAGGTCACTGAGGCACCGAGAAGTGATTTATTTATTTTACTTGTACATCATTTTATTTTGTGAGCATGTTTGGTTTTGTTTTTACTTGTACATATCTATTTTATTTGGTGAGTATGTTTGGTTTTGTGCTCTGTCCCCCCCTTCGAGACTGTGAGCCCGCTGTTGGGCAGGGACCGTCTCTGTGTGTTGCCAGCTTGGACTTCCCAAGCGCTTAGTGCGGTGCTCCGCACACAGTAAGCGCTCAGTAAATATCCCCCGTCTAGACTGTGAGCCCGCTGTTGGGTAGGGACCGTCTCTATGTGTTGCCAACTTGGACTGCCCAAGCGCTTAGTGCGGTGCTCTGCACACAGTAAGCGCTCAGTAAATATCCCCCTTCTAGACTGTGAGCCCACTGTTGGGTAGGGACTGTCCCTATGTGTTGCCAACTTGTACTTCCCAAGCGCTTAGTGCGGTGCTCTGCACACAGTAAGCGCTCAATGAATACGATTGATTGAAGTGAAGTGACTTGCCCAAAGTCACACAGCTGACAATTGGCGGAGCCGGGATACTCCTACTGCTAATAATGATGCCATTTATTAAGCGCTTGCTATGTACAAAACACTGTTCTAAGCGCTGGGGAGGCTACAGGGTGATCAGGGTGTCCCACGGGGGGCTCACAGTCTTTATCCCCATTTTACAGACGAGGTCACTGAGGCACTTAGAAGTGAAGTGACTTGCCCAAAGTCACATAGCTGACAATTGGCGGAGCCGGGATACTACTACTGCTAATAATGATGCCATTTATTAAGCGCTTGTTATGTGCAAAGCACTGTGCTAAGCGCTGGGGAGGTTGCAAGGTGATCAGGGTGTCCCACGGGGGGCTCACAGCCTTCATCCCCATTTTACAGACGAGGTCATTGAGGCACTTAGAAGTGAAGTGACTTGCCCAAAGTCACATAGCTGACAATTGGCGGAGCCGGGATACTACTACTGCTAATAATGATGCCATTTATTAAGCGCTTGTTATGTGCAAAGCACTGTTCTAAGCGCTGGGGAGGCTGCAAGGTGATCAGGGTGTCCCACGGGGGGCTCACAGTCTTCATCCCCATTTTACAGACGAGGTCATTGAGGCACAGAGAAGTGATTTATTTACTTGTACATATCTATTTCATTTTGTGAGCATGTTTGGTTTTGTTCTCTGTCTCCCCCTTCTAGACTGTGAGCCCGCTGTTGGGTAGGGACTGTCCCTATGTGTTGCCAACTTGTACTTCCCAAGCGCTTAGTACAGTGCTCTGTCCACAGTAAGTGCGCAATAAATACGATTGATTGATTAAAGTGACTTGCCCAAAGTCACACAGCTGACAATTGGCGGAGGCGGAATACTACTACTGCTAATAATGATGCCATTTATTAAGCGCTTGCTATGTGCAAAGCACTGTTCTAAGCGCTGGGGAGGCTGCAAGGTGATCAGGGTGTCCTACGGGGGGCTCACAGTCTTCATCCCCATTTTACAGACGAGGTCATTGAGGCACAGAGAAGTGATTTATTTATTTTACTTGTACATATTTCATTTTGTGAGTATGTTTGGTTTTGTTCTCTGTCTCCCCCTTCTAGACTGTGAGCCCGCTGTTGGGTAGGGACTGTCCCTATGTGTTGCCAACTTGTACTTCCCAAGCGCTTAGTGCAGTGCTCTGCACACAGTAAGTGCTCAATAAATACGATTGATTGAAGTGAAGTGACTTGCCCAAAGTCACACAGCTGACAATTGGCGAAGCCAGGATACTAGTACTGCTATCCAGCGCTTAGAACAGTGCTTTGCACATAGCGCTTAATAAATGCCATTATTATTATTAATAATAATGATGCCATTTATTAAGCGCTTGCTATGTGCAAAGCACTGTTCTAAGCGCTGGGGAGGTTGCAAAGTGATCAGGGTGTCCCACGGGGGGCTCACAGCCTTCATCCCCATTTTACAGACGAGGTCACTGAGGCCCAGAGAAGTGAAGTGACCTGCCCAAAGTTACACAGCTGACAACTGGCGGAGCCGGGATACTACTACTGCTAATAATGATGCCATTTATTAAGCGCTTGCTATGTGCAAAGCACTGTTCTAAGCGCTGGGGAGGTTGCAAGGTGATCAGGGTGTCCCACGGGGGGCTCACGGTCTTTATCCCCATTTTACAGATGAGGGAACTGAGGCACAGAGAAGTGAAGTGACTTACCCAAAGTCACACAGCTGACAATTGGCGGATCCGGGATAATAATAATAATAATAATGCCATTTATTAAGTGCTTACTATGTGCAAAGCACTGTTCTAAGCGCCGGGGAGGTTACAAGGTGATCAGGGTGTCCCACGGGGGGCTCACAGTCCTCATCCCCATTTTCCAGATGAGGTCACTGAGGCCCAGAGAAGTTGCCCAAAGTCACCCAGCTGACAAGTGGCGGAGGCGGGATTTGAACCCATGACCTCTGACTCCAAAGCCCGGGCCCTTCCCACCGAGCCACCTCGCTTTTCCTAGTTGGCGGCAACCGCCCCCAGCTCGGGGCAGGCGGGCAGCATCGCCCCGAGTTTCGTGCCATCCCCTTACTACCGGGAACCTTTCTGGTCCTGAACGCCAGCCTGCGTTTAAAATCACAAGGGGAGAGAGGAGCGTCCTGTCTCCCGCCCCGGGGGATCCATCCAGTTGTGTGTGCGTATGTGGGAAAGTGGGTTTGTGTGCCCGGGAAGTGCGAGGTGTGCCCAGAAGTTCCTGGGAACATGATTGTTGCGCTCTGCCCGGGCAAGAGCACTGTTTAGGGGGGTGATTCGGTGATGATGATGATAATGGCATTTATTAAGCGCTTACTATGTGCAAAGCATTGTTCTAAGCGCTGGGGGGATACAAGGTGATCAGGCTGTCCCACGGGGGGCTCACAGTCAATCCCCATTTTACAGATGAGGCAACTGAGGCCCAGAGAAGTTAAGTGACTTGCCCAAGGTCACACAGCTGACAAGTGGCAGAGCTGGGATTTGAACCCACGACCACTGACTCCAAAGCCTGTGCTCTTTCCACTGAGCCATGCTACCAATGCAAACAGTAGCCCGAGCTCCCCCCAACTCTGAGCCCGTTGTTGGGTAGGGACCGTCTGTATATACTGCCGACGTGACCTTCCCAAGTGCTTACTCCAGTGCTCTGCACAGTATTTAGTACAGTGCACGCAGTAAGCGCTCAATAAATACGAATGATTGAACCGGGCAGGGAGCGTGGCATAGTAGAAAGAGCACGGGCTTGGGAGTCAGAGCTCATGAGTCCTAATCCCAGCCCGGCCACTGATCAGCTGGTTGACTTTGGGACTTCTCTGGGCCTCAGTTCCCTCATCTGTAAAATGGGGATGAAGACTGTGAGCCCCGTGTGGGACAACGTGATTACCGTGTATCTACTCCAATGCTTAGAACAGTGCTTGGCACATAGTAAGCGCTTAACAAATGCCATCATTATTATTATTACCATCTATTATATTGCTGTCTTGTACCCTCCCAAGTGCTTAGTACAGTGCTCTGCACCCATTAAGCGCTCAGTCAATACCACTGACTGGTTATTGCTTTTGGCATTTGGCTTTTACTTAACAAATGCCATCATTATTATTATTACCATCTGTTATTGCTGTGTCATACCCTCACAAGCGCTCAGTACAGTGCTCTGCACCCAGTAAGCACTCAGTCAATACCACTGGTTATTACTTTTGGCATTTGGCTTTTGGCATAGTAAGCGCCACATTTGCCTTTCCCCTGGCTCATCTCCCAGGGTGGTTGCTGTTGGGCTCTGGGGCTAAAGAGTAAGTGGATCAAGGGGTTGGCTGGGACACAGTGTCCCTTTTCTTCACCCTAAATTGACCACAGGGTGGAAGGCTTCTGAAAGGAGATGATGGGAATTGATGCGGGACCCAAATTTTAAAAAGTGATTCCACCCCATTCATTCAATCGTATTTATTGAGCACTTACTGTGTGCAGAGCACTGTACTTTCAGGTGCCTCTAAAAGCTTGGTTTTATGGAGCTGTTTGCCCTGTTCTTACCGTCTTAAAATTCAGAATAAAAGTTTATGCTTATGTAAATTGAATATTTGTAGCATTTTACAGTTCATCATTTTCCAATATTTCCTGCCCAAAGTTTGATGTGTACCATTTGGATAAACACCAGCCTCAGAGAAAGTTCTCTAAATATTTATGGCCTGTTTGTTTTCTTTGCCTATCATGTTCTTGTAGGGGGAAAAAAAAAACACCCCACCCAACAACCTTATTTTAGAATACCAGTGTAAATAAGTAAACCTGATTAAACTTTTTGAAGCAATATTAGTGAGTTTTTTAGGTTTAGATACATTCTTGCTCTTTTGATTGCTAGGTTTGTTTTATAAAAACAAAAACATTTTCAATTGGATGTTTTTGTTTGCTTTGAAAACAAACTTGGTTTACTGTGAGAGAAAAATAGAAACTTAAATGGTATACCCCAACAGGCCATTGTGTATTAAAAACAAACTTAGTTTTCTGAAGGGTAAAAGAATAACTTGCTCTGTGTATGTAAAGGAAACAATGTTGTCCTAAATGGGAAGAGGATAATAGAACTTGAAAGCATCCAAGTAAATGTTTAATGCATTTCCAAGACCTTTTTTTAAAAGCCGTGCCCTCTGTGTACACAGAGTGAATACCCCTTTCCCTCATACCACACCATATCACACCCCTTTTCATTTTTCTCCCCTCCCCCAAATAAGATAGAAATATGGAGAGTATTAGAATGATTCATTTGCTGATGGAATTCCTCACTGGCACAGGTTTGGAAAGGTTCTTGCTTAATTTCTCAGAAAAAAGTCACGGGAGTTTGAAATGCTTTCTGTAAATTGTAAAACTGTGTAGGCTTTGGAAAGGACTAAAATATTTTGCATTGCAAAAGATGGGAAGAATATCTTCGAAGAGTTTTCTAGGCCAACATAAACCTCACTGGTAAACGTGGTCATTTTGAAGTCCTTTGGCTTTCAGATACCAGCGAACGGTCTTTAATGGGCAAGTAGTTGTGGAATCCTTAGGAATTAGGACTGGAATTATTTTGTTGTGACAGCAGGGTCAGATAATAATTATTTTTGTTGAGAGCTTACTGTGTGCCAGGCACTGTACTAAGCTCTGGGGTGGATACAAGCAAATCGGGATGGACACAGTCCCTGTCCCACATGGGGCTGCTTCATGGCTCCCAAGCAGGGTGATTAAGGTTTGTTCTTTCCCTGGAGCAGTAGTCCACTAAATCCATATGCCTGCCCTATCTCCCTTGGCCATTTCTGGTAGTGCTTTTAGGCTGCCCTACCCTGCCCAAAGGAGATGTAGGGAGGAGGAGAGATAGGGGTTTGCAGCCATGGTCATCTGCCAATCCAAAGGGTTCCCAGTTTGCTTTGGTCCCTGTTACCTCTGCCCATTTTGCTCAGGGTTTAAGATGACCTCGGGTATCGGGAGAAGAGGCAGTTCTTCCACACCTGCATACCATCAGCACTTATCAACACTATTACCCCTCCCACCAAGCGCTAGTCACTCAGTAAATACTGTTGATCCATTGTTAAAAAGAGGAGAAGGATAGTAGAACCACAAAAGCAAATAATCAACATAAGATTGTTTGAAAGTGTTGATTGTTCTGTGTTTGTTTAGGTTTTAGTAGAAATAATATTTACCAAGCACTTACTTTGCACAGGCAACTACCTTAAATGCTGGAAAAGAATGCGTAGGTGGCAGTTGGACATGGTCCCTGCCCCTGGGGGGGGCTTACAATCTAAAAATTTTAATAGCCATCTCTTATTCATTCATTCAATCGTATTTATTGAGTGCTTACTGTGTGCAGAGCACTGTACTAAGCGCTTGGGAAGTATAAGTTGACAACATAAAGAGAGTCCCTACCCAACAACAGGCTCACAGTCTAGAAATGTTCCTAGTCTAATTGAGCTAACCTGTGTGGCTGGCACCTTTTACCCAGACTCGAGTTTCAAATAATTTGCAGGTGACATGAGGGTTTGCAATAATGCCAAATCAGCAAACACTATGAGAGCCTGCAGGGTTCTTCTTTTTTCCTTTTAAAGTGCCACTGATCTGTTTCATAAATTAGAAATCAACTATCTAAATGACTGGAGAAAAGAAATATTTCCTAACCAAGGTCAGATTAAATGAGGAAGTCAGCAGACAGATCAGAGAGGAAGCAGGCCCATTAGATGGACTGTATGAATAAACAAACATTAAATTATACGAGGAAATGCAGTAGGCCTGATCACAGGCTCTAAGAAGGATTGATGTTCTGGGCACGTGCCTTAGGCAGAAATTTTAAATAAAGTAATGATCATTTGATTTTCTGCATGGTGTTTGCCACTCAACATCTCTGTATGCTCCCCTTTCTGGATATGGGAAAGATATTTATTTACCTGGAATATTTTGAGAATTAATGGATTTTTATAAATTGCTTTGAGAGCTACACTTTTCAGATAGGAAACCATAGCATAAATCAGGCAAAGTAAAATTTGGCTTAAGGGGATAGACTAGGCTTTTTCTGGTTTGTGAGATTTGAAGATAAAAATAACTTTTACTGTTAGGTATTTTTATTCTAACTTTATAATAAAAGAAGAGATGGCACATGTATGACACTGAACCTTTGTCACTATAACTGATAATGAGCAAGTTGATCCTTGTGAGTCAAGAGAATTTTGGGAGTGACTCCTGGCTGGTTTGTGTTATCTGGGGAGGAAGGAAGGGAGGGAGAAAGAGAGAGAGAGATTGCTTTTAACTAAGTTTAGCAGAGGGTGCCTTAGTTTTATTGTTGAGAGAGGGTTAACTATTTAGGAAAACTCACCTGAACCATAGGCATTTGGATGTTTCTCCTCTTGTTGGTATTAGAGAATGAGAAGACATCCTTCTTGGAAAAAAATTTGTAAAAAAGCAGATGACATCACCCATTCCTGTCTGAAGTTGGTGACGTAAATGCATCGTATTATTTGGCTGCATCTGAATTAAGTAGTGTTATTGTGCCTGCCTGTCAAACAGATTAGCTGAGGTTATATGATCCAGTCAACCATTAGTGTAATTTCCTGTGACATTAAATTTGGAAAAATGAACTTGGCATATGATCTAATGATTTGACATTTGTCTTTTTAAGAAGACTTTTTTTTTTTTAACCCATACACGTTTTAGCCTGTGAGGTTTCCTTGGATTTCGCTATTTTTCACAAACAATTTCTATACTCTAGCCTAATTGTAAAGGCACAGACTCTCTCATCAGAATAATGTCGACAGACTAGCACTCTTCAGGAGAAAGGATGAAGCATCTGGAAATCAATTGTGAGGGTTTTAGTTTACTGGTGAATTGGATTTATGAAATCAGCTCCAAACTCTGTGATATGCATAGAGAAATTGATGTATTTTAAAGTTGTTTTTTAAAATTCTGTCTACTATGGACAAAGATCTGATTGAGAAAAGATGGGTTTTATATTGGGGTTTACAGAATATGTATAGATTTTTAACAGATGCCTTTTTTTCCAGCCTCTAAAAAGTTTGAACTGTTATAAGAACTCTACAAGTGGTGTAGGTTTTGTGTTTAGGGGTGGTGTGTCGTTTGGGGAAAGAGCATGGGCTTGGGAGTCAGAGGATCTGGGTTCTAATTCCTCTATGCCACTTGCCTGCTATGTGACCTTGGGCTAGTCACGTAACTTCTGTGTGCCCCAATTACCACATCTGTAAAATGGGAATTAAGATGTGGGGCAACCTGATTACCTTGAATTTACCCCAGTGCTTAGAACAGTGCTTGGCACATAGTAAACACTTAGCAGATACCATTATTATTAACTTCTGTATGCCTCAGTTTCCTCATCTTTAGAATGGGAATTCTATACCTGTTCTCCCCGCTACAGAGACAGTGAGCCCATGTTGGGTAGAGATTGTGTCCAAATTGATTAACTTGAGCTTAGGCAGTGTTTGACACAAAATAAGTGCTTAACAAATACCATTATTATTATTTTCTGTTTTGTCTTTACCATGGATAATAGGGTAAGAGATGATTTCTTAAGGTAACCTGAGCTGAAGTTGTTTAGGGCTCTTGAATGGATTCCCTTCAGCTGTTTGAACTGTACTCAGAAATAATCAGGTAGGCAATGCAGACTGATGGAGCATAGGTCTCCAAATTCACTGAGCATCTACTTCCACATGTTGAACAGCAAAGTGACATAGTGTTCCCTGTGGAACTCCACAGGGAAGAGCCTTCAGGGTGGTTGAGAAGTTCCTTATCATCACTGACTGCAACCAGCTTATAAGAAGTGAACTGGAACACTGATGAGCCGTCTTGTTCATTCATGTCAGACCAGTATAAAAATCAGCAGAACTAACAGTTACCAGAATTTATTTCCAGTGTTCCCTAAGGTATCTGGTATCTGGGTACATTTTTAAACTTAAAGTCAGACTCATTGGAAAAAAAATCACATGAACAGTTGGTGGTGCTGTCTTTGTTCTATGGGCCAAGACTAGATTTAAAGTTGACCCAGAATTCTCATTTTGCCCAGTTGCCACTTAGAGCTTTTTGTCCATTCTCCCTCAGTTGCCTCCCTAAAATAGAGAGGCTCGAGTTTGCAGTTGCATGGCCCGGTGGATAGAGCATGGGCCTGGAAGTCAGAGGACCTGGGTTCTAATCCTGCCTCTACCACTTATCTGCTGTGTGACCTTGGACAAGTCTCTTAACTTCTCTGTGACTTGGTTACCTCAAAACGGAGGTTAAGCTGTGAGCCCCGTGTGGTAATAATTATATTAATTGTGGCATTTAAGCACTTACTCTGTCAAGCACTGTACTAAACGCTGGGGTAGATACATGATAATAGGTCCCACATGGGGCTCACAGGGAGAGCAGGAGGGAACAGGAATTGTCAGGCCAGACCATTTTGCAGATGAGGGAACTGAGGCACAGAGAAGTTAAGTGACTTGCCAAAGGTCACAAAGCAGACAAGTGGGGAAGTGGGGACTCAAACCCAGGTCCTCTGACTTCCAGGCCAGTGCTCTTTCCACCAATAATAAGTGTGGAATTTGTTAGGTGCTTACCATGTGCCAGGCACTGTACTAAGCGCTGGGGTGGATACAAGAAAATTGGGTTGAACACCGTCCCTTGTCCCACAAGGGGCTCACTGTCTCGATCCCCATTTTACAGGTGAGGTAGCAGAGGCACAGAGAAGTTAAGTGACTTGCCCAAGGTCACACAGCAGAGAAGTGGTGGAGTCAGGATTAGAACCCATGATCTTATGACTCCTAGTTCCGTGCTGTATTCACTAGGCCATGCTTCTTCTCTCAACCTGATTAGCTTGAGAAGCAGCGTGGCTCAGAGGAAAGAGCCCGGGCTTTGGAGTTAGAGGTCATGCGTTCAAATTCTGCCTCCACCACTTGTCAGCTGTGTGATTTCATCAAGTCACTTAACTTCTCTGGGCCTCAGTTACCTCATCTGTAAAATGGGGATTAAGACTGTGAGCCCCTTGTAGGACAACCTGATCACCTTGTAACCTCCCCAGCGCTTAGAACAGTGCTTTGCACATAGTAAGCACTTAATAAATGCCATCATTATTATTATTAGCTTGTAGCTACCCCAGCACTTAGTACAGTGCCTGATACATATTAAGCACTTAAATTCCATTAATTAAAAAAGAGAGAAGAAAAAAAAGCTGCCCATTAAAGGGCAGAATGACAGACCAGAATGTAAGAATCTGGACATTTTAAGGTGTAGAAGTACACTATTTTACAAGAAAAGGCCACTAGGTGATCTTTTTATTTTGTCAATGAATGTGCAGTTAGAATCTTCTTTGGCATTCTGTAGCAGTATTTTATAAAGCAAGGCAGCTGTTTTGTTAATTATTTATATAATGTTTGCCTTAGTTGGGTGTTCCTTTAAGTTTCTGGGATAGAGGTTGCAGCCCTAAACAGCTGCCTGTCAGATGGGGAAAGCAAGAAGTTGTCTTATTGCTGTGATGCTCCAAAGCTAGTGGATAATCAGTGAGGAAATAATGCCAACCACTTTTTCCCCACAGAAGTATTCATATAAATTGTGAAAAATTAAGCACCAGTGGATCATGGGCTTCAATCTCAACTCCACCACTTGTCTGTTGTGTGACCTTGGGCAAGTCACTTAACTTTGCGGGTCTCAGTTACCTCATCTGAAAAATGGGGCTTGAGACTGTGAGCCCCACACGGTACAGGTACTGTGTCCAACCTGATTTGCTTGTATCTACCCCAGCACTTAGTACGGTGCCTGGAACATAGTAAGTGCTTAACAAATACCACTATTATTATAATCAAATCATTTTCTTTTAATCATTTTTGGTCTTGTTTGTTTTTCTTAAATGAGCAAATCCACCTCCAAACATTAATGTACTTAGGGTGCATTGTATCCATTTGGCTTTCCATGAAAATCAGCTTGATTCATAAGCACCACACTTATTTATAGGACTTTGTATCATATGTTTTCAAAGTTCTTAATTATTTGAAGCTAGAACATTCTGCTTCCCAAGGCAGAATTTTGTAATTCAACTATAAGTGGAAAAAAAAAGTTGATAGAAAAATGTGACAGTAGTTTGATTTTAGTGCACTGCCCAAGTGTGCTTGCAGAAATAATTTAAAGGAATAACAATTGCACTGCCTACCAATTGTAGTAGTCAGAGTGCAGGGACCTCCTGTGATTACTTAAATTTTCTTCTTGACTGAGTATGTGTGTGTGTGTGTGTTTGTATCTCTCTCTCTCCCTCTCTCTGCATATATATATGTATATATATATATATATACATTATATATATACTTATATATATATATATGCATGCCTATATAAATCTTGTGGTCTTTCGCTTTTGAAGATGGTCCTATCCATACGTGCACGTTTGGCTGAAGAAACCCATGTGTGCTTTATTTGCACTTAGGTCTTTGCTGTGTTAATAGGTTTGTTTCATAAAGGGCCTATCCCTGTTTTCGAATCTGCCTCATGACATTTGAGTCTTTACTGAGTCTTTGCTCAAGTATGGCTTTTTGAGTTGATGTATTCAGTCATGTTTCTTTTGATTTGGGCCAAGACAGAGATTATGCGTGTATCCTTTCTTGGCCTGTATTTCTGAAGGGTTGTTATCTGGGAGAATCCTAGGGAAACCAGACTTTAATCTTTCTCTGCTGGACTTGACCTAGGTTGGAAATGGAATTCAGATTCCAAAGGAAGAGATGTGAGTCTAGCTTGTTCACACTTTCAGTTTCAATTCTGCCTTTTGCACTGCTCAGCATTTTGAGACAGAATGTGAGATCTCATGAGTTGCTAAACACATAAATATTTTATATCTTAATATTTTGAAAATGAGGCTGATACCCAACTGCTCTAATTTGGTGCTATAGATCATATGTTATAATAATCTGATGACATGTTGTTTAAATATTTATGAACTAATGCTACATGACAATAGGAAAAAGTCTATAAAAATAGTTGTGCCAGATGCTTGAAGAACTGAACACAACTCAGTACCCTGAGATGCCTAACATGATGACAGCATTCCTGATGTCAGGTTAAAAGACGTGTAGCCTCTGTATGCTGATAGAGAGTCTGTGCTTTGAACAGTTAAGAGCAAATGAGCATCCCAGCTTCCCTAAAGGATATCTATTGCCAACCTGTACTTCCCAAGCGCTTAGTGCAGTGCTCTGCACACAGTAAGTGCTCAATAAATACAATTGAATGAATATCTGCAGGATCACATTTGGATAAAGTCGAACTCGTGTTATAACCTAGCATAAAATGATGCGTTGACTTTGCTGTGGGTTGAGTCTATAGGGTTTCTATTTGCCTTTACGCTCCTCAGTATGATTAGACTTAAGAGATGATGAGAAGGTTTACTACTCTTTTGGTTTTATTCTTTGAGGGTTAGTTTGCTAGTGATTTGCATGGATTGCACTGTTTCTAAATGAATCACAGATCATCTGTTTTCAGGCCTGATTGTTACATTTTTGTTTATAGTTGGCCAAAAAAAAAAAAAAGGAGGGGGGAGATGTTAAAGTTTGGCTGGGTCTGATGTAGAATTCCCCTACTGAAGCTCTGGCATTCCAGTATTCATTCATTCTATCAATCGTATTTATTCAGCACTTATTGTGTGCAGAGCACCGTATTAAGCACATGGGAGAGCACAGTATAGCAATAAACTGACATTCCCTGCCCTCAACGAGCATACAGTCTAAAGTACAACCTGATTTGCTTGTATCCACACCAGCGTTTAGTACAGTGCCTGGCACATAGTAAGTGCTTAAATAATAATAATAATGATGGTATTTGTTAAGTGCTTACTATGTGCCAAGAACTGTTCTAAGCACTGGGGTAGATCCTAGGTTATCAGGTTGTCCCACGTGGGGCTCACAGTCTTCCTCCCCATTTTACAAATGAGGTAACTGAGACACAGAGAAGTTAAGTGACTTCCCCAAAGTCACACAGCTGACAAGTGGCAGAGCTGGGATTAGAACCCACATCCTCTGACTCCCCAGCCTGTGCTCTTTCCACTAAGCCACGCTGCTTTATTAATCATTATCATTAGTGGATGCGAAGAAAGATCCATTTCTGCGTGCCCCCACACATCCGAACTTCCCAATAAATTCCAACATTTCCTCCTCTTCAACCTCCATCCCACTGCCATAGTAGCAAAGATGCGGCACATTTTGTTCCTACTCTGGAAGTAGAGACTGTGTTCCTTTTTTATACTAGAGAATTATGGAGAAAATATAGCACTGGTAGACAAACTATGCTGTATAGAACCATTCTATAAAATGCTTTTCAGGTAAGTAATGCTTGCCATTTCACTCATTGGGATTTCCTCTTATGCTGTGAGCACAAGCCTGGGAGTCGGAGGACCCAAGTTCTAGTCCTCGCTCCACCACCTGTCTGCTGTGTGACCCTGGGCAAGTCACTTAACTTTTCTGAGCATCATTTACCTCATCTGTAAAATGGAGATTAAGGTTTGTGAGCCCCATGTGGGACATGAACTCTGTCCATCCTGCTTATCTTGTATCTCCCCTATGCTTAGTACAGTTCCTGTCATGTAGTAAGAGTTTAACAAATACCGTAAAACAAACTAAAAAACCCCACTATGTAGCTTCTGAACAATAAGCAGGGTTTCCTTTCAGACTTTGGAAATAACTTTCCCCACTTGTGTCCTCAGTCTTTAATTATAAATGTCCTAGAGTTCAAATCCTAGCCATTTTTGTCCAGTGTGTTCTCAAGTTACAAGGGTCAAAACCAGTTGATTAGGTCGGTGGTCTAATGGCCCCTAGAATGAATCCTAAACAGGTGCTATTTCATTCTCAGTCGAAGTGTACATAAGCTTTGGATTTCACAAACACACTCACACTCTCTTCAGTGACTTACATTGCTCAGACCTTGAACTTGAAAAAGCCCATTTGATACTAGTCAAGGGCTGACTGTTGTCCTGTTGAGAATGCATCTTGGTCTTGAAATGGAGTTTAGAAGCTCATGTTGACAAGAAAAGTGGGTGCTAGAGGGTTGGAGGGTGGACATCTTGGACAGCTATTATTTGTAGGCCCGTGTGTCAGTGAGAAAAGTACAGTTTAGGGGACGGGAACCAAAGCTATCTCTCCCTAGGTTGCTGCCTGTTAGTTCCTGTCTCTGAGTCAGCAGGCTGCTCTTGGCACAGGATGTGTTGGGTGACTCAGGTTCCTATTTTTCCCCTTTCTTTTGAGCCAGCCAACTGTCGTCCTTCTTCCCAGAGAAAGACCGAGCTGGAGCTTAACTAAAAATTTGTGGACTGAAGAATCGGAGCAAGTGGTGGGCTTATGGCACAAAGTTGCCTTGATTGCATGCTGAAATTTGTCATGCTTGCTTTTCAGGTTTCAACTAAAAAATGGAGCAAGACCCCACAATTAAAAGAATTGGGTCAGCTTTAGCTTAAAGCTTCTAGTGCATGAAGTCTTGTCTTTTGGAATAGTTCATGTATTCCAGAGTCACTGCTCTTCAGTCCATGTGAGGACGTGCTTCTTGGGTGTGTGTTAAAAGTCATTTCTCTTATTGTTGTTATTTAGAGGATCATTTGTAAGCTTCTTCCTTCACAGGTCAGTTGTTCAATTTGGTAATATGTTTCGACAGGTAAAACCAGTACTATTAGAAAAAGTCAACATTGGATTTCCCTATTTTTCCCCCCAATGATTCTGAATGAATTAGGGAAAACCATTTCTGCTTTGAACTTAGGAAGTCAATTTTTGTTTTGGATTTTTAGGACTTAAGGAAGTATTTGGCCCTTCTGTGAATTAAAAGAAGTGAATTCAGGAAGGTTTTGGTCATTTACTTTTAGAGATGGAAAACAGAGATCATGTCCACGCTCATATTTATGATGAATTCTATTCAGAATTTTAGCTAATTTCACAACAGGAAAGGGAATTCACAATTTGTTAAACTTTTTTAAAATTCAGATACACTTCGTGTGTGTGTGTGTGTGTGTGTGTGTGTGTGTGTGTGTCTGTGATTTGGGGAGAAAAAAGAAACTGAGTCAGATAAGGTTATTTTAAAAAGTCACCATAAGGCCATGTGATCATATGTGGGAGTGTTAGAATTTTATCATGTCTGGAATGGAAAAGACTTTTTTTTAGAGTTGTCCTGACCGACTGTTGTCAAACAATTCTTTTTAAAAAAAAAGTTCCGTAGTCACAAATGGTTATACAGTACTTAGGCACATCTATTAAAAACAGGAGACAGAGCAGCTGAGTTCTCTAGTACTGAGCTACATTTCTTAGCTATCTGCTGTGTTGAAGTGTAATCTTTGGGGTTTTCTTTTCTTTTAGGCTCTTCTGTTGTATATTTGTAAAATGAAGCTTCTGCTAGCAAAAGCAGGTTTTAGCAACAGCTACGACTCTTAGAGGATCTAATAAGTCCCCTAAGGAGCCTGTGTTCTAGTTACACTTTTCTTTCTCCCCCTTGGTTCCCCCAGAGGAAAATTGTGATTCCTTCTTGTGGAGAAAAGCAGCTTTCATAACACTTGGGGTACTGTATACCATAGATCTTGCTTCTTATTAATGGAATTATAGCTATAACTTCTCAAAGACAAAATTAGCCCTTTGGAATTGCCTGTGAGGGGAAAGCAGGCCATTTGCTGAATAGTTTTGTCTCCAGAAACTTTTAAAATGTACAATTGCTTAAATATTGCAGAGTGTAGAAATGATGAAAAAATAAAAAGAATTTTGAGACTTTAGATGAGCTGAAGCTTTGGCATTTGCTGCCTCTGCTTCTGTGTGACTTCTACTTCCAAGATATTGGCGCTGGTATATTTTCTCACCCTCCTACCCCCAGCTTTCCCACTGCTTCTCCCCATCCAATTTAGCTTGAGCCCAAACAGTCATCATATTCCTGGAGTCTGCATAGAATGCCTCTTTTAAGTGATCAAAGCCTTTTTACTCCAATTAAAAGCAAGATGGTTTTCTGGGAAGGACATGTTAATTGCCACTTAGCCTCTTGCTCCATCCTTTTGGTAGCTCAAGTGAATCACTAGCTTTAAGATCTTCACACCCATCTTGATTTCTGTTCCCTTCTGATCTACCGACCTCTTCTGAAAAAACGCCCATAGATGTTATAATGTTCAAATTTAGTACTGGGAAGTGAAGCTGAAATCCACTTTGAGCATGTGCACTGCAACAGCTATGCAGCAAATTTAAGCCTCAATAAAGACTTAATTCAGCACTTGAGAAACAGTGTGGTCTAACAGAAAGAACACGGGCTTGGGAGTTGGAGGGCTTTGGTTCTAATCTCGGCTCTGCCACTTGCCTGCTGTGTGACCTTGACAAGTCACTTCATTTCTCTGTGCCTCTGTATCCTCATCTGTAAAATGGGGATTAAGTACCTGTTCTCCCTCCTGTTTACAGACTGTGAACCTCATTTGAGATTAGTACTGTATCTGAACTGATTATCTTTGCTCTCTACCTCAGCATTTACTACAGTGCTTGAGACATGGTAAATGCATAACAAATACCACATTATGATTTTTGTAATTGATGATTTGAGTGAGATTCATTCATTCAATCATATTTATTGAGTGCTTACTGTGTGCAGAGCACTGTACTAAGTGCTTGGGAAGTACAAATTGGCAACATATAGAAACGGCCCCTACCCAACAACGGGCTCACAGTCTAGAAGGGGGAGATAGACAACAAAACAAGACATGTAGACAGGTATATACTTGTCCGAAATTTAATGGGATTGCATCTGTAGTCTCACATCCTTCCTAGGATTTCCAAATTGTTTTTTCAGTTGCTAATCTTGGGGATATTTGGTGGAAGAATGAACAGGAAACTGGAAAAACATTAACAATCAATTAAGAAGGCCCTATCCCTTCCCACAAAGAGTTTACAAACTAGTGGGTTGGGTGACTCTTTAACACCTTGACATTTTGTAGACAGCAGCGCAGTTTTTAGTAGTGTTGGTGAGGTTGAACACCAAGCGACCCTCCTCCCACTCTCTGCTTTTCTCTATAACTTCTGTGAAATTTGCCCAAATAGTGAACCAGACTTGAACACCACCAGCCCAGATAGCTGAATTTTCCAAAATTATTAATTCCTGTAGGCGTACTGCATTTGGAATCTTTGTCTCTGACATAAGCGTATTATGTACTGTTCCAGTCCCTTTAAACTGGGTGTTAATAGAAAAAGGCATTACAATACTTTTGCAGGAAATAAATTCCTTAAAATTCCACCCTTGAGGCTGCTGGGATTCAGGGTCAGTATTAAAATGGTACAAACAACAGGGAACTCTATGGATACACTACCAGGACGATTGCAGATGGAGGTGGGGCGTTCTGGGAAACATATGTCCATGGCGTCGCTATGGGTCGGAGACGACTCGACAGCATAAGACAAGACAAAAATAAAATCCTAAACATTGCCAGTAAAAAAAATCAGTGGCGTTTTAACCTGATGGTATGTAATTATGGTGCTAGAAATGAAAGATCTCAGTTTAGTACCAGTGCCCTCATTTTCACCTCTTGCAACCATTGATAGGGACAGCAGGTGGCTGTGGCAGATTTGGGTATGGGACTAGCAAGAGGGAGAGTGGTGGCTTGGAAAAGACCTTGGCTCACCATGGTCTAACAGTCAGTCAGTCATACAGAGCACTGTACTGAGCGCTTAGTGAGTACAGCTGCATGGCATAGTGGAAAGAGCACGGGCTTGGGAGTCAGAGGTCATGAGTTCTAATCCCACCTCCACCACTGACCAGCTGTGTGACTTTGGGTAAGTCACTTGACTTCTCTGTGCTTCAGTTTTCTCATCTGTAAAATGGGGATTAAGACTGTGAGTCCCACGTGGGACAATCTGATTACCTTGTATCCACCCCAGCACTTAGAACAGTGCTTGGCACATAGCGCTTAACAAATACCATTATTATTATTATTATTATTACATTATAACAATATAACAGACATACAAGTAACCTTGGTGGCCCTCCAACAGAGACAGTGCTCAGTAGTGGGAGAGGGAAGAAATGAAAAGGGTGGGCAGCTTGCCCTGTCAGTGAGCCCATATCAATGGTGGCTCCGTAAAGGTTGCCGTTTTGCCGTTCCCCCTCTTTCATAAACCTCCCCTTTGCCGATATGACCCTCAGGCTCTTCCCTCTGTCTAGTTCTCCCTCAAGTGCCCCACTGCTAGACATACTATCTCAAACACTTTAGTTATTTACTATTCTTGTCTCATGGCCAGAGTCCTGAACTTTGAGTCACGACTCCTGGGCTTTTTCCTGGCTAGAGCTTTGGGTAAGTGATTTGTCTGTGCTTTGTACTGGTGAAATCTACAAAATGGTATGAAAACCATTGACAGGATATTACAGTTTCACAAATTCGTTCTTTTCATTTGAAATCTTTGTATGCAGCGTTCTGTAAAAGTGGCATAACGTATTAGTAGTATAATAGAGCCCGATCTGCATTTGTTTAATCTTTAATGCTTGGCCTGAAACTTCAGACCTTCAGATGACCTGGCTGACGTGAATTAGGTAAGAGAACAGGTGGTACAAAATTATTTCCTAACTTTAAAAAGGGTGGTATTTCTTTTGTGTGGACTGTTTAATTTTGGGCACTGCATCACTCCTTCTCTAGTCATTTGTTTAGCCTGTCAATCTTAAAATAGTTCTAAGTGCCTCCCTCGGCAATGTAATCAGGTGGTCACTAAATTAGGGCATCTTTTCATGAAAATTTTGTCAGAGAAATGTTAATGTATTTATTGAAAAGATTTTTTGTAATTTCTGCAAAGATACCCAAAATTGCTGTTAACCAGGTTCCTCAAATACCCATAAGTGGGCTTAGGTACAGCTCTGGGTTACTTTTCTCTTCTGACTTAGAGATTCAGTGTTTCTTTTCTCTAGCAAATGGAGGCCTTCAAGATTTTCAAACAGTATCTTTTTTTGAAAAAAAAATAAGCTTTTGAAACCCTAAAGTGAATTTTAATTTGCTTTTATCTGAGTTTCTGTATTTACATCACTCTTGGAAAACATGGTTTTCTTTACTAGCTGTCACCACTTTTTTTTTTAGCTTTGCTGCTTTCTTCTGACTCTTGCTCTTTCAACAATTGGATCGCATCTGTTGACTCTCTCTCTAGTTGAATTCCTAAATTATCAGTGGCCTATCACTGGGTTCTTCCATGTATTTACATGGGTCTGGGTCCCAAAATGTCAGTTTCTTTATGTCAGTTAGTGGTATTTATTGAACACTTACCGTGTGCAGAGCACTGTACAAAACACTTGGGAAAGTACAGTACAATAGAGATGGTAGACAGGATCCCTGCCATCAAGGAGTTTATAGCTTAAAGGGGGAAGACAGACATTAAAATAAATTAGAGTGAGGAAATGGTAATTTAAGGTTATGAACCTAAGTGCTATAGGGCTGAGGGTGGGGTGAAACATCAAGTGCTTAAGGGCTACAGATACAAGTATATAGACAACTCAGAAGGGAGAGGGAGTAGGGTAAACAAGAGTTTAAGGTAAATAAGGGTTTAGTTGAGGAAGGCTTCTTGGAGGAGATGTGATTTTTTTAACAAGGCTTTGAAGGCAGGGAGAGTGGTAGTCGGTCTTATATGAAGGAGGAGGTTCCAGGTCAGAGGGAGAATGTGAGCATGAGGTCAGTGTTGGGTTAGATGAGATCGAGAAGGTTGGTGTTGAGAGCTAATTGAATGCCTTAAAGCCGATGGTAAGGAGTTTCTGCTTGATGGAGAGGTGGATGGATGACCATTGGAGGTTTCTGAGGAGTCGAGAGATGTGGACTGAGTGGATTTTTAGAAAAATGATCCAGGCAGCAGAAAGAAGTATGGGCTGGAAAGAGGAGAGACAGAAGGCAGGGAGGTCAGTGAGGAGGCTGATGGCAGGATATGATAAGCGCTTGGATCAGCTTGGCAGACATTTGGTTGGAGAGGAAAGGGCAGATTCTAGAGAGGTTGCGAAGGTCCTAATGAGAGCAGTGAATGGAGAGCTTCTAAGCTAATTTTTATCATGTTGATAGTTCTTGTACTATCAGACAAACCATGGCTCTCGTGACATTCAAATCCCTCCTAAAATCCCACTCCTCTAACAGGCTTTCATTGATTAATTTCCCAGCACCTTAGGCCATATCATCCCTTCAGCCAGTTCCACTACCTCTGAGTTTATTTGCACCCTCCTTAGCTCTCATGCATCTGTCTATTCAACTTTTATTTTTGATTATCCTAAAATAATTCCAGCAGTCTCCCCTCTTAGAGCATAAAGTCCTCATGAGCTGGGGATGTGTCACTTTGTTATTCTCTTTCTTACCAAAGTACAAGGAAAGTGCACTGCATCAAAAGGGTGCCCAATAAATACTGCAGCTAATACTTAAACTCCAAAAATTGTCCTTCAAACTAGTAGATAGGATGGATTCTGCACAAAAATAAAATTATTGGGAGAGTAGTGTTGACTTAATTTTCTCACTTTTTGTCATCACTTGCTGTGAGTTAAGATTTGTAAGCTGTTCCAGAGCATTTACTTTTCTGTCCTGTAGCCTGCAAGCTCCTTGAGGTCAGGGAACATGTCTCTGTTATATTGTATTCTCTCAAACCCGTAGTACAGTCTTCTCTACACAGGAAGTGCTAAATTAACACAACTGATTATTCATGTTCCCAAGCACCTAGTACGTTACAGCATTTTGCTCATATTAGGTTCAATTTGCATGGTGCTACCAAAAACACTATTTTTCATGGACTGTTGAAACTAGTTTCATCTCAGATATGAAATTATAGGAGTAATAGTGCCTTCCTCCTTGCTATAATTACAAAGTTAAATGTATCATAGTGCTTTGCATCTGTACATGTCTTTTTCTGTTGCCCCCAAATTCAAACTTGGTATTATTTCTAGCATTGCACCGACTGGTAGATTAAATGGAAATGGGGAACATCTCACTCCCTCCATCTTTTCTGTCTGTAAATTACGGATAATGTGCACCATTTACCAACATCACAAGAATGAGAGAGAACATGTGGTAAAGTATGTAATGCTTGGAGCTTTGGGGAAGGAAAGTGGTATGTACCATGTGTATTATTTTCTCTAATTTTGGGTTTCTTAGCATCAGTTAAAAGAAAACTGCTTTTATTCCTGCAGGTAGGGTACATCTGATGGAACTGCCTATAGCAGAGCTCTGGTTTCCTTTCAAGCCTCTATTACAGAACCATTTGTTTTCATGAGCTTTAAAGGCAATTTTATTCATCCTTGAGAGTGCCTATTGTAACTTCTTTCAAGGTAATGAATTGTATAGTCACAGTGATTCAATTTTGATTTTTCTTAAAATCCAGAAAGTCAGTGGTTGCTACAAATAGCAGAATGTTTGTCATATCCTTGCCTTGTGAGCAGGGAACAGGTCTACTAATTCTGTTGTATTGCACTCTCCCAACCTCTTGTAGAGTGTCCTGCACACAGTAAACACTCCATAAATACATTGATTGTATTTATGTATTTATGTATATCATTTTTATATATCATGAATACATTGATAAATACATTGTCTTATTGGTGGCTGAGAAGCAGGAAAGAGGCAATTCATCCGGTTTCGAAATGATAGGAAATCTTTTATTTCGAAGTAAACTATGGGCAGTGGTGGTACTATTGCCAATTTCAACTGGATGCTTCCTTTTGTCTATGACATGGATTAAACCTCCACAGTGCAAAAGGATTTTTATTTTTGTGTCCGTGTATATTTTAGTATACTTTTTTTTTTAAAAAAAAGCTGTTTAAAGTCTTTTAAAGAAACTTTATGGTTATGCTCTTAATTTTTTCTTTGCCGGATCCAGAATATCTTGTGAATCCTTGAGGAATTTGGGCATTTAGCCCAGAAAAGGGAGAGTTTACAGGATTCACAAGAACTTCAGTTAACCCCATCCACCAGCAAAGAAGCATTAAATATTTTTGTGCTTAATATATGAAGGGAAAGAATGGCATTTTCTCTTTAATCTGGGCTCCAGTATCAAAAACGTATGTTGTAAATCTTTAGGGAATGACATCCACAAAAATGATGAAAAGAGACCCTAGGATCAGAAACGGTGATATGCACTTGGCAAGATGACTGAGTTACACTGGAGTTTGAAAATATGATTGCATATTTTCCCAGAGTATAGAGTATCCTATGAAAAGGAATATATTCCATTACTTTAAAAATCCTTCATGGTTCTAAAGCTATAATGCACTAGGCTTGAGTGCATCTTTCCGGTTTTGTTTCAGTAGGAAAAAATTAAATATTTGACAAAAGCAAAAATAGCTCTTTCTGACTTCCAGTAGTGGCAGGACCTTTGAAATCCATGTTTATAATTCTAGCAGTTGGTTGCTTTTCCAGGCTTGAATGGAGTTTTATGACGTTTGAATTTAGCAAAGTGGATAAATTAGGATTGCTAGTGGACCATTCTTTTTAATAATATTTTTACATTCTTTACAAGAAATATAATTATGGAGGTAAAGCAGCACGAGAAGCAGCATGGCCTATTGGAAAGAGCAGGGGCCTGCTAGCAGAATCAGATAGCAGAATCAGAGGACCTAGGATCTAATCCTGCTCCACATTTTTCAGCTGTGTGACCTTGTGCAAGTCACTTAACTTCTGTGGTCCTCAGTTCCTTCATTTGTAAAGTGAGGACTAAGACTATGAGCCCCATGTGGGACAGGGACTGTGTCCAACTTGATTGTCTTGTATCCACCCCCGCTCTTAGTACAGTGCCTTGCACATAATGATAATGATGGTATTTGTTAAGTGCTTACTATGTGCGAAGCACTGTTCTAAGCACTGGATAGTAAGTGCTTAACAAATTCTGTTTCCCACCTCGTGTTACTCTCACTCTAGTTTAGTTGGACATCCTTTTCTTATCCTGTGTAGACTTTTGACATTCTTAGGGTGTATTCTGATATAAAGCTGGGCTGTTTGCAGCCACAAACCAGGAACTTTTCGTTTTTAATTGAATGGAAGGATATGCTTACCCTGCTTCTTGGCATGCCAAGCTTACACTAGGAACTAATAATAATAACTATGGTATTTGTTAAGTGCTTACTGTGTTTCAAGCACTGTTCTAAGAGCTGGGACAGATACAAGATAATTAGGTAACATAATTTTAATTCCCTGGAAACTAGAGAGAAACTTGTTGAAAATATTCTGCTAGAAGATTTTAATAACAAATTTAGTTTAATTTAGAAAAATCGATATGCAGTGTTTTTGGTGAATCCAAAATAGTCTTCAATGTTAGCCAAAATATTCCTATAGAGTGTGGATTAAAGCTTGAAAATGTGTTGCCCTGTAAATAAAATTTGAATTTTTTTAAGCACTTGCTATATGTCAGACATCGTTCTAAGTGCTGGGGAAAGTACAAGTTAGGTCAGACACTGTCCCTGCCCCACATGGGGCTCACAGTCTAAGTAGGAGGGAGATCAGGCATCCCCATGTTACAGTTGAGGAAACTGAGGCCCAGAGAAGTTAAGTGTCTTGCCCAAGGTCACACAGTAGACAAGTGGCGGAGCCAGGATGAGAGCCCAGATCCTTCTGACTCCTAGGCCCATGCTCTCTCCATTAGGCCAAGCTACTTCTCAGTGTTAATGCACTGAATCTCTAGATAATGATAGTGTTTTTAATCTTATTAAATGGCCCCTGTCCATATCTCTCAACATTTTATGACCCCAAAATATCCAAGCTTCAATTAAAGGGTCTTTATTTTTCATACCCTAATAGGGGTACCAGACCCTCATTCAGTGGACAGACTCTATTCTAATCCTTCTGAACCTCTTGACTGCTTTTAATATTGCTGACCATTCTCTTCTCCTGGAAACACTAGTTAACCTTGATTTTCCTGAGACTCTGTGACCTTGGGCAAGTCACTTCACTTCTTTGTACCTCAGTGACCTCATCTGTAAAATGGAGAGTAAGACTGTGAGGCCCAATGTGGGAGAGGGACTGCTTCCAACCGGATTAACTTGTGTTTACTCCAGTGCTTAGTACAGTGCCTGGCACATAATAAGCGCTTAACAAATGCTATTAAAAATGAACAAAAATTCTGCCGTGTTATACTCTCCCGAGTGCTTAGTACAGTGCTTTGCACAAAGTAAGCTCTCAATAATTGTTCTAAGGAGCTGCCAGAGTTCCCAGTTTCAGTAGCTTATGGGGGCAACTACCCTGAGAAAGCACATTGCACAAGTGGGGCTGCACAGTCCACAAAGAGAATGCAGACTTGGACCCAGAAACCCCTATCCCATGACTCAGTTCAGACTGCATCAGGTGGCCTATAATCATCCCTCACTGGACTCTGGCAGAGCTAGGTGACTGATCTGTTTGGAATTACCAAAATTGGGTATTTATCTGGGAAGATCTTTTTGGAGTAGTTGTGAAGGAAGGGACAGCCCAATTTGGCAAAGAAGAATGGAGGGCAGGGCCTTTAGAGGAATGGGTGTTGGGAGGAAATTCCATGTTCAGTAATAATAATAGTAACAATAATAGTAATAACAGTGGCATTTAAGTGCTTCGTATGTACCAGGCACTATTCCAAGCGCTGGATTAGATATAAGGTAATCAGGTTGGACACAGTTCATGTCCCATATGGGGCTCACAGTCTTAAACCCATTTTCCAAATGAGGTAACTGAGGCACATAGAAGTGAAGTGACTTGCCTAATGTCACACAGCAGACAAGTGGTGGAGCCGGGATTAGAACCCACATCCTCTGACTCCGAAGCCTGAGCTCTTTCCAGTAGGCCATGCTGCTTCCCAAGGCTGTAATGCCAGAGCTGATGGAAAGATGGAAAATGGTTAATTTGGTGAGACAATAAGGTGTTACCTAATAAAATAAGGATCGGTCAATCAATTGATGGTATTTATTGAGCGCTTACTATGTGCAGAGCACTGTACAAAGCACTTGAGAGAGTACAATGCAGCAGAATTAGCAGACCCATTCCCTGCCTATAACAAGCTTACAGTTGAGGAAGGGCCTTGAAGCCTAAAGCCAGAAGCTTCATTTTAAAGTCAGCAGCAATTGGGAGGCACTGTGGGCAAGATATAGCTACTGAAAATGGAATGTGTCTCCTTAGATGAAGAGTACCTATTTAACATCGTGATAAACCAAAAGAAACTGGGTGAGGATAGTGCAGTTTGCCTGAAGTAAAGGCCCATTTATCTCATTGTCACTTTGATTGTCCTCATGACTATAAATTACCTAGTGCTCTCAGCACTGAACCTAGGAGTTGCTAATAAGAGCCAGATGAAACCAATTCATTAAGAATGTTGTGAGCTTTAGAACATTTAAACTATATTTGAAAGAGTCATGTTGACCTTTGGAGTCACGGCTGAGTCTGAGGTCTCTCTGTAGTGCTAAATCTGTTTGTGCAGTGTATAAATCTCTGCAATTCATTCAGTTATATTTATAGAGCACTTACTGTTGCAGAGCACTGTACTAGGCACCTCAGAGAGTACAGTAATAATAATTATAATGATGGTATTTAAGTTCTTACTGTGTGTGTAGCACTGTTCTAAGCATAGTGGTGGGGGGAAGGTACAGGGTGATCAGGTTGTCCCACGTGGGACTCACAGTCTCAATCCCCATTTTACAGATGAGGTAACTGAGGCACAGAGAAGTGAAGTGATTTGCCCAGAGTCACACAGCTGACAAGTGGTGGAGCTTGGATGACCTCTAACTCCCAAGCCTGGGCTCTTTCCATTGATTCATGACAGTACAACAATAAAAAGACACATTCCCAAAGCAGCATGGTGTTGTAGATAGAGCACGGGCCTGGGAGTCAGAAGATCATGGGTTCTAATCCTGGTTCTGCCACTTGTCTGCTCTGTGGCCTCGGTCAAGTCACTTCACTTCTCTGTGCCTGTTACCTCATCTGTTAAAGGGAGATTGAGACTGTGAACCCCACGTGGGACAGGGATTGAGTCCAATCCAATTTGCTTGTAGCCATCCCAGTGCTTAGTACAGTGCCTGGCACACAGTAAGCACTTAAATACCATATTTAGTACTCTTCCTCCAAATCCAGAGCAGTTGTAGTTACAAACTGTTAAAAGGCCTTATAGAGATGGACTAGTTGGAGGCTGAGATAGGTGGTTTCTTCCATTTCTTAGTTGGTTCCTCAAGATGGGGAACTAGAATAAGGATAGTAATAATAATGATGGCATTTATTACGCGCTTACTAAGTGCAAAGCACTGGGAGAAAACTCGGGAGATCATTTGAGAAGATTCACAGGCCAGAGCTGCACTGCCAGAGTGCATACTTCTGACTTTCTTTTTTTCCTCCAACTACAAATTTGGAAACCCAATTTGTAACGTAGCTGTCCTCAAGTTGACTTTAAAATAATAAATAATTATGGTATTAGTTAAGCACTTATTGGGTGCCAGGCATTGCACTAAGTGCTGAGGTGGATACAAGCTAATCAGGTTGGACACAGTCCCTGCCCCACGCAGGGCTCACAATCTCAATCCCCATTTTCCAGATGAGGTAACTGAGGCACAGAGAAGTGAAGTGACTTGCCCAAGGTCACACAGCAGACAAGTGGCAGAGCTGGGATTAGAACCCATGACCTGACTCTCAGGTCCGTGCTCTATCAACTGTGCCATGCTATGAATCTATTTCAGACACCTTTGTTCACCTTGCATTGTGCATCTCTTGTCAATACTTTCCTTGCTCAGATTACCCTGTTATTATTTTAGAACCTCCTCTATAGTAGTAAGATTTCTTTTTCACATCAGTTTACAGCACAAAAATGTTGCTTTGAGGGGACTTTTTTAAGGTTGAGATTTATGTTTGACTCATGGCAACTTAGTCATAATTAATAATAGTAGTAATTGGGGTATTTATTAAGCACTTACTATGTGTAAGGCACTGTACCAGGCGCTGGGGGAGATATAAAATAATCAAGTCCCAGATAGGGCTCACAGGCCAGGAGGGAGAACAGGTTTTGAATTCTCATTTTGCAGATAACGGAATTGAAGCACAGAGAAGTGAAGTGACTTGCCCAGTGTCACACAGCAGACAAGTAGCAGAGCTGGGTTTAAAACCCATGACCTTCTGACTCCCAGGGCCATGCTCTTTCCATTAGACCATGCTGCTTCTCAGCATGTAGGGACTGTTCTGAGAAAGGGATTACCTCCTTTCAAAAAGTATTTTGGAACTATTGATTTCCAGATTAGAGTTTGTCTTGGGGAGTTGGGGGAAAAGTGAATTGGAAGATTTCTCCATGGTATTGGACCTGGAATTTGGAAGCTCTGAAAACCATTTGGTAATGGCAGTAGCAGGATGGATCTTTAAAACACCTCCTCTTTCTACTTACCTCTTCCTAAACTAGATGTTTGCTTTCTTTCTACTGGCAGTCCTCATTTATTGAGCACCTAGAGTGTGTTCCCCAGGAACAAAGGGACCAGAATGCTACCTAAGGGGACTAGTCTAGGCCAGGGGAAGTGCAGACGGTAAACTTGTTGTGGGCAGGGAATATGTCTGTTTATTTTTATATACTCTCCCAAGTGCTCTGCACAAAGTAAGTGCTCAATAAATAGGATTGATTAACTGACTGCAGGGGGATAAGCTTTGGTAGCTTCATACCTTCACTGGCTCACTGTCTGTAAAGGAAGCAGGTAGATTGTTTGGTCTCTGGCACATGAGGAAAGAATTAGTGTGAAGACCAAAGATCCCCAAAGGTTGAAAGAGCCAAGGTTTTCCAATGTCCTAAACTCTTGGAGGTATATTACCATTGGTCCCACTCTCACAGGGTAGGACAGGAGCAGAAACCCAGGATGATAACGTCTACCTATTCTATTTTCCTTTCCCGAGTGCTTAGTACAGTGTTCCACACACAGTAATAATAATAGTAATTATTATTGTTGCGATATTTGGTAAACATGTATTATGTACCAAACACTGTATTAAGCACTGGGGTAGATCCAAGATAGGTCCCCCCAAGGGGCTCACAGTCTAAGTAGGAGGGAGAACAGGTATCACATCTCCATTTTACAGATAAGAAAACTGAGATATAGAGAAGAGAAATGACGTACCTAAGGTCACAGAGCAGGTAAATGACAGAGTTGGGATTAGACCCTAGTTTCTCTGACCCTCAGTGCTATTTCCACTAGACCTCAGTGCTGCCCAAAAGCACAGTAAGAGCTCACTAAATACCAGAGCCCCTTATCCTCCCACCTAAACCCTGTCCAAACCCCGACTTTTCCATCCCTGTAGACGACACCACCATCTTTCCTGTCTCACAAGCCTATAACCATGGCGTTATCCTTGACTCTCTTATTCAACCCACATATTCAATCCAACACTAAATCCTGTAGGTCCCACTTTCACAACATAGCTAAAATCCATCCTTTCCTCTCCATCCAAACTGCTACCATGTTAATACAATCATAGATCATATCCCTCCTGGATTATTGCATCAGCCTCCTTGCTGACCTCTCTGCCTCCTGTCTCTCCACACTCCAGTCCATACTTCACTCTGCTGCCGGGATCATTTTTCTACGGAAGGGTTCAGGACATGTCACCCCCCTCCTCAAAAAACTACAGTGGTTGCCCATCCACCTCTGCATCAAACCCTTCATGATAGGCTTTAAATCACTCCATCACCTTGACCCCTCTTACCCCACCTCACTTCTCTCCTTCTACAACCCAGCCCGCACACTTCACTGTTTTATTACTAATCTTCTCACTGTGCCTCCATCTCGCCTGTCTCGCCACCCACTCCTAGCCCATGTCCTGCCTCTGGCCTGAAACGCTCTTCCTCCTCAAATCCTACAGACAATTACTCGTCCCCACCTTCAAAGCCTTATTGAAGGCACATCTCCTCCAAGAGACCTCCCAGACTAAGTCCCACCTTCCCTCATCGCCCACTCCCTTCTGTGCTGCCCTGACCTGCTCCCTTTGCTCTTCCCCCCACCCAGCCCCACAGCACTTATGAATGTATCTGTAATTTTATTTATTTGTATTGATGTCTGCCTTCCCCTGCTCTAGACTGTAAGCTCGTTGTGGGAAGTGAATGTGTCTGTTGTTGTATTGTACTTTCCCAAGCACTCCGCACACAGAATGCGGTCAATAAATACAGTTAAATTAATTGACAGAATGGGAAGACTCCTTATGGTCTCACTCGGCAGTCTGGTGGGAAAGCATATGGGGGTGGAGGCCAAGGGCATGAGCTACCATTGCTTAACATCAAATCCTGGGTTTGAAAGGGATTTTTTCCACGGCTTTGAGCAAACCAGTTCGCCAACTGTGGAAACGGCATATCTTAATTTGCCATGTGCCTAATATCTAGGTACTTCCCAGAGATGATGAAAGAATTACTTCTTGTAAATGTTTAGGAGGGAAAAGAAGCTACCTGCTAGGACATTGTGAAACAGAGCTTATAATAATGTGGAAACAAACTTGACTTTAAGGCCTAAACAGTGGTCTAAAGGTCCGTGTCGTGGTTGGAAAATTGGATTTTTGATGAGAGGGTAAATATAAGCAGATAGGTAGAGTGTGTGGAAAATATGATTGGAAGCAGGATGGGAATCTTGGCTATTGATATTCTCTAAATATTGGCAAGAAGCATTTGCTCAATTGGTGCCTCTAGCGAAACAGCACCAAACAATTTTAAATGTGTTGACATAATGTCTTTTTGCTTCTAGGTATGAAACAGGGAATTACAGTGACTGTGGCATCATTTATTTAATGATTATCAGTTGTTGACATAATATGAGAAAAAGCTCTAGGGATTTTCAGCCCTTTTAGTAAAACATTCTCAGTTAAAGGATTTTTTGGTGCCTTAAAAATAAACTTAGCTAGTAGCTGGTACAACTCTAGGAAATCCTAACACAAGCCCATTTATTTCTACCCTTCAGGATGAATGTGTCTGATACGTATAAAAGTGAATATGTGGGAATTAAATGCCAAGAGACTTTCTTTAGTCAACACTCTTCTAAGTAGTGGGGTCTGTCACATTTTCCATTATGAATTCTCTCTCTCCTTTCAAGGATTTGTAATGCTTTTGTCAAATTTTGCAGAGGTCTGTGATTGAATTTCCACTCCACAACCTGGCAGCAGGTATTTAGTTTTCTATTTTAAGGATTAAAGAGAGAGACAAAAGGTGGCCATTCCAAGTTTAAGCAATAAAGGGCGCCCAGTGCTTAGTACAGTGCCTGGCACATAGTAAGCGCTTAACAAATACCATCATTATTATCTCTTGTGAATTTTATTTGGAAGAGCAATTCTAAGGTTTGATCTCAAAGGAATTTTATTTTGAGGAATCAGCCTTATTTTGTAAACTCACTGAAATGATGTGGCATGTCCTAAGTATTTGCATAGTTGCTTGTAGAACTTTTATGTCTCAGTTGTCAGAGTTTCATGGGCTAGAGGAAAGAGCATGGGTCTGGGAGTCAGATGACCTGGGTTCTAATTTTGGCTCCTCCACATGTTTGCTGTGTGACCTTGGGTAAGTCACTTCACTTCTCTGTGCCTCAGTTACCTCATCTGTAAAATGGAGATTAAGACTGTGAACAACAGTGTTGAACCTGATTAGCTTGTATCTCCCCCAGTACTTAGTACAGTGCCTTGCTCCTAGAAAGTGCTTAACAAATGCCATTTTAAAAAGTGAGACACCTTCAGCTGCATGTTATATGTGTTTCCAGCAGTTTTTTTTAAAGTTCCTAGTTTAGAAAAATAAAAATTGCAGTTAGAAATGTTGCAACTTCATATAATTCTTTTCCTAATCATATTTGTTAGTAATTCTGGTATTAAGCACTTACTATGTGCCAGGCACTGTACTAAGCGCTGGGGTGGGTACAAGAAAATCAAGTTGGACACGGTCCCTGTCCTGCACAGGGTTCCCAGTCTTGACCCCCACTTTATAGATGAGGTAACTGAGGCACAGAGAAGTGAACTGACTTGCTCAAGACCACACAGCAGGCAAGTAGCAGAGCTGGGATTAGAACCCATGACCCTCTGGCTACCAGGCCCAAGCTCTACCAACTACAACGTGCCACTTCTGTCTTTATTGAGCACTTCTGTGTGAAGAGCACTGTACTAAGTGCTTGACAGAGTACAGTAGATCAGAGTTGTTAGACAAGTACCCTGCCTACAAGGAGTTTGCAGTCTAGAAGGGAGAGAGACATTAAAATAAATTACAGATATGTACATAATAATAATAGTATTTGTTAAGCACTTACTGTGTGCCAAGCAGTGTACCGAAGTGCTGGGGTAGATACAAGCAAATCAGGTTGGACATAGTCCCTGTCCTGTGTGGGGCTCACAGTCTCAATCCCTACTTTACAGATGAGGTAACTGAGGCACGGAGAAATTAAGTGACTTGCCCAGGGTCACACAGAAGACATGTGGTGGAGTTGGAATGCATTCCCTGCAAGCTCTTAGTGGGCAGGGAATGTGTCTACCCAACTCTGTTGATTCGTACTCCCCCAAGCGCTTAGTTCGCAGTATGTGCTCAGTAAATACCATTGATTGATGTGATATGGGGCTGAGGATGGGGTAAATATGAAGTGCTTACAGGGTACAGATCCAGTTGAGTAGGTGACATAGAGGGTGAAATAGTAAGGGAAATGAGAGCTTAGTCGGGGAGGGCCTCTTGGAGAGGTGATTTTAAGGCGTTGAAGGTGGGGAGAGTGAAGGTCTGTCATTTATGAATGGAGAGTTCCAGGTCAGAGGGAGGATGTTGTCAAGAAGTCCACGGTAAGATAGATGAGATCGAGATAAGGTGGGGTAGTTTGGCGTTGGAGGAGCCAAGTGTGTGAGCTGGGGTGCAGTGGGTAATCAATGAAGTAAAATTATTGACAAAACAGTGATAGGAGCCAATTGTATAATGAACCCACTTGCCCCTAACAGCCCACCCTAGTTTTTATGTATTTAATATGAAAAAAGGCAACTACCGATAATTAGCAAATGAAAAGACTGACAGACCAGAGCTGCAGGCAAGCAAGGGGAGCCCATTCATAGTCTCTTATCTCCAGTGTGCTCAGGCATATACTTGTCTGTTGCAGACACCTGTAACTTTACTGCTGCAGGGCACATTTCAACTGAGTTCTCTTAAGTCTCTGTCCCCTCCCACCCGCTTCCAGCCAATCAGGTTGTTACAGCTGGGGAAGCAGCAGGACCTAGTGGATAGAACACAGGCCTGAGAATCAGAAGGACCTGGGTTCTAATCCCAGCCCCACCACCTTTCTGCTGTGTGACCTTGGGAAAATCACCTCACTTCTCTATGCCTGAGTTGCCTCATCTATAAAATGGGGATTAAGACTGTGAGCCCCATATGGAACAGGGACTGTGTCCAACCTGATTAGCTTGTATCTGCCCCAGCACTTAGAACAGTGCTTGTCACATAGTATGCACTTAACAAATACCATTATTATCATCATTATTAATATTATTATTATTGCAAATTTCAGTTATCTAAAAGAAAATCCAGTAAACCGTGGCCTTAAATTTTAGCAATCGGGCACATGGTTTTCTGAAAGTCTGTAAGTATGCTTGATTTGCAGTCATCACCGTCTATATTTTCAGTTTTATAGTTTTTCCAAAAGAGGTTAATTAATGACCTGGAAAAATGTCAGAAATAATAAACATATATAAATAAGATGTGCTTTTGTTCACATATATAATTGTGTGTATATGTCACACAGTTTAAATATTTATGGCATTTGGGTTGATTACACACGTTACAGTAAGTCCATCAGAAATTAGGAAAGCCCTCACATTACGAAAAATAGCACAATGTTTCTGAACTCCTACCCTTTTTTGGCTTTATGGTACACTGATTTTGACTTTACCATGCTAGTCTCCTTAATAGCACTAGCTGTGGGTGCACTGAAGCTGTGGAGAAATGGGAAAATGGTTTTAAAAAGCACAGTCCATGAAATGGGACCGAAGGGAGAGTCATTGATCAGCGGGCGGAGTGACTAGGGAGGGTTGACACATCTATTTAACTTCTGGTAAAATAAAAGCTGACTCTTCTATTATCATTGAACCTTTGTTATTATTACTATTCATAATAATAATTGTATATATTCATTCAATCGTATTGAGCGCTTACTGTGTGCAGAGCACTGTATTGAGTGCTAGCTGTGTGCAAAACACTGTACTACACTTGGGAGAGTACAGTATAACATTGGACTCATTCCCTGCCCACAGTGAACTCACCGTCTTGATTGTAAGCTTGTTGTGGGCAGGGAATGTATCTGTTTATAGTCATATTGTACTCTCCCAAGTGCTTAGAACAGTGCTTTGCACATAGTAAGCACTCAATAAATACAATTGATTGAATTGACTATAGATTTATTGAGTAGACAACATTGGGTAATTTTGGTAAAAATGATGAAAAAATGCATTGTATATACATTTCAGCTTTAAGACAGTTTTCAGGAACTAGTTGTGTCATAAATCTGAGGACTTCCTGTAAATATAATTTTCATCTGCCTATTTGCAGTACTATTAAATTGGCTAGAAGAGGCTCTGATGATTTTTTATATTTTTGTTCAAAGGTAAATGTATTCTCTAAGCGATTAGAACTACTCTCACTGCCAACTCCTTATGTGAATTTGGGTGTTATCCATTGAACAGGTCCCGTGGCTGAGATTGCAGACAAAGTTGCATATTTAGATATGCAACTTCCCCTAAGTCTTTTTACGGCATGTTTACATTTGGAAACTCTCCTCTAAGGTTGTCAAATCTGCACATTGCAAATTGTCCACTGCGTTTTCACCTCAT
The DNA here is from genome assembly GCF_015852505.1 of Tachyglossus aculeatus. Classification (NCBI taxonomy): domain Eukaryota; kingdom Metazoa; phylum Chordata; class Mammalia; order Monotremata; family Tachyglossidae; genus Tachyglossus; species Tachyglossus aculeatus. The sequence goes on along the minus strand of NC_052069.1, from coordinate 102,734,522 downwards.
TTTTCTATTACTAAGGTTTTGTGAGGCAGTAAGCACACTGGTCGGCGTGAAATCCAGATGGTCCTACCCAGATGTGACGAAAGGATAATTGTGCTTCTCATATTTTTTTTGAACATCTGTAGGCATTTATTGGTTGCAGAGTTTTTATTTGATCCACGGGTACGTGGTGATTTAGCCCAAAGGAAATAGTCAGTGAGAAGCATTGGCAAACCCAAACAAAACTCCTCTTTCTTCTGTTAACCAGAAATTGACAGGATAACTTCTACAGACTTTAGTTTAATGAGGAAATAAAGGAAAGGTAGAGATACAACATTGTTAGGGATTTCCTTTTATCTTTCAATACTGAACAAGAGAATGCTTTTTAACTTGGCTTATAATAGAGTTCCTCATTGAAGCTTATATTACTGTTCTTGCTTTGCCAGAGCACTTCAGTATGATAGATGAGATTTAAAGGTTGATCTGACTAAATTGCGATGAGAATACTAACAACAGAGATATTTCTGTTGTGGAACATTCCTATCAGGACTGTGGCATAAATGTTATAAGATAATGGACAATAAAAGTCACTTGAAAATAATACTCTCCAAGGACTGGACTGACTGTCTCGTTCTGCACATGTGCAGAACCAGGGAGATAAAATGCCCATAAGGCAAGATCATCATTTAAATATATGGGTTGTATCTTACAGTATCTTGTCAGATTTATTGAGAAAGAGCAAAAGCATTGGACAGCAGAGAGGAAGAAAGCATCACTATGGTTGTGACTCCTTTGTCAAATGCTTGTCTTCTGTGTGACCTGGGGCAAGTCACTTAACTTCTGTGCCTCAGTTACCTTTTCTGTAAAATGGGAATTAAGATTGTGAGCCCCATGTAGAACATGGACTGTGTCCCAGCTGATTAACTTGTATAATGATAATTATGGTATTTGTTAAGCACTTACTATGTGCCAGGCACTGTACTAAGCATTGGATGTACCTCAGTGCCTGGTATAGTTCCTGGTGCAAATAGTAAGTGCTTAACAAATACCACAGGAAAACAAAATAACTTGCATCACAAATTTCTTCAGATGTGCCCAAGTATGAAGCACATTCTCTGATGATTGTGCTTGTGTTTTGTGGTTTCTGTCTTGAACGTGGACCATTGTGCCTGTTCATCCAGCCACAAAACTTGTGAGATTGTCTTGTTGCATTCCCATTCTGTGTCTTATTTGTCATGAGACCAGAGATCGACAGGCTTTGTGCAGTAGAGCCAAACATAAAATATAAGTACATATTATCATAGCTTACTTCCTCGTGATTCTAATGATTTTAATCAATCAGTCATATATATGGAGTTGGTCAAGGGTTGGCAAGAGAAAGGGAGAGGAAAGGAAGTGGGATGTGGCAGCACTGGCAGAGGTTAGTCTCTTCCCCTTGCTGTTTTCTTTCCCCTTCTGCTTCTGTCGGAAGCTCTCATCTCCCTCCTTCTCTTCCAACTCCGAAGAGCTTCCAGGCCCATGGGAGTCTGCGGGGTAGGCCGGGACTCCTCTGTAGAAGGACAGGTACATCCTCCAGAGCTGAAAATCGATAAGGGCCCCTTGGCCCCAAAGGGTGGAGGTTCTTAGGGCCCCTTGGCCCCAAAGGGTGGAGGTTCTGAGTGGACCCTAAGTTCGTCTCTAGACTGTAAGCTTGCTGTGGTCTGTCTATTGTTGTAGTGTTTTCTTCCAAGTGCTTAGTACAATGTTCTGCACACAGAAAGCACTGAAAAAATATTAATGAATGAATGAATGGTGTGTGTCCAGCCCATCTAGGATTGCCTGTCAGGCCCCAGAATCCCCCAGAGGCATTCAGGACCACCAACACAAGGGCCAAGGCTAAGGCCATCTGAGGTTTGGGGTCTACCTGTTGGCTTCCCCTGCCCCCTTCAATTAATGGGGCATACTGAGCAGTAACATTGTGCAGAGCCCCGTACTAAGCACCTGAGAAAGTACAGAGAAGCAGCGTGGCTCAGTGGAAAAGAGCACGGACTTTGGAGTCAGAGGTCAGGGATTCAAATCCCTGCTCTGCCAATCATCAGCTGTGTGACTTTGGGCAAGTCACTTAACTTCTCTGTGCCTCAGTTCCCTCATCTGTAAAATGGGGATTAAAACTGTGAGCCCCCTGTGGGAAAGCCTGATCACCTTGTAACCTCCCCAGTGCTTAGAACAGTACTTTGCACATAGTAAGTGCTTAATAAATGCCATTATTATTATTGTTAATATTATTACAATACAGCAGACTTGATGAGTGCTATCTCTTCACAGAAGGGGGTTATAGTCTACAGGGGATGATAAACATTAAAATAAGTTACAGAGAGGGGAATCAGCCGAGTATAAAAATAGATAAGCCTTTTGGGAATAGGGTGAGTATTTAAGTGCTTAAAGGGTATCCAGCCAAGTGCATAGTCAGTGCAGAGAGGAGGGCAGTTTGAGGAAATAAAGGGCTTATTCTGGGAAGGCTGCTTAAAGGAGATGTGATTTGAGAAAGGTTTCGTAGGTGAGGAGAGTGGTGGACTCTTGGGTGTGTAGGGGGAGGGAGTTCCAGGCCCAAGAAAGGAAGTGGAAAAGGGGTCAGTGGTGGGAGAGACAAGATCAAGAAAAGCAGGCAGTGGTATTTATTGAGAGCTTACTGTATGCAGAGAATTGTATTAAGTGCTTGGGAGACTACAATGTAACTGGCACATTCCCTACCCACAGTGAGGTAGGTACAAAGAGTAGGCTGGCATTAGACCAGCAATTTCTGTGGACTGGGTTGTAATTGGAGCCCAGGAGCCCATCTGCGGCAGCTTTTAGGTAGGTTGCAGACTGTCCTGGGTATGGTGCATTGTGGGGTGTTTGGTGGGGCCCCATCCTGTAGCCTGGGGACCTACATGGAAGTTTTAAATGCCTTACTTCCCATCTCTGACTCAAGAACTACATTTGATTCTAAGAGCCAGATATGGCTCGAGAGCTTTAGGTTGCAAACCCCAGATTATGTGTGTCATGTTTTTGCTGAATGTTAACGTGGCTCTATTTCAGCAGGCATGTTAGAATCTAGGTCTGGAGAAGGGAAAGGGCCCTCTATAGGCTGGGAGCCAGCTTTTAGTTTCATACTTTAATCAGGTTTCAGAAAGTATTTTAATCATCTCTGAATTCATTCTCAGGGAAACTGAAATAATACTGAGTAGGGTTACAGAGGGAAAAGACTAACAGAAAAGCACTCTCTGATACAGGGAAAGGTTCATAAGATTTTCAGTTAATCGAGAAGCAATGTGGCCTAGTGGGAAAAGCATGGGCTTGGGAGACAGAGGATGTCGGGTTCTAATCCCAGCTCCTCCACTTGTCTGCTGTGTGACTTTGGGCAAGTCACTTAACTTCACTGTGTCTGAGTTATCTCACCTGTAAAATGGGGATTAAAACTGGACCCCATGGTGGGGCATGGACTAGGTCCAACTTGATTTTTTTTATAGTATTTAAGCACTTTCAATCTGCCAGACAGTGTAGTAAGCACTGAGGTGGATACAGGCTAATCAGTTTGGACACAGTCCTTGTTCCACATGGGCCCACAGTCTTAATCCTCATTTTACAGATGAGGTAACTGAGGCCCAGAGAAGTTAAGTGATTTGCCCAAAGTGTCACAGCAGACAAGTGGAAGAGTTGGGATTAGAACCCAGGTCTTTCTGACTCACAGGCTTTTGCTCTATCCTTTAGGCCACACTGCTTCCTTTCTTGTATCTACCCAGTACTTGGTACAGTGCCTGGCACATAGTAAGTGCTAAATACCATTGTAAAAAAAATCAAAAAGCAGTCAATCAATCAATGGTATTTATGGAGTGCTTACTGAGTGCAGAGCACTGTACTAAGTGCTTGGGAGAATGCAGTATAATAGAGTTGGTAGACAAGTTCCCTGTCCAGAAGTAGCTTGCAGTCTAGAGAAGGGAGACAGACATTGATATAAATAAGTAGATTATGGATAGATATATGGGTGTCTGTGTCTATAAATAAATATACATATTTGTGTGTGTGTATATATTTATATATAGACATGCACATGTAAAAGTACATAAAGAGTGCGAATCCAAATGCAAGGACGACACACTCAGATCTTCTCTCTCCCTGCATTTTCTTTTTTTTCTTTGTATTTTGTCCGTGTCCTCCAATTTCCCTGCCCTTCTTTCCTCCTTTGCCTATCTGGTTCCTGGTCCTTCTCCCCTCAGCCACATTCCATTGTCCCATTTCTAACAGCCCTCCCTAACCATCACTCTTTCCATACTCAAATCAACTCTCTTCCCCCTACTTATCCTCACTACTCCTCAGCGACAACCCAGCCTACACACTTGGTTCCTATAATGATAACCTGCTCACTGTGCCTCACTATTATATTTGTGACCATTGACCTCTTGCTTGTGCCCTCCCTTCTTCCTGGAACTCCCTTCCCCTTCATATCTCACAGACCACCAAGCTCCCCATCTTCAAAGTCCTTATTAAATTACATCTCCGGGAAGCCTTCCCTAAATTCTCATCTTCCTGCCATATCTTTCCCTACTGCATTGTCTATGTACTTGAGCCCTCATCCCCTAAGCATGTAGATACTTAACCCACCCCTCTCCCCACAGCACTTATGTATAATCCTCTAGACTGAAAGCTTGTTGTGGGCAGGGAACGTGTCTGCCACCTCTTTTGTATTATACTTTCCCAAGTGTTTAGTACAATGCTGTACACATAATATGCATAATAAACTCTGAACTACTTCACCCTCTTAGACCACCACCCTTGCACCACCCTCCATCATGCCATCTAATGGTTTGAGCACGGACCTAGGAGTCAAAAGGAACTGGGTTCTAATCCCAGCTCTGCCACTTGTCTGCTCTATGGCAAGTCACTTCACTTCTCTGTGCCTCAGTTGTATCATCTGTAAAATGGGGATTAAGAACGTGAGTCCCATGTGGGACAGGGACTGGCTCCAAACTGATTAGCTTGTATCTACTCCAGTGCTTAGCACAGTGCCTGGCACATAGTAAGTGCTTAACAAGCACCATAAAAAAGGAGTGGGACAAGAGCCTCACCTCTGCAAGAGAATATTATTGAGTTGTAAAATGTTTCAGGGAGCAAAATTAGATATCTTGACATTTTGATTGTTGGGCTTTATCTCATGCAAGGTCCGTAAACTGTTTCTGCTACCCATTTGACAAGACTGATTGGAACAGATAGTTCTAACACTGCAATGGTATCTATATCAGGAATGAAACTGGTTGCTGCTGGAATTCAGTAGAGAGATATGTAAATGAACCCCTCCATCCCAGACTGAGTGTTAAGCATTTACTGTGCCAAGCCCTGTACTAATCACTGCAGTAGATTGAAGTTTCTCATGTTGGACACAGTCCATGTCCCACATGGGGCTTCCAGTCTAGGTAGGAGGTATTTAATCCCCGTTTTACAGATGAAGTAACTGAGGCACAGAGAAGTTAAATGACATGTCTAAGTTCCCAAAAACAAGTGGCAGGACCCTCCTCAAGCTGGGGCAGCAGTGTGGTAGTGAAGTCCGTAATGCCTTTTATGGGACTTGTACTCCATTTGTTAACCTGAGCTGCCATGTGTGTCTCAGAATGTAGAAATTAGGGGCTTTCGGATTGTTTTTATGGTATTTGTTAAACACTTACTATGTGCCAGGCACTGGGGTAGATACAAGCTAATCAGGTTGGACACAGTCCCCATCCCATGTGAGGTACACAGACTTAATCCCCATTTTTGCAAATGAGGTAACTGAGGCACAGTGAAGTTACATGTCCAAGTCACAAAGCAGACAAATGTTGGAGTCAGGATTAGAACCGAGGTCCTTCCAACTGCCAAGCCCGAACTGGGAGATGAGGAGAACTAAACGTGGGTCCTCTAAAATCCTGCAGCCTCACGCAGCTGCAACCCATATTTTCTCTCCTGAGCCACATCATAATAGTCATGGGCATAAAATGAGCTGAAGAGAGCATAAGGTCTTGGAGGCCTGACATTGTTTTATCCCAGGAGAAATGCCTTTGTGAGGTGGGAAAATCTCTGGCATTGCTCCCTGAACTTATCCATGGTTTACCAAGTGTGTGCCCATTCTAAACTGCTTGCATACCATAGGACTCAAGAGTATTTGAAAATCTTAAAATTGCTCTTGATACTTAAAAAATAGAAGCCAGGTGCTTCCTGATCATGGAGAGAGAATATGCATTCTTCAAGATGGACGAAAAAGAAAGAATTTAAATAATTCTTAACTAGGGTAAGGAAGCAAATTGACTTGAGATGTGGTGGGAAGGAAAGAGTACGGGCTTGGGAGTCAGAGGACATGGGTACTAATCCTGGCTCCACCACTTGTCTGCTGGGTGACCTTGGGCAAGCCGCTAAACTTCTCTGTCTCGGTTACTTCATCTGTAAAATTGGGATTAAAACTGTGAGCCCCATATGGGACAACCTGATTACCTTGTATCTACACCAGCGTTTAGAACAGTGCTCGGCACTTAACAAATACCATAAGAAGAAGAAGGAGGAGGAAAGAAAAGAACAGAAATCAATCAATCATATTGAGAGCTTACTGTTTGTGGAGCATTGTCCTTAGCACCTGGGATAGTCTTGTCTTGTGCATCAAGTTGTTTCCAACCCATAGCGATTTCATGGACACATCTATTCCAGAATGCCCCACCTCCATCTGCAATCATCCTGGAAGTGAATCCATAGAGTTTTCTTCGTAAAAATATGAAAGTGGTTTACCATTGCCTTCTTCTGCATAGTAAACTTGTCTCCACCCTTTCCCCTTTCCCCTGCTGCTGCTGCTGCTGCCGCCCAACATAGGTGAGGTTTGATTTGTAGCAGATTGTCTTGCACTTGCTAACCACTGCCAAAGCTAGAAATGGAATGGATATGCCTCTGCTTGACTCTCCCTCCCCTAGTCGAGATTGGTAGAGTACTAGAAACTCTCTAGGTGCAATCCTGAGGGGTTTGGGATAGTACAAAGCAACGCAACAATATCACAGTCTAGAGGACGAGCTTAATTGTCTAGAGGAAGTTAGGTCTCGAAAGGGGAGGGCCTTCCTTGGAAAACAATTTTGACAGGGTCAGCAGGAAGCTGTAATCTGAGTGAAGTATCCCCGAGGTGTCTGCCTAAAAAGCTTTCGGGAGCCTATAGGAAATTTTGCATCGAGAGCTCAAGGGAGCAGTGCTCTTCCAATGGGCAGGTGGAAAGCCAGGCCCGGCTGCTTCTCTGCAACACAACAAACCATTCCTTTCCCAGGAAGTTAGTAAATAGTTGGGAAGCCTAGTACCATTTCGGATGGTTGGCACTGAATCATCGTCTGGGCAGGAAAAGAATTGTCTGCCAGCCATATGCTAAACAGCTGGGAAAGCCTAATGAGGGGGAAGGTGTGTTGGCAGAGAGAAAAAGGCTTGAGCTAAGCAACTACTGTTGCCTCAGTACCTACCTTGGAAATGTCTAGGTCTCAGCAGGCTGATTATTCATATGGGGAAAAAGAATGTGTATGGTAGACAAGTTTTAGGTATCAAGGCACACGTGCCAGTCCCTGCTTAAGCTTATCACAGATTGGTTCTCAAATGCCAGAGGCAATTTTGGGCAGGAGTTGGGGGATGAAAATTTGAACAGGCAACTAATGGGTAGATGGACATTCGTTCATTGATTCAGTCATATTTATTGAGCGCTTACTCTGTGCAGAGCACTGTACTAAGCGCTTGGGAAAGTACAAACCAACAACAAGCAGTGACATTCCTTGCCCACAACAAGCTTACAGTCTAAAGTCTAAAGAACATTATTTAAAGATGGCCAAGGGAAACTGTCTGGATATATACCAGTCATAAAAGTGTGACTACAGTAACCCTTGGTTTCCTCAGTTCCAGCATTTTGTGTGTAATTTATGTGTTAAGGAAGGGTTGGACAGATAAGTTCTCAATCTGCAAGGTTTGGGAAACAGTCAAGGCCCTAACGAACCGGGAAATGAAGTTATGTCTAATTTATGGAGGAATCGAAGATGTTAAACTTTTCAAGCAAAAGTCAACATTGACTATTCCTAACCAGTTTGCTATATTTGGGCCATTCAAATGAAATTTATTCTTGTTTTGTTATTTTTAAGCATGAACTATGTGTCAAGCACTGTACTAAGCACCAGGGTACATACAAGATAATCAGGTCCCACATGGAGCTCAAAGTCTAAGTAGGAGGGAGACCAGGTATTGAATTTCTGTTTTGCAAATAAGGGAACTGAGGCACTGAAAAGTGAATTAGCCCTCCCAAGGTCACACAGTAGGCACGTGGCAGAGCTGGAATTAGAACCCAGATTGTCTGACTCCCAGCCCCAGGCTCTATCCACTAAGCCATGCTGCTTCTCCTAGTGGAACAGCCTTTACCCTGATCAGTTTTCTAAAATGTCATTCTGCAGAGATCTCTCTACTAGTTACACATTCTCTATGCATCAAGCAGAGACTCCTGCCCATTGGCTTTATCCGCTCCATCACCTCTCTTATTGCACAGTACGGCGCTCATATTCTAATCCTCACCATTGTGCCTCATTCTCAACTCTCCCACCCCTGAGTTTCCTCCTGCCTTGGAACTGCCAATCTGCCAGTCCAGAGCTCATCCCATCTTCAAAATTCATGTGAAAATGCACCTTCTCCAAGAGGCATTTCCTTATTAAATTCTGCTTCCCATGTCACATCCATTGAACAGCTGTGTCCTTATCACTTATAGTTTGGACCCTTTAGCACACACACATTTTCAACATAATGATAATAACAATAATGCATTTTTAAGTTGCTTACTGTGTGTTCAAAGCACTGGCGCAGGTACAAGTTAATCAGGTCAGACACAGGACAGAACAGAACTCCTCTTCTTCCCACCCAAACCTTCTCCTCCCAAGCCTCTCCCATCACTATAGACAACACCACTATCCTCCATCTAACAAGCTCATAACCTATTATCCTCGACTCATAACTTTCATTCAACCCACATAAGCTATCACTAAATTGTCAGCTATACTTTCACAACATCTCTAGAATCTTCCCTGTCCTGTCCATCCAGACTGCTTTACATTGATCCAAGCGCTTATCTTATTCCACCTTGACTAGTGTGTTAGCCTCCTCATTGCCCCCCGCTCCCCGTCTCCTGTGTCTCCCCGTTCCTGTTGTTAATTCACCCTGCTTTCCTGAATCATTGTTTACACACAAAAAAATTCAGTCCACATCTTTCTCCACTAAAGAGCCTCTATTTGTTGGTTGCTCAGCCATCTTCTAATCAAACAGAAACTCCTTACCATTGACTTTGACGCACTCAATCAGCATCCCCTCTCTCTTATCTTACCTCGTGAATTTCCTACTACAAACTCACCTGCACACTTTGCTTCTGTAACCTACTCATTGTACCGCTGTCTCATCTTACTCTGACCTGGAGCTCCATCCCCCTTCATATGCAACATACCACCACTCTCCCCATCTTTGAAGCCTTACTAAAATTACAACTCCTCCAAGAGGCATTCCCCGACTAAGCCCTCATTTCCCTTGTGTGTCTGTTGTGTCTGTTGGTTAATAAACAGATGTGTCTGTTTATTGTTATACTGTATTATACCAAGCACTTAATACAATGCTCTGCACACTGTAAAAGCTCAATAAATACGACCGAATGAATGAATAAATTGTCTTAGGACTTGATATTCACCCCACTTTTAGCCTCGCAGTGATTATGAACATAGCCATAATTTAATGTCTGTCTCCCCCTCTAGGCTGTAAGCTCCTTGTGGTCAGGGAACATGTTTTGCAATTCTGTTGTTTTGTACTCTGCCAAGCACTTAGTATGGTGGAAAGAGCCTGGGTTCGGGAGTCAGAGGTCATGAGTTCTAATCCCGGCTCCGCCACTGACCAGCTGTGTGACTTTGGGCAAGTCACTTGACTTCTCTGTGTCTCAGTTCCCTATCTGTAAATTGGGGATTAAGACTGTGAGCCCCACGTGGGACAACCTGACTACTTTATATCTACCCCAGCGCTTAGAACAGTTCTCGGCACATAGCGCTTAACAAATGTCATCGTTATTATTATTCTGCACACAGTAAGAACTCAATAAATACCATTGATTGATTGGTTGTGATCTTGGGCAAGTCACTTAAAACCTGGCTGTGCCTCAGCCTCTCTATCTGTAAAATGGAGACTAAAGATCTGTTTCTCCTTCCTCTCTGATTGTGAGCCCCATATGAGGCAGGGATTCTGTCCTGTTTGATTATCTTGTAAGAACCCCAGGGTTTAGCACTGTGTGTGGCTTAATAAATGTTATCAGTACTATTACCTGGTTGTTTTCCTTTCATAACTCTGCTTTCCCAAACTGTAGCATGGTTTATTTTCTCTATTTGTGAATGGCTTGTTTGTCAGTCTCCCTACACCTTAGATTATAAACACCTTGAGGGCAAGACCTATGTGTCTTACTCACCGGCACTTTCCCAAGCATTCAGGCACTGAAAAAATATTATTGATTGGTATTTTTATTTAACTTTCAGGCCCTGGAATTTGAAAATGGGGTTAATGTGCTATTTTGATGTTTGCACTTACGTTATACAATTCAAAGCAATTCTGACCAGATTTAGTTTTAAAATGTGGTCAACCCTATAGTGATAGCTACTTTAATTCTGAATCATGTTAAGCAAAGTTGGCTTCATGGTGGTGTCACTGAAGGGCATCAGTAAGTTGTAATTAGCACCTTATATGCTATTGGTGAGCTAAGGATGTTCAGAGATAACTAGAGGAGTTACTTTCATAGTGAATAGTTGTGAGGGGGTTTTCCCTGTTGAATGTGAGGGTGACTTTTGCTAGGGAAGGTTTTTGGTTAATCTTCTGCCCACTTGTAGCAAAACTCCCCAAAAGCCATTCCATGTAAGCAGAGATGCCTCATGGTCAGGAAGGTGTATTATAGTATAAGGAAGGTAATTGTTAAATGCTTACTATGTGCCAAGCATTGTACTAATAGTTCAAGATAGGTGCAAGATAGTAGTTGCAAGATAACTATATGTTAGTAGGGATACCCTAATAAAGGTTCCCTTCTCTTTAAAGTCTCATATATCTGCCTGTAACCTTGAAATGTTTTTGGGGCCTCTTGTTTAGTTTAGTGAGGTCAGACATTTATGCAGTGAGCAGTTTGAGGAAACTTTTAAAGAGCCACTCCCTAAGGAATGAATCTAATACCATGCTCCAATTAGTGAGATTTTTAACTCCTTTCTAGAACTCCATTTCCTGGTTTCTGGGGCTGGGGCCTGGGAAAGGAGAAATAGCAAGATGGTGATCTCATTGACACGAGGTTAAAATATTCAACAAAGAAGTTGATGCATTTTTGAGGTTTGGCTACTTTGTGGTCTGCACAGGTACATGGAAAGCTGCACTGATAGGGTAGCAGAAGAAATCAGCTAAATTTGAGGTGGCTGAGACCTATGTGACCTTAAAGTCTTAAGGTACCACCTAATAACTTTGAATTTTTTGTTTAGTGCATCTGCTAATGATCATTGCAGTTCAGGAATGTGTGTTGTTGCTCCTAGTTTATCACTCTAGGTGCTGGGCATATACCATATTATGTTTAGGGTAACCTCAGGATTATTAGGGTCTTGGGCAGGAGAGGCATTTGATGCCACTTGGAAACTTAACTTTGATGGCCTATAAAGCCAGTAGGGCATTTTCTGTTTTAATTTCACTTGGTCCTAACTATAGCTTTAAGAAAACTACTTAAGAGTTTTTAAGATTGAGCTAGATTCTTCCCTTCCATGGGATCCCTGCTGCTCTGTATGAAAGAGGGAAAAACTTCAGCAGTGTGACTTTGGGCAAGGCTTTTCACTTCTCTGTGCCTCAGTTACCTCATCTGGAAAATGGAGATGAAGACTGTGAGTCCCCCGTGGGACAACCTGATCACCTTGTAACCTCCCCAGCGCATAGAACAGTGCTTTGCACATAGTAAGCGCTTAATAAATGTCATTATTATTATTATTACTGCTAATAATAATAGTAATATTGGCTGAGTGCTCACTGTGAGTCAAGAACTGTGCTAAGCCTGGGATAGATGCACAACAGTCAGATCCCACATGGGGTTCACAGTCTAAGTAGGGGGAGAATTGGTATTGAACCATTTTCCAAGCACTTAGTACAGTGCTCTGAGCACACACAGTAAGCGCTCCATAAATGTTAATGATTGATTTTGCAAATGAGGGAATTGAAGCCCAGTTGGGGAAGCAGCATGGTCTAGTTAATAAAGTGCAGGAGTCAGTGGACCTATGTTCCAATCCCAGCACTGCCGTTTGCCTGCTGTGTGACCTTGGCCAAGTCTCTTAACTTCTCTGTGCCTAAATTTTCTCAACTGCAAAATGAGGATTCAGTATTGTGCTCCCTCCTATTTAGAATGTGAGCCCCTTGTGGAACAGGGACTCTATCTGACCTGATTAGCTTGTATCTGCCCCAGAGCTTAGAATAGTGCTTGATGCATAGTGAGTGCTTAACAAATACCATTTTTTAAAAAAGAGGGAGATGTTAAGTGACTTGCCCAAGTTCAAGCAACAGGCAAGTGGTGGAGCTGGGATTAGAACCCAGGTCTTCTGATTCCCAGGCCCGTGCTCCATCCACTAGGCCACTCTGCTCCCTAACTGCAGTTAGGTGAGATTTTAAAGTTATACACACTTGCCAAGGTGAAGAGTCAAAACTGAAATGTCCTCTCTTGGTATTGTTACTGCAAGAGGCACCAATCTGGTTTTTATTATCTGTTTTCTGTGACCATTTGGGTCTGGCTTGAGGAAAGAGAGTTCAGTATCTTTTTGGTGCTCAGCTCTAATCTGTTTATACCAGTGTAGGTGCTGGCAGTCATTAAAAGTGCTTTTAAGATAAACTGTTACAGGTGGCAATATATCTAAAATGGGAAGCTAGTTTGGCTGAGCTGCAGTATTTACAATACCACAGTAATAAAGAGTATATAATATATATTATATATAACTATGTACTATATGGCATGCTTTTGCAGGGTATTATTGAGGCAAATAGTTTAGTGGGTCTTAAAAAATGAGACCAGACACTTAGCCAAATAAAATGGAGGCCCCGTATTTAGGCTGGCTATGATTGAATTACGGGGTTATCATGCCTCCAACTTCAAGGCATTTTTTCTAAATCCCTCTGTGGTGTAGTGTTGCCTGTTTTTTTCTTGGGGGGATTGTATCTTCCTCTGGCACATCCTTTGTTGGCCACTTTCTGAGGTAGGATAGAGGATTAGTCAGTGGAGCGAAGGCATTTTTCACATGAAAATAGACCAGCATTCTTTAACCTGGCAGAAAGAGCACATCTTTTCCAAACTGAGCATTTTCTTAATTAGAGATTGTTTAAATTGAGACTTGTGGGACTGACTCTGCTACTCAGTCTCTCTTACCATGCCCATTATTGGCCATAAAGGTAGACACTAAAGTTGGATTGATATGCTGAGACTAACACTTAAAAATACACAAAAATGTGATGTGTGTCCTAAATACTAAAGTAACAAAACCTTAATGTAATTGTTAATCTTCTTCAAAGCTCTTCTCTTCCCAGGCTTTTTTCTGTGTTTCTTTCTACCAAAGCAAATGCCTTGGCCCTCTTTTGGTACTTCAGGTAAGATGTCTCAATTCTGCAGGCTCTAGAAGGTCAGGGATAGTTTCTTCTATTTTGTCTATCAAATGAAGCTCTCCAACCGCCTCCTGCTGCTGCCACTGCATCCACATAAGCCTAGTTTCTGTGCTTTATCTGCAGGTCTGGGACAGAAGAATACTCTTGGTAGAAGGGGAAGGGATTGGAATTTTGCCCGTGCCTACAGTTAATGCCTTCTTGGACTGTTGGCCTTATTTCCTGTTGTTGTCTTTGACTGTCAAGCATATGATGAAATGCTCTTCCCCACATTCTTCTGAAATTGTGTTTTATTACCAGGAGAAAAAGGAAGTAGAAAGGGGAATTCAAGAATGTAACTAATAAAAGAGAGCCATTGAAAAATACATTCTGTTTACTCCTAATAGCTGTGCTGTTTGCTAAGCACTTATTATGTGCCAAGCACTGTACTAAGCGCCAGGGTAGATACAAGATAATCAGATCTCACTTGGAGTTCACAGTGTAAGTAGGAGGGAGAACAGGGATTGAACCCCCATTTTGCAGATTAGGGAATTGAGGCACAGAGAAGTTAAGGATTTTTTTAATGGTATTTGTTAAGCGCTTACTATGTGGCAGGCACTCTGCTAAGCACTGGAGTAGGTACAAGCTAATCAGGTTGGACACAGTCCCTGTTCCATATGGGGCTCGGGCTTAATCCCCATTTTACAGATGAGGTAACCGAGGCACAGAGAAGTTGAGAGTTGCCCAAAGTCATGCAGCAGACAGGTGGCAGAGCCGGGATTAGAACCCAGATCCTTCTGACTCCCAAGCCTGTGCTCTGTCCCTTAGGCCATGCATCTTCTCTTAAGTGACTTGTCCCAGGTCAAGCAACAGGTCTGTGGTGGAGCCAAAATTAGAAGCCATGTCCTCTGAATCCCCTGCCCATTCTCTTTCCACTAGGCCATGCTACTTTGCAAATACTCCTAATTCTGTGGTGTTTTTATTGCATATGGTCATTCATTCATTCAATTGTATTTATTGAGCGCTTACTGTGTGCAGAGCACTGTACTAAGTGCTAGGAAAGTACAGTTCGGCAACAGATAAAGACAGTCCCTACCCAACAATGGGCTCGTATTCTAGAAGGGGGAGACAGACAACAAAACAAAACAAGTAGACAGGCATCAATACCATCAAAATAGATAAATAGAATTATAGATATATACACATAATAAAATAGAGTAATAAATATGTACAAATATACACAAGTGCTGTGGGGCAGGGAAGGGGGTAGAGCAGAGGGAGGGAGTAGAGGGGATGGGGAGCAGAGGAACAGGGGGGCCCAGTCTGGGAAGGCCTCCTGGAGGAGGTGAGCTCTCAGGAGGGCTTTGAAGAGGGGAAGAGAGTTAGTTTGGCAGATGTGAGGAGGGACGGCATTCCAGGCCAGAGGTAGGACGTGAGCCAGGAGTCGACAGTGGGACAGATGAGAACGAGGCACAGTGAGGAGGCTAGTGGTAGAGGAGTGAAATGTGCGGGCTGGGCTGTAGAAGGAGAGAAGGGAGGTGACGTAGGGCAAGGTGATGGAGAGCCTTGCAGTCGAGAGTGAGGAGTTTTTGCTTGATTTGTAGGTTGACAGGCAGCCACTGGAGGCTATTGAGGAGGGGAGTAACATGCCCAGAGCATTTCTGTACAGAGATAATCCGGGCAGCAGAGTGAAGTATAGACTGTAGCAGGGAGAGACAGGAGGATGGGAGATCAGAGAGGCGGGTGATGCAGTAATCAAATGTCCTTATGCATAAGAAGCAATATTGCCATTCAAACTTCTCCAGTGAGATGTTGACTCCATCACTAAAACAATAGTGGATCATACAAATCTGGCAGAAAAGGATTTTTAAGTGGACTAGACCATCCTCAGTCAATTCGTAATTACTCTCTCATACCAAAAAAAAGCTGACCCACTCCACCCCACCTTGCCACTGACCAATTTGGTCACACCCTCGACCTCTTACCGCTGCACTATCTCCACCCTCACCAACTCTGAAATCCTCTTCTGCCGCCAACATCCTCACTGTGCCTCGTTCTCTCCAGTCCCGCCGTTAACCCCCAGCCCATGTCCTTCCCCTGGCCTGGAATGCCCTCCCTCCGCACATCCACCAAGCTTGCTCTCTTCCTCCCTTCAAAGCCCTACTGAGAGCTCACCTCCTCCAGGAGGCCTTCCCAGACTGACCCCCCTTTTTCCTCTCCTTCTCCCCATCCGCCCACCCTACCTCCTTCCCCTCCACACAGCACTTGTATATATTTGTACAGATTTATTACTTTATTTGTACATATTTACTATTCTATTTATTTTGTTAATGATGTACATATGGCTATAATTCCATTTGTTCTGATGATTTTGACACCTGTCTACATGTTTTGTTTTGTTGTCTGTCTCCCTCTTCTAGACTGTGAGCCCATTGTTGGGTAGGGATCGTCTCTATATGTTGCCAACTTGTACTTCCCAAGTGCTTAGTACAGTGCTCTGCACAGAGTAAGCGCTCAATAAATACGATTGAATGAATGAAAGAATGAATTTGATTTGTAGGTCTACTTTTTGTGCAAATTAAAGATTTCCTCTTTGTCCACACAACAGCTGCCTAAATCCAGTTCTTGATCATCATCAGTCCAGCTTCACTTTGAAATTATTTATTATTTTTTATTTATTTACAATTATTAAATGTAGCTGCTCTGTAACTGGGGGAGGTGCAGTTACGCTTTCATTCATTCAGTTGTATTTATTGAGCACTTACTGTTACTTTGGGGATTGTTCTCAGTAGTTTTAGCGTTTGAATTACAATTGGAAAAAAAAGTGCGAGTACCTTGCACTATTACTATACTAGTTTTCAGTATTTTATCCTCTGTAAAATTGCTTTCCTTCCCCAATTTCCCATTTTAGACAGGGACCTGTTACGGAATCTGACACAGGTAGAACACCATTAGTCAGCTGGGAGAAAACAGTGTATCTGCTTGTGATGTCTGGTTTGATGTGCTACCTTTTATTTTTTGGGGGGGGGGGGGGGGTCTGAGATTCTGTGACTTCCTGTGAAACGGAAGTGGCATTGACAACCACAGGATGGAGCCTGTCCAGGGGTGTGGCAAATGTGGTGTTGCCATTGGGATTTTGCCATATGTGTGGAGTCTGAACAGCATAACCCAAATACCACTTGTTAGGTTCCACTGTCTCTACAACTAGAGCCGTGCAGACACATTAGCATCTTTGAGCCAGGCAAATTTGAGAAATTCCAGAGTACACAAGCCAATTACTTTACCACAGAGCATTGGGAGCATGTTAATTCGACTTTCCCACAGACTGGGGTTGATCCACAGTTCTCGGATAAACACAGTGTGTCTCAAAAGTAAGTAGCCATTAGGTCATACAGTGGATGGGGTCTATCTTAGCTCCAGCTCTAGTGTCCTTTCCAGTCCTATTGGGATTTTCCTGTCAATTTCGTTGATCATACAGTGGCAGAGAAACTGAACAGTTGAAGGTACCATATAGGGGCTAAAGATATAATTTGCAGTGGAAAGGAGCATGGATGAGGGAGAAGAGGTTTCTCTGATGCAGTCCTCTCCTGGTTCCCCTCCTGTCTCTTCCTCTGCCGCCTGCTTCCTAACTGTGGGAGTTCCCTAAGGTTCAGTCTTGCATCCCCTTCTATTCTCAGACTGCACTCACTCTCTTGGGAAGGTCATCCTCTCTCGTGGCTTCTATGAGAGCAGCGTGGCCTAATGGATAGAGCACAGGCCTGGGAGTCAGAAGGACCTGGGTTTTAATCCCGGCTCTGCCCCTTGTCTGATCTGTGACCTTGGGCAAGTCACTTCACTTCTCTGTGCCTCAGTTCCCACATCTGTAAAATGGTTATTTAGACTGTGAGCCTCATATGGGACAGGGACTGTGTCCAACCCAATTTGCTTATCCATCCCAGCGCATAGTACAGTGCCTGGCACATAGTAAGCGCTTAACAAATACCATTATTATTTTTTTTACTGCATCCTCTACGCAGATAACTCCCAAATCTATCTCACTAGTACTGACTCCTTTTCTGCAATCTTGCACCTCCTACTACCTGCAGGACATCCCTATATAGATGTCTCTCTGGCACCTTAAGCTCAACTTGTCCAAAACCGAGCTCCTTACCTTCCCTCCCTAATCATCTCCTTTGCCTAATTTTATATTGCTGTTGACAGCACCATCTTCCCCATCTCTCAAGCATGCAACATTGGCATTATCCTTCATTTCTTTCTCTCTTTTAGCTGCCAAGAATCAATCAACCAATGGTATTGAGTGTTTACTGTGTGCAGAACAATGTACTAAGTGCTGGGGTGGATACAAGCAAATTGGAGAGTACAGCACAACAGAGTTGGTGGACATGTTTTCTGCCTAAATTTGATCTTTCACCAAATAATAATAATAATGACATTTGTTAAGTGTTTACTATGTGCAAAGCACTGTTCTAAGCACTCTGGAGGATACAAGGTTATCAGTTTGTCCCGCATGGGGCTCACAGTCTTCATCCCCATTTTACAGACGAAGTACAGGAACTGAGGCACAGAGAAGCTAAGTGATTTGCCCAAGGTTACACAGCTGACAACTGGCAGAGGCAGGATTAGAACCCATGACCTTTGACTCCCAAGCCGGGCTCTTTCCATTGAGCCACACTGCTTCTCATTGGTTCTTCCTTCAGTCAATCAACAGTGTTCATTGAGTCCTTACTGTGTGCAGAACACTAAACTATGCACTTGGGAGAGTACAATCCAACAGAGTTGATAGACATGTTCATATTTAATCTTTCACCAAATCCCATTGGTTCTTCTAACACATCCAGTCAGTCAATCAATGGTCAAACAGAAGGCTTACTGTGTGCAGAGCACTTGGGTGAGTACAGTGCAAAATAGTTGGTAGACATGGTCCCTGCCTTCAAGGAGCTTACAATCTAAAATCCATCCCTTACTCTCCATCTGAACTGCCACCATACTGGTCCAAGCACTTGTCCTTAAAAACTTCCAATGGTTGTCCATTCCTTTCTGTATCAAGCAGAAACTTCTGACAGTTGGCTGTATGGAACTCAGTCAGCTTACTTATCCATTCTCCTTTTCCACTAGACCCCAGCTCATACCCCTCTCAAGCAGACTGTGCCTTGTCATCAGTTCTTTTGCCTCTGACATCGCTCAGGCCCTCCTTTCTCTCTGGAACTCATCCTTCTTCGCATCTGGCAGGCTACGTCTCATTCCATCATCAAGACCCTTCTGAAATCACTTTTCCAGGAGGCCTTCCTTGGTCAATCTCTCATCTCTCAAGAAGCAGCGTGGCATAGTGGATAGAGCAGGGAAGTCAGGTCATGGGTTCTAATCCTGGATTTGCCACTTGTCTGTTGGGTGTCCTTGGGCAAGTCACTTCACTTCTTTGGGCCTCACTTACCTCATCTGTAAAGTGAGGGTCGAGGCTGTGAGCCCCAAATGGGACAGGGACTGTGTCCAACCTGATTTGCTTGTATCCACCCCTGTGCTTAGTATAGTGCCTGGCACAGATTAAGCGCTTAACAAATACTTTCAGTAAATACCATAAGCATCTCTCCCCCCCTACAAACCCTACTTCCACTTCAGCACTTCTCTGTCACCTCAACACTTGTGTACACTGTTTATTGTTGTATTGTGCTTTCCCAAGTGCTTAGTACAGTGCTTTGCGCACAGTAAATGCTCAGTAAATACTATTGAATGAGTGAATGAATACTTCCCCCCCCCACCACCACCCTGAAGGAACTGATTTACTTATATTTGCATTCTGTTTGCTTTTCCCTGTCTGTAATTTATTTTATTGTCTGTCTTCCCCACTAGATTGTTATTTTCTTGAGGACACAGATTGTCTACTATCTCTCAAGTGCTTAGTACAGCGCTCTACACAGTAAGTACTCAAATATAGTTGATTGATTTGGAGAGCAGAATTCAAAAGTATAGTCTAGGCAAAGAAATACTTAGGCATGTCCTCTTCCCATTGCTCAGGGAATAAGAGGAAAGATTGTGGGGCAAAAATATTCCCACTGCATCACTGGGAAACATTTGGGACCAGTGTTGACCAAATAAAAATATATGAATTCTTGTTGGAAGTATTGTTACTGCTAACATTTATTAAGTGCTTACATTGTGCAAGCACTGGAATCAAGCTGAGGCATGGGGTCTGACCCATAAGAAACACACCACAATCTAAGTGGAAAAGACACATAAATAATAGAAGACTATAATGCACATAAAGTGAAGAAAAATTAAAATTAAGCAATACAGATAGTAACAGAAAAAGAAATTCTTCAGATACCTCACCACTCCAGGCCAAACAACCCTTGGTGGCAAAACTGCTGCAACCATCCCAGCATTCAAAAGTTGGGAAAACAGGACTTTGCCCACCCTCCACTCGTGCAGGAGGATGGGACAACTACTAATAGTAAAATTGTTGCTATTTTAATTAATTTATTCAGAAACTTCAGTGAATGACTGAAACAGTCATTCATCCTATATGGCATCGCACAAAATGTAAAGTTGGGGTTATAGGATTCAGATGGACAAGAACATTAAGTTGTATGAGAGAAAAATCATAATCATAATAATAATAATGATGGCATTTGTTAAGCGCTTACTATGTGCAAAGCACTGTTCTAAGCGCTGGGGGGGGTACAGTGTGATCAAGTTGTCCCACGTGGGGCTCACAGTCTTAATCCCCATTTTTACAGATGAGGTAACAGGCTCAGAGAAGTTAAGTGACTTGCCCAAGGTCACACAGCAGACTTGTGGTGGAGCCAGAATTCGAACCCATGACCTCTGACTCCAAAGCCCGTGCTCTTTCCACTGAGCCATGTGATCTTTGTCTTCTGTGCTATTTTTCATTAATAAAAAAAGACAGACAGTCTTACCCTCATGATGAGGTAACTTCCTAGGACATCTCATTTGGAAAGAAGCAGCCATTTGAATTGAGAAATTGAGGTTGAAAAGTGTTTTAACTGTATAAGCAGGATAGCCAGATCTCAGATTTGCACTCATGAGTGTCACACCACAGTGCTCATCAGTGGAATGGGAAATTTGGTGTCAGATAGTTCCTCCTGGAGCTCTGAGATGGCAGTCAGGCAACAAGTATTTATTGTACCTCGACAGAGTAGCAGACTAGAGCTGTTATGCATTGGAAAGGAAGTTCAGGCCATCTTTTGTGTATTGCCAGAAATGGAGTCTGTGCTTGTTCGAAACCATTTTCTAAAAAATTAGAAGCGTCATCACCTCCACACAATACCAAGACACTTGCTTCTCAACACAGATTCTCTGTTAAAATTTATTACGATCTTTGCCAAGAAGTAGTTGTTGTTGCTGTTCCTCCCAGTCTTGAAAATCACCGTTCATCAAGTACAAGCTCTTGGGCCACAAACTCTCTGTAGTATCAGGGTACATTTGGAATGAAAAATCAGAAAATCATAAGGGCAGATTCTATTTTCCACTCCTTTGTGAATTTTCAAAAAAAACATGAATCGAGAATCTGGTTCAACCCTTGGGTAACATGTGAAATAACACAGAGGAGAAGTTCTCTTTGAAGTTGAAACAACACTGCATAACATGAAAATAAAATTCCAAACCACTTTCTCTTATGCATTCCCTAAAGTATATTTATGTAGCGTCAATAAGAATGTTATCTTTTTTAGTTGACTTTTAAAATTTAAAGGGATTTTAAGATGCGTTTATAAATCCACACCATTGATATAAGAAGCGTGTTTGCTACCACACCATACGCATGTTGAACACTTTGAGCCTTAAATCGAGTACAATTTCAGGAGTTTAAATAGACTGATAAAATAAGAGTGTATATTTCTCAAAGAATAGCATTCTCTGAAGACTAGCCATTTTAAGAATCTCATTCAGCTACTGTATCCACAGTTCCCGACATTTTTGCTATGTGACTGTATTTCTGGCAAATGTTGCTTTGTGTTTCTGGCAAATGCTTTTTATTGTTAACTGACTTGGCAAAGATGACCAATTAGAAATCCAGGGTAAATGCTTTTGCTCAGGGCAGGTTGTTTTATGGACAACTTCATCAATTTTCTTTTTTTTTAGCTTTATCAGATTAGTAAATCCTGTGGTTTCCTACTTTTTTTTCAAAGGAACAATCTCCTTTGTTCTAGAAAAGTAGGAAATGGGACAGTGTGAAGGATCAGTGAGTAATTATCTTTCAGGGGCTAGTAAAACAAACTGTTTCTACCATCCACTTCAGATAAGGAGTTTAGAAAGAAGTTTACAAGCAAGATTTAACAATTGTTGGCTTGTTTCACCAAACAAAACATCATTGTCAGAGGGTTTGGCTTATCTGTTTGTTTTAATTTGTTTGATGTCCTCTGCCAATACAGCTGGCTCATCAGCCTTGATTTTTCCCTTGTCACTGATGAACAGACTAGTGTATTTGCTACATCCCACTTATTGTTTAGTTTAGCCTTGTAAACAGGTTAAAAAAATCCCACACTTCATAATGTTAGTGCAATGCTGCTTCCAGTGTATTGAGAACTGGGGTCTTAAGGGATAAAGTTTCTGTGCTGCATTTATATTTTTATTTCTCTGTTCTTGTTTGCGACCTGCATTTTTTAGGCCTCAGCCTTGTCAATTTGCATGACTGGTTGAGCAGGTCCAGTTTCCTCCAGCCTGAAATATGTTGGTATCATCACCTCTTGAAAGCAACACTGTAGTAATAATTACCGTAAATGATCATCACCATTTATGCTTTTTAAAAACCAACATCACAGTATCTTTGTGCAGAATCTATCCAAGGCAAGAGTATCTGTACTCTCAAGAAAACACCGGTAGCATGTTCCTGTAGGAAAAGGGCAGGGTGGGGCCTGAGTTTCCCCTGTCAATCAGTCAGTCATATTTATTGAGCACTTACTATTTGCAGATCACTGTACTAAGCACTTGGGAGAGTACAGTGCAACAATAGAGAAGCAGTGTGGCGTCGTGGAAAGAGCACGGGCTTGGGAGTCAGAGGTCATGGGTTTTAATGCCGACTCCGCTTGTCAGCTGTGTGACCTTGAGCAAGTCACTTAACTTTTCTGTGCCTCAGTTACCTCATCTGTAAAATGGGGATGAAGACTGTGAGCCCCACGTGGGACAACCTGATTACCTTATATCTACCCCAATGCTTAGAACAGTGCTTGGCACATAGTAAGCGCTTAACAAATGCCAACGTTATTATTACGACACATTCCCTGCCCAAAGCTAGCTTACAGTCTAGAGAATCAGAGAAGCAGTATGGTATAGTCGATAGGGCATGGGCCTGGGAGTCAGAAGGCCATGGGTTCTAATCCTTGTGCCACCACTTCTCTGCTGTGTGCCCTTGGGTAAGTCACTTCACTTCTCTGGGGCTCCGTTACCTCATCTATAAAAAGATTGAGACTGTGAGCCCCACGTGGGATGGGAACTGTGTCCAATTTGATTTGCTTGTACTCACCTCAGTGCTTAGTACAGTGCCTGGCACATAGCAATTAACAAATACTATTATTGTTATTGTTATTATTAGAGGGAATCTCTGGAGATGGCCAGGGCACAGCCATCACTTCTGAGCACGCTTCAAGTGCAGAAGCAAAAGTGAAAGTAGTAGGTGGTTAGCAAGTACCATTATTATCATCATTATTATTATAATAACTATTATTAAAGGGTTTTAGAGGGGCAGACCAGAAGTGGTGGCTCAGGACTCAGTAGAGGGCATGGAACCCAGCAATGGTAATGTTATATTCTAGAAACTACTGTGCTGAGATTTGTGTCTGAGATCTGGCCAAGGCTGGCATGCCGGGCATACTGAGTTATCAATCAATAGTATTTCCTGAGTGCTTACTGTGTGCAGAGCACTTTATTAAGCACTTGGGAGAGTGCAATGTAATAGAGTTGGTAGATGCATTCCCTGTCCGCAACAAGCTTTCAGTCTAGAGGGGGAGACAGACATTAATATAAATGGTGTGCCAGCTTCTGGCAAAACTGCCGATGGTGGATGAGGTCCATTTTAAAAGTTTAGAGTGTGTCTCTCTTGTTTTGTAATTAATCAAAGAAGCTGCTAGAGAAGCAGTGTGGCTTAGTGGAAAGGGCACGGGCTTGGGAGTCAGAGGTCGGGGGTTCTAATCCTAGCTCTGCCACTTGTCAGCTGTGTGATTTCAGGCAAGTCACTTCTCTGGACCTCAGTGACCTCATCTGTAAAATGGGGATGAAGACGTGAGCCCCATGTGGGACAACCTGATTATCTTGTATCTACCCCAGCGCTTAGAACGGTGCTTGGCACATAGTAAGCACTTAACAAATACCAACATTATTACTACTACTATTAATCAGTGGAATTTGTTTAGAGCCTACTGAGTGCACAGCCCTGTATTAAAGATTTAAAAGATATCAACAGAAGCAAAACACACGTTGTTTAACTTAAAGGAGTTTAAGGTTTCAAAGACCTTAAGATCTAATGAGGGAGATGCAGACAAATATTTACAAATAGTAGGAGCAAAGGGTGGTTTTAAGTAGGAATATGAGTCAGGAATGCCTCCTATCTCTCTAGTCCATACTTCACTCTGCTGCCCGGATCATTTTTCTACAAAATCGTTCGGTCCCCCCTCAAGTGTTTCCCCACTCAAGAACCACTGGGGCTGCCCATCCACCTCAGGGAAACGCCTTACTATTGGCTTTAAAGCATTGTCACCTTGCCCCCTCCTACCTCACCTTGCTGCTCTTCTACAACCCAGCCCAAACACCTCTCTCCTTTAATGCCAACTTCCTCACTGTACTTCAGTCTTGTCTATCTCGTTGCCAACCTCTCATCCGCATCCTGCCTCTGGCTTGGAACACCTTCACTCTTCATGTCCAACAGACAATTACTCTCCCCACCTTCAAAGCCTTATTGAAGGCACATCTTATCCAAGAGGTGTTCTTCTTGCCAAATTCAATGACCTCTACTCCATCCTAATTCTCCAAGGCCTCTCAGCTGCCTTCAACACTGAAGACTGCCCCCTCCTCCTTGAAACTTTGTACAATCTTGGTTTCCCTGGTATGTCCTCTCTTGGTTCTCCTCATCTCTCTGACCCCTTCTCAGTTTCTTTTGCAGACTTCTCCTCTGCCTCCTGCCTTCTAATTAAGGGAGTCCCTCAAGGCTCTATTCTGGATCCTCTTCTAATCTCCATCTATACCTACTTCCTTGGAGAACTCATTTACTCCCTTGGCTTCAACTACCCTCTCTATGTGGATGATTCCCAATTCTGCATCTCCAGCCCAGCCTCTCTCTCCTCTGCAGTCTCACATTTCCTTCTGATTTCAGGACATATCTCCTGGGTTGTCTGCTGACACCTCAAGCTAAACATTCTAAAGCAGACTCCTTATCTTCCCACTCAAACCCTGTCCTCCCTCTGTATTTCCCATAACTGTAAACAATACCACTATCCTCCTCACCTCACAAGGCCATAACAGTGGCATTATACTCGACCCATCTCTTTCATACAATCCACATATTCAGTCTGTCACCAAATCCTGACAGTGCAACCTTCACATTACCAAAATCTGCCCTTTCCTGTCCATCCAAACTGCCACTACACTGATCCAAACATTTACCTTATCCTACCTTAACTGCACCTGCCTCCTTGCTGACCTCTCTGCTTCCTGTTTCTCCCCACTCCAGTCCATACTTCACTCTACTGCCTAAATCATTTTTCTAAAAAAAAAACCCCTTAAGTTCACATCTCTCCATTCCTCAAGAATATTCACTTGCCCCTCCACTTTTACATCAAATAGAAACTCAGTACCATCAACTTTAAAGCACTCAATCAGCTTGCCTCCTCCTATCTTACCTCACTGATAGTTACTCCCCTCGAAAATCTCCAGTGGCTACCAATCAACCTACGCATCAGGCAAAAACTCCTCACCCTCGGCTTCAAGGCTCTCCATCACCTCGCCCCCTCCTACCTCACCTCCCTTCTGTCCTTCTACAGCCCAGCCCGCACCCTCCGCTCCTCTGCCGCTAATCTCCTCATGGTGCCTCGTTCTCGCCTGTCCCACCGTCGACCCCAGGCCACGTCATCCCCCTGGCCTGGAACGCCCTCCCTCCGCACATCCACCAAGCTAGCCCTCTTCCTCCCTTCAAGGCCCTACTGAGAGCTCACCTCCTCCAGGAGGCCTTCCCAGACTGAGCCCCCTCCTTCCTCTCCCCCTCCTCCCCCTCCCCATCCCCCTTGCCTTACCTCCTTCCCCTCCCCACAGCACCTGTATATATGTATATATGTTTGTACATATTTATTACTCTATTTTATTTGTACATGTTTATTCTATTTATTTTATTTTGTTAATATGTTCTGTTTTGTTCTCTGTCTCCCCCTTCTAGACTGTGAACCCACTGTTGGGTAGGGACCGTCTCTATATGTTGCCAACTTGTACTTCCCAAGCGCTTAGTACAGTGCTCTGCACACAGTAAGCGCTCAATAAATACGATTGAATGGAATGGAATGGAATTATTACAACCCAGCCTTCACACTTTGTTTTTGTAGCATCAGCTTGCTTACTGTGCCTCTGTCTTATCTGTCGACCCCTTTCCCATGCCCTCCCTCTGGCCTAGAATGCCCTCCTTGTCCATATACACCAAACCACCATTCACTCCACCTTCAAGCTTTATTGAGGCCACATCATCTCCAAGAGGCCTTCCCTGACTAAGCTCTCTTTTCCCCTTCTCCCTCTCCCCTCCTTCTATGTCATCTGTGCACTTGGATCTGTACTCTCACCCCACCCTAAGCCCCATAGCACCTATGTGTATATTCATAATTTATATTTATGCCCAACTGCCCTTCTAGACTGTAAGTACCTTGTGGGCAAGGAATGTGTCTTCCAACTCTGTTGCATTGTACTTTCCCAAGCACTTAGTACAGTGCTCTGCACACAGCAAGCACCCAATAAGGACCCTTGATTGACTGAAGATGCTTTTTTGGCAGTGTGCGTTTTGGAAAAAAAGGAGTTTTAAAGTTGACATAGTCAGTCATATTGGGTGGTTAGTGTATGCAGCGCACAGTACTAAGCACTTGGGATAGTACAGTATAACAGACACATTCCCTCCCCACAATGAGCTTACAGTCTAGAAGGGGAGACAGACATTAATATAAGTAA
This sequence comes from Tachyglossus aculeatus, assembly GCF_015852505.1. Classification (NCBI taxonomy): domain Eukaryota; kingdom Metazoa; phylum Chordata; class Mammalia; order Monotremata; family Tachyglossidae; genus Tachyglossus; species Tachyglossus aculeatus. The sequence goes on along the minus strand of NC_052069.1, from coordinate 102,707,756 downwards.
ATAAAGTTACAGATATGTTCATAAGTGCTGTGGGGCAGGGAGGGAGAATGAATAAAGGGAACAAGTCAGGATGATGCAGAAGGGAGTGGGAGAAGAGGAAAGGAGGCCTTTGGGGAGGCCTCTTGGAGGAGATGGGCCTTCAATAAGGCTTTGAAATTGGGGAGAGTAATTGTCTGTTGGATATGAAGAGGGAGGGCATTTCAGTCCAGAGGCAGGACATGGGCAAGATAGACTAGATTGAGGTACAGTGAGTAGGTTGGCATTAGAGTGGAATATGTGGGCTCAGTTGTAGTAAGAGAGTAGTGAGGTGAGGTAGGAGGGGGCAAGGTGATTGAGTGCTTTAAAGCTGACGGTAAGGAATTTGTGTTTGATGCAGAGGTGGATGGGCAGCACCAGAGGTTCTTGAGAAAGGGGGAAACATGGACTGAACAATTTTGTAGGAAAATGATCCCATGATCCCATAGTCCCATGGAAGGGTTAGAATAAATTGTGAGTATTATGTTCATTCCATATTTAAATACATCTAGGATATATACAGTAAGCCTGTTTCATCTAAGTAAACGATCCTGCTTCTGATACCGTAAATAGATTATATGGCATTTTAATCCCCAAGGGTGGAGAAAGTTCCAGAGCACATAAAGAATAAGCAATTACCAATAAGCAAGTAGGGACTCTAGAATTAGCTTTTTAATTTTATTAATATGTACCCCAAATTTAACAGGTGTTCTACTATGCTTAATCGAAAGTGTAAACTGGATAAAAACCCTTATCCTCTTGTAGCAACTCCCAAGGACTGCTGTACTTGACACTTTTGTGAAATAGTACTATTCGTCTACCATTGATGTTCATGTAATGGTGGCAGTCTGTGATGGTGAGAGCCCAGGAAAGCAGAGCCTGTTTTGTTTTTTAGCAAGGCAATCAATTGAATTTAACGCTTACTGTGTGCAGAACACTGTACTAAATTCTTGGGAGAGTATAGTACATGTTCCCTGTCCACAATGAGCTTACATTCTAGAGGAAGGGACCAACATTAATGTAAAGAAATAATTTGTAGGTATGTACCTGGGTGCTGTGGGGCTGTAGGTGACCCGTTTGGTGTCATAGGTGTTGTAATATGACCTAGTTCAATGCCCTTTTCAAAGCCAAAGTTTTCTTACTTTTTCCACATATAGCTATTACAAAGAAACATGTAGCCAAACCCAAATTCTCCATGTAGTGAAGATTTTCACTATTTGTGGCAGCTATAATGTTCCAAGCTGCTAATTGCTCTGTTTGATCCCGCTTTAGGAATGAGCTTGTCTCTTACTGTTTAGAGTACTGCAAACTGGGATATTCTTAGGGAAGACTGCACTTTCTGTGGTCTGCTGATGGGTGGGACCTTTTCAGATTCAGGAACCATTTTTTTTTCTTTGTATTCCCACAAAAATAATTCAGGTGACCTTTTTAATCTGTTTCTAAAAGCATGTTACTTTGCCTTTTTTGAGCCTGTGTTTTGAATGGGGTCATTTCTAAGAAAATGGACAAGACTTCTAGAGGAAGTTGGAATTATGGTCAACGATCAGTCATATTTATTGAGTGCTTATTATGTTCAGAGCACAGTACTAAGCACTTGGGAGAGTACAGTACAACAGAATTAGCAGACAAGTTCCCTGCCCATAATGAGCTTGCATTCTATAGAGGGAGACAGACATTAATGGGAATAAATAATTTATAATATAAAATTTAAAGATATATACATAAGTGCTGTGGGGTTAGGGATGGAGCGTATATTAAATGTTCGAAGGTCACAGATTGAAGTGCTTAGGTGACATTGAAGGGAGAGCGAAACAGAGAAAAGGGGGCTTAATCAGGGAAGGCCTCTTGGAGGAGATGAGACCTATGGTGGAGAGAGTGCTTATATGGTCTGGCATATATGGAGGGGGAAGGAGTTCCAGGCTAGGGGAGGATGTGGGAAAAGGGTCGGCGGTGAGATAGATGAGATCGGGGCACCGTGTGTTAAATGGTGCTAGAGGATCAGAGTGTGTGGGCTAGGCTGTGGTAAGAGATTAGTGAGGTGATGTAGAATAAGGCAAGCTGATTGAGTGCTTTAAAATCAATGGTAAGGAGTTGACGAGGAGATGGATGGGTAGCTATTGGAGGTTCTTGAGGAGTAGGGAGAAATTAACTGAATGTTTTTGTTGATAAATTATCCGTTCAGTAGAGTGAAATATGGATTGGAGTAGGGAGAGACAGAAGGTCAGCCAGGGAGCAGATGTAATAGTCAAGGCGGGTAGTAGTAGTCATCCCCTTCTCTTCAACACGCTATCCAACCTTGGCTTCACAGACTCCGTCCTCTCCTGGTTCTTCTCTTATCTCTCCGGCCGTTCGTTCTCAGTCTCCTTTGCAGGCTCCTCCTCCCTCTCCGATCCCCATACTGTAGGTGTTCCTCAAGGGTCAGTTCTTGGTGCCCTTCTGTTCTCTACACTGACTCCCGTGGTGAACTCATTCGCTCCTACGGCTTCAACTATCATGTCTATGCTGATGACACCCAAATCTACATCTCTCCCCCTGCTCTCTCTCCGTCTCTTCAGGCTCATGTCTCCTCCTGCCTTCAGGACATCTCCATCTGGATATCTGCCCACCATCTAAAACTCAATATGTCCAAGACTGAACTCCTTATTGTCCCTCCCAAACCCTGCCCTCTCCCTGACTTTCCCATCACTGTAGATGACACTACCATCCTTCCCGTCTCACAAGCCCGCAACCTTGGTGTCATCCTCGACTCTGCTCTCTTGTTCACCCCTCACATCCAATCCGTCACCAAAACCTGCCGATCTCACCTCCGCATCATTGCCAAGATCCGCCCCTTCCTCTCCATCCAAACCGCTACCTTGCTGGATCCATCTCTCATCCTCTCCCAACTGGATTACTGCATCAGCCTCCTCTCTGATCTCCCATTCTCCTGTCTCTCCGCACTTCAGTCTATACTTCACGCTGCTGCCTGGATCATCTTTGTGCAGAAACGCTCTGGGCATGTTACTCCCCTCCTCAATAATCTCCAGTGGCTACCAGTCAATCTATGCATTAGGCAAAAACTCCTCACTCTCGGCTTCAAGGCTGTCCATCACCTCGCCCCCTCCTACCTCACCTCCCTTCTTTCCTTTTACAGCCCAGCCCGCACCCTCCGCTTGTCTGCCGCTAATCTCCTCACTGTGCCTCGTTCTCGCCTGTCCCGCCATCAACCCCCAGCCCACGTCCTCCTCCTGGCCTGGAATGCCTTCCCTCCGCACATCCGCCAAGCTAGCTCTCTTCCTCCTTTCAAAGCCCTACTGAGAGCTCACCTCCTCCAGGAGGCCTTCCAAGGCTGAGCCCCCTCCTTCCTCTCCCCCTCCCCATCGCCCCTGCCCTATCCTCTTCCCCTCCCCACAGCACCTATATATATGTTTTTACCGATTTATTACTCTATTTTACTTGTACATATTTACTATTCTATTTATTTTATTTTGTTAATGATGTGCATCTAGCTTTACTTCTATTAATGCTGATGACTTGACACCTGTGTACATGTTTTGTTTTGTTGTCTGTCTCCTCCTTCTAGACTGTGAGCCCATTGTTGGGTAGGGACCGTCTCTATGTGTTGCCAACGTGTAGTTCCCAAGCGCTTAGTACAGTGCTCTGCACACCGTAAGCGCTCAATAAATGCGATTGAATGAATGAAGGTGGGATAAAATAAGTGCTTGGATTAGTGTGGTGCAGTTGGGATAGAGAGGAAAGGGCAGATTTTATTAATGTTTTGAAGGTAGAACCGACGTGATTTGGTGACAGGTTGAATATGTGGATGGGATGAGAGAGATGAGTCAAGAACAATCCCAAGGTTATGGGCTCGTGAGGTAGAGAGGATAATGGTGTTGTCTACAGTGATGGAAAAGGCAAGGGGAGGACAGGGTTTGGGTGGGAAGTTAAGGGGTTCAGTTTTGGACATGTTACAATTTTGGACATGTGACCAGGTTACAAGCCTCAAGGATACAAAGCTTTGCACATCATTACTCAGTTAAATATGGCAGATTTTTCTCTATGATGATAGATGATTCTCTTGATGATCTGGGTGCATGTGGGAACTTGTCCAAGAGGAAGGGTCTTCCTGGGATAGATTTGAGAAATAATTTTGTCAAAAAATCTTGAAGGTAGTGAGCGTGGGTCTTTTTTCATTCTGAGTTATTTTTCACAAAAGGGACTCCCCACTAGTAAGTGCTTACTTTAATATAATTATGATATAAATTTTCAATTGACCTGCTAACCAAAAAGATGTTGCTTAAGATGTTTTCTGGCCAGACTCCATTGATGTAGTTAATAACACTGATAAGAACTTTGGGAGGTAATCCCCCCTACCTATATTTCTTCTTGTCATGTAGCAGTTTCTCACAGATGCTTTACAAATTGTAACTGGAGAAAGGAAAATGTTGTTTTCCAATTAGAAGAAGAGGTTTCACTGGGAATTTGTGGCGGACATTTAAATCTAGAACTTGAGTGGACACACCAGTCTGCTAGGTCAGAGGGATCCCTGGTTGTTTGGAACCTCCCTATGGGGTTGGATAGAGGAGCAGCTTGCCCAGTGGATAGAGCATGGACCCGACAGTCAGAAAGGCCTGGGTTCTAATCCCAGCTCCGCCACTTGTCGGCTGGGTGACCTTGGGCATGTTACTTCTCTGAGCCTCAGTTACCTCATCTGTAAAATGAGGATCAAGACTGTGAGTCTTATATGGGACAGGGACTGCGTCCAACCCGCTTTGTGTGTATCCACCCCAGTGCTTAGAACAGTGCCTGGCGCATAGTAAGCCCTTAAAAAATGCCTCAGTTATTATTATAGGGAGAATTGGTCTGGGCGACTGGCAGGTAAGACTGAAATACTACTAATTTCAGTTGGATGGACAGGCCTGTGTCTGGGGGCTCTGGTCAACTCAGAGGAGGATCTTGAGGTGGTAGTTCAAAAAGCATTAATCTTGTCAAGGAGGTGGCGAAAGCACTGAGCTAGGTTGGAAGTAGATGTGACTTCTCTTTAGAGAACTGATATATGTGGTCCAGTTGTCTTGTGGCCTGAAAGGGTGGATAGAAGCATTGTGGCCTAGTAGAAAAGGCATGGGAGTGTGGGAGTCCCAAGACCAAGGTTTAACTCCCAGCTCTACCATTGGATGGCTGTGTGACATGACCTTGGATAAGTCACTTAGTACATTACTCTATACCCAGTAAGCACTCAATAAATATGATTGGTGGACTGATTGACTCAATGGTTTTAAACAATTCACTTCACTTCTGCAGTATCTTCACCTTTAAAAGGAGCCTAAGAGTACAGAGGGGAAAGTAGTGAGGGAGTTTGGGAGGGGAAGAGAGCCAACCAATGGGGATTGGGGAGCTTGGATAGAGGACAGTAATCAGAAAGGCTGCTGGGTAAGAGAGAGGAGCTCTGCTTCTCTCTACCCCTCCCTGCTTATCAATCAGTTAGTGGTGTTTATTGAGCACGTACCTTGTGCAGAGCACTGTACTAAATGCTTGGGAGAGTACAATGCAACAGAATTGGTGGACACATTCCCTGATAAGGGAGGGCCCTGATCTCTCTCTAGGCTTTCACAGAGGCCCAGTTGCTCCAAAGAATTGTACTGCTCCTCTGGAGAAGGCATGTTGCAGAATTTCTGATAACCAGTCAATATCTGTCTGGTTTTGTACAGTAGAGGTGCAGAACATTTTTTTCTAAAATCTTTCACTGGTAGAAATGCAAACTCAAACCCCACTTTGAAGAGTGTAGTGTTAACTGTACTCAGATGGTTAAAGAAATAGCTTCTGATGCTGGAACATGCAGAGGAATTTGATCTTTCCAAACAGGGCTTTGTTAATTTTAGGTTATGTTCTGAATTCTGAAATTGCCCAGCGGCAGTGACGTTTCGGGATTAACGTTTTGGCACCGATGCCAATACTGTTGGATGGAATTTCAGGGCAGTTTTATGGCAATAACATTTCTGGCTATTTGAAATGCAAATTGTTTTAATTTGCATTTTGACTCATAATTTCACTGTTATGACTAGTGGGCTACAGAACTGGGTCTGTGTGGGATGAAGGGAAATTTTCTATTTAAAACAAAGGGGCAGTCCCACAGATGAGGTTTGTAGGAAGTAGGTTGCAGAGCAGAAGCTTTTGCTGCTGACTGATGGAATAACTTATCAGAAGCTGCTGCTTTGTTGGCAGTTGTAATACCCTTTCTTCTTTCTCTCTTTGCTGTGCAATTTCCATAGGAACCACTGCTGAGCCACTATCTCCAGTAAATGCTGTAGGAAAAATGGGACAAACTTATCTGCAGTGCTATTCTTTTGGTGTGTTTGTTCCTGGGTCAGATCTTTGATCTCAGTGTACATTATAATGATTCTTCTAGCTCTGGTCCCCTCTAACCCCCAACTCAATATGTGAGCATTTTTTTCATTATTGAATCGTTACTTTTCAAACTGCCCTTAACTGAGCAGCAAAAGTGTCATGGTTTTCATCAGTCTATCTCAGAATTGACGATCCTCCCCCCACCCCCACCCCCACCAAAAAAAAAATATTTCTCCCAATTCTCAGATATGACATTCCACTACTACTATATTCATCCCTGTTGTAGCCCTCAAAGGTATATTCCTGGCTGTTTCCATTTTACAGGTGCCTAGAAAGAACAGCCTAACTAGGCCAAGGGATAAGTCACTGGCAAAAGCTCTCCAGCCTGTAGTTTATTTCTTTGAGACAAGCTTTGTTTCCCTATTTTATGAAATGTTGTGAGCAGGGAATGTGTCTGCCAACTCTGTTATGGTGTATTCTCCCAAGCACTTAGCACAGTGTTCTGCACACAGTCAGTGTTCAATAAATGCCATTGATTGATATAAGTAATATGAGCAATATAACAATTACCCCCCTTCAAAGCCCTATAAATGGCTCACTTCTTCCAGGAGGTCTTCCCAGACTAATCCTCCCTTTTCCTCATTTCCCCCACACACACCTTTCCCAGACTCACTCCCTTTATAATAATAATAATAATAATGATGGTATTTGTTAAGCGCTTACTATGTGCAAAGCACCGTTCTAAGCGCTTGGGGGATACAAGGTGACCAGGTTGTCCCACATGGGGCTCACAGTCTTTATCAATTTTATAGATGAGGGAACTGAGGCACAGAGAAGTTAAGTGGCTTGCTCAAGGTCAAACAGCTGATAAGTGGCAGAGTTGGAATTCGAACCCATGACCTCTGACTCCCAAGCCCATGCTCTTTCCACTGAGCCCACGCTCCTTCTCTACTGAGCCACGCTACCTTTGCTCTACCTCCTTCCCCGCCCAGATACCTTGCTATGGCCCCCAGGAGGGAAGGAGAAGGACTCTTTTCTTCTGCTGGTGAATCCAACTAATAAGGAAAGGGTCAGGGTTGCCTCTGACCAGCCACATGAAGTGCTGTGGTCTTGCATCCCTGAATAGAGTAGTTCCGACCCACTGCCCTACCCCCTCCCTTCCCTTCCTTACCCACTTTTAACAATGACAATAATAATAATTGTAGTATTTAAGTGCTTACTATGTACCAGGCACTGTATTGAGCACTGGGGTAGATACAAGATAATCAGGTTGGGCATAGTAACTGTCCCACATGAGGTTCACAGTCTCAATCCCCAGATGGGGTAACTGAGGCACAGGAAAGTACAATGACTTGACCAAGACCACAGAGCAGACTGGGTTGTAATCCTGGCTCTGCCAGTTGTCTGCTGTGTGACCATGGGCAAATCACTTCACTTCTCTGAGCCTCAGTTACCTCATCTGTAAAATGGGGATCGAGACATATGGGACCAGGACTATGTCCAAACTTGTAGCTATCCCACTGCTTAGTACAGTTCCTGGCTCATAGTAAGTACTTAATAACTAACATTTTTAAAAAATTACAGATGATTGACAACTCTGACATAGGGGCACTTAATTAGAGTCTTTGATCCAGAAAAAAGATTCTTCTGAAATGACTGGTTTCCTTTTCTTTGAAGCAACGTGTTCTATTGTGGAGACTGGTATGATACCATGGAAGGACAACATAACCATCCACATCATCTAGCAGAGCAGAACAACCCCCTTTGCAAAATCCCAGGACAGGAGTATCAACATGACCCGCAGGTAAACATATTTCATTTCATTTTGTATTTTAGTCTGTGTGTTTGATTAAACAACTGAAATGGTAATTTTATCAATTTTGCTGTTTAAGCCTCCCTTTTGGAAGGTTAAACAGTGAAATGCTCTTTCCTATTTAATGTAGAAAATACTGCCAGTATTTTTTAAGTCCTGGTTCCTAGGGGATTAGAAATACGTTAACTTTTCTGTTTACTTCTTTGTTCATACACCAGTCCTGGTGCTAGCAGGAATATGTTGGAAAACTCCTCTTAGACAGTCCAGTGGGGTTGAGGGGGAATATATTTTTGACTTCTTTTAAATTCTCAACTGGCACATTTTTTTTGTTACTTTGATATTCATTCCTTTTTAAGTACTTTGATATTTACTTTTTTTTCCCCAAGTAGTGTGAGGTTTTGGTGTAGGAAAGGCAGATGAAGATGAAAGAGCTGAAACTCTGTTCACCAATATTAAAAGCTGTCCCCCTTTTAATCTGACTTGTTTTCAGAGATTTACCCCCTCCCAGTGTCATTGTCATTTCAGCACAAGTTCAGGTGGGGTTTGACCAGGAACCTTTTTTTATGATGCTTATGGTGGGTTCAAAAAATCTTTACCTTTATCTTAAAGCAAATATTTTGCAATTAGGTTTTTAAATCATGGAGTTTTTTCTCTGCTGCTCTGATTTTCTCAAAGAAAGTGACAAACAGGGTGGTGAGGATTTTACTTGAAGAGACACGATTTTCTGAAGCTAGTGCTCCAAAAAAAATTCACCTTTTTTCTTATTGCTATTGTAGATATGGGAGCCCATCTCTCTTCTCTCTGCCTTTTTGCCAAAGACTTGTTGTGAGAGGAAGGATAAGATCATGATGCTGCCTCTGACTCCTTCCATTCTCTTTATTTGGACAGTGAATTTTGTTTTTAGACTTCATATGGGGGTATTCCCTTCCACTCCCCTACCTTTAAGCAGAAAAGGATGTGGAGTTTCTGATTTTCTTTCTCTTCTGTCATTGAGATTAGGCAGAATTTTGAGTGGAAATTCTGCTTACAGCGAACATTACTAGGTTGAAGTATGGGGATTTTTTTCCGTTTTTGTTTTTAACTGAATAATTTGTTAGAAAAATCAGTAGCAAAAGAAAGATATGAGACTTGTAAAAACAGTGTAGGTAGTGACACGTATGCATGCTTTTTTATTGCCACCTTGAAAAGCAGTCTGTGGAATAGGGCCTTCCTACATAATGTGGCAATTTGTCAAATTAAGTCATTTAATAATAATTGAACCCCCTTGATTAATCTACTAGAATTAGCCAGTTGCATTTTGAGCAATTAAGGTTAATTACTGCCTCATTTGGCAGGATAGAGTCCCTGTAATTATTTCATGAACGAGATTAGGAAGTGTTTTTAGGCAGTAGATATGTTCATGGCATCTTCTAGCACATGTTCGAATTTGTAATGACATAGTTAAGTGTAATTAGTAACTAATACTGTATGTTTTGCTGTTACACTGATGCTGGGCAGCCTCATTTCACCAAGTGGCCATTATTGAGCAGAAACACCCCCAATTCCAGCAGCATCTGGGTGATATTAATAGATGCCTCTGAGTGAGATCGTTTTTCTGGGGACGATCCAGATTAGAAGGGAGGGGAGGCCATTGTTTCTTTTTCTTCTTGTTTTTCTAAGCACCTCTGTGGAAAAAATAAACATCAAACCCCAAGGAGGAGCGAAGCTTTTTGATACCTAAAGATTTAATCATTTATTGAATGTCTACTATGTACAGAACATTGAACTAAGTGCCCGGAAGAGGACAGTTGAAGTTGAAACATAAACCTTGCCCACAAGAAGTGTATAATTCAGTGGACTAATACATCTCTAAAGAGATGTTGGAGGTTTCTACCAACGGTTATATTGTACTCTCCCAAGTGCCTTGTACAGTGCTGTGCACATAAGTGAATGCTCAATGAACACCACTGATTGATTAAGCTACCATGGGGAGGCAACTCCAAAATAAATGTAAAGAGCTTCACTTTTTTATAGAATGGTATTACTACTGATGCTTTCTCTTTGGTGTCTTTACTTTTCGGGGAGGTATAGGAATACTTTTTGTTCAAGCACTTAGCACAGTGCTTTGCGCACAACACTCAATAAATGCCATTGATTCAACCCCAGAAAAACCACATACATTATTTTACAATATGCAAGCCCTCAAAGTATGGAATTTGAATAATCAAATCAATCAGTGGTATTTATTACACACTTATTGTGTGCAGAGCACTGTATTATGTGTCAGTTATGTTGTTATATTGTACTCTCCCAAGTACTAAGCACTTGGGAAAGTACATTGTAATTATATAGTTGGTAGACATGTTCCCTGCCCACAATGAGCTCAAGGTCTAGAAGGCTCAGGGATAAACCACTCACAGTAACATCAGGGTGTCCTGCCTCAGGTATGACAGCCTCACATTCTCTTCTCAAATAGTTTATGCCTACACCCATTTGGGGCAGCTGTTGATTTGTAATTAGTGCTAAGGCTAAAGAGAACAAAAATGGGCTAACAAAAGAGAGATCTGTTTCACTTTTGACAGCAAAAGCCTAGGATTGAGTGGTTCTTCAAAAGGGGAGCCACCAGATCCAACTATAGGAGAATAGTAATAATAATGTTGATATTTAAGTGCTTACTATGTGCCAAGCACTGTTCTAAGCATTGGGGGAGATACAAGTTGATCAGGTTGTCCCACGTGGGGCACACAGTCTTAATCCCCATTTTACAGATGAGGGAACTGAGGTGCAGAGAAGTTAAATGACTTGCCCAAGGTCACACAGCAGACACAGGTATTTATTATAATACCAGTATAATACCAGTATTATAATACCAGTCAGTGGTATTTATTGAGATCAGTCAGTGGTATTTATTGAGTGCTTACTGGGTGCAGAGCACTGTACTAAGCGCTTGGGAAAATACAGTACAACAAAGTTGGTAGATGCAATCCCTGCCCACAGTGAGTTTACTGGCTATAAAAGAGCTTACAGTCCACACAAATGAGTTGCACCTCAGCCCTCGTTCCTGGATCATTTCTGGGCACTCTGCTGACTAGAGTTAAAGAGATGGGATTTTCCTTGGCATGATGGGTGGCTTCTCCCCACCCAACCAAAGTTTACTTGTAGCTCTAATTCTCTGAGTAACTGTTCCCTCACCCTAATCACACTTCCCCCCACCCCTCCCTGAACATCTGTTTATGGTGCTTTCCTTTTTTCACCCTTGTACTTGGATTTGCACCTTTTATTCACCTCTCCCACAGCACTTATGTACATATCTGTAATTTATTTATATTTATATCTGTCTCCCCCTCTAGACTGAAAGCTCATTATGGGCAGGGAAATGTCTACCAACTCTGTTATATTGTATTCTCTCAAGCACTTAGCACAGTGCTGTGCAAGCAGTAAGTGCTCAGTAAATATGATTGATGAACTGATTAATCCTTGGTGGCCTGGCCAGCAACCCACAGGGGACACGAAGCATCCTGAGCACTCCAGTCAGAGAGATTCTCAAACCATGAGATCATTTCTGCTCAGTGGAAAAAAAATATATATAATGGCAGCTGTGATCCTAAAATATGAAAGATGTTTTTGTTCTCATGCAGCTTCCAGAGCTCCTTATCTTGTGGAGATTTTCTGGTCTTAGCCCTGGTTAGCATATATCATCTCCCATCTCAACTCCTGATGGCATCATCCTCTTCTCTGACCTCCCTTGCCTCTGCCCAATCCGGTGAACACTGCACTCTGCTGTCTGGATCATTTTTCTAAAGTTTCTTTTTGCACTTTAGTACTTCCATTGGTTGTCCATCCATCTCTGCATCAAGCAGAAGCTCTTCACCATCAGATTCAAGTCACTTGTCTCTCTCCCCGCGACTTAACCTTACTTATCTCCCACTACTACCCAGCCCACACAACTTAATCACTGTCCCTCGCTCTCCCCTCTCCTGCCATTAACTTCTTTCCCGCACACTCTCATGCCTGGTACTTTCTCCCCTTACATATCCAAAAGACCAGCAACTCTCCCTATCTTCGGAGTTGTGCTAAAATCATATCTTCTTCATGAATCCTTCCTTGACTAAGCTCGTGTCCCCATCCCACCACCTCACCCATGTAGTGGATAGAGCACGGGCCTGGGAGTAAGAAGATCATGGCTTCTAATCCCAGCTCCGCCACTTGTCTGCTGTGTGACCTTGGTCAAGTCACTTCACTTCTCTGGGCCTCAATTACCTCATCTGTGAAATGGGGATTGAGACTGTGAGCCTCACGTGGAACAGGGACTGTGTCCAACCCGATTTGCTTGTATCCACCACAGTGCTTAGTATAGTGCCTGGCACGTAGTAAGCACTTAACAAATACCATATTATTACTTAGTCTCGTCCTCTAAGCACTTAAGTACTCACCCCACAGCACTTATGTTCATATTCTTCTACCAGGCTACTTCCCTCACCTGTCGTTTATTTTAATGTGTGTCTCACCCACTTGACTGTAATCTCCTTTAGGGCAAAGGTCGTGTCTACTAACTATCATATCCATCAGTCAATCCTATATTTTGAGCAGTTATTGTATGCAGAGCACTGTATTAAGCACTTGGGAGAATACAATATAACCGAGTTGGTTAGACCCATTCCCTGCCCAGAAGGAGTTTAAAGTCTAAAAGGGGAGACTGACATTAATATAAGTAAATTATGAATATGTGCATAATTGCTGTGTGGTTGAGTGGAATGAATAAAGGGTGCAAGCCCAAGTGAAAAGGCGATACAGAAGAGAGTGGGAGAAGAGGAAATGAGGATTTATTTGGGGAAGATTTTTTGGAGAAAGTTTGATTTCAGTAAAGTTTTGAAAGTGGGAAAGAGTGATGGTTTGTCAGATATGAAGGGGAAGGGAGTTCCAGGACGGAGACAGGACATGGGCAAGGGGTCAGTGAGTAAATTTGCATTAGTGTGTGGGCTGGGTTGTAGTAGGGAATCGGAGGGTTAAGATAGGAGGGGGCAAGGTGTTTAAAGCTAATGGTAAGGAGTTACTGTTTGTTGTGGTGGTCCCAAACAGTACAGTGCTCTGCACAAAGTTGAGTGCTCAATAAATACTACGGATTGAATATGTGAGAAATTCTTAGGAGTTAGAACTTTCAACTCCCGAATGTCTCACTAAAGCCAAGGTAGGAAAGAAAATCTTAGAACAGATTCAGTCTCAGCATACTCTCATTGCAAATCCGGACCCTCCTCCAGAAGGACAAAATGCATTTTAGTCATTTGATGTAATGGCGAAGCAAACATAAGTGTTGTATTTGATTATGCTCTCCCTGTGCTTTGCAGTCATACTGCTACAGAATTGTCTTGCCAATTCTAGTTCTTCAGATATTGAAAGCATGAAGACAGTGCATTTGTTATCCGTTTTTCTCTCTGCATTCCTCTCGAGGGTCTGAGCTTACATAGAGAATAAATTGAGGAGTGAAAAATCCCTATTTTTCTGAGAAAATCAAAATTTACCTAGTTATGATTTATTTTTTGAGATACCTACAGATTCCTAAGGAAAGCACTATAAAATTCCTTATGGGCGAAAAATTTTCCTCCTGCCATGGTTTGTAGCTCAGAACCATCCATATCTTCATGGTTTATTTAGAATTTGACTTAAGAGAATCTGTCATTAATCATAAGGAATAAGATAAGAAGTTGCCTGATAGGGTAAGTGGAATAAATATTCTTTGTCCCTGGAACCAGGCTCCTGTGGATATTTCAAGTCAAAAAAAGGCTGCCTAAAATATCCAGCTAATTCAGATCAAAATTTGTCTCCTGGACCTGAATCATCTGGATAAGTTCTGTGCATGGACAGCCACTGGGACATATTTTTATATATAAATATACACATACATGTGTCAGCTTCCACATATTCAATAGCAGATGTCTTTAAAGGTGAAATTAGTTTACAGTAAATGTCATTCTGATGAAGTATGCATTTTAAAAGCATAGAAACAGTTGCCTTAAAATTAATGATGCATTACAAATATCAGAAAAAAAAGCTATACAGCATAAAGATAATTAAAATTCAGGTCAGAAGTCTGAGTTAGGCTAAATTTTTTAATGAGACTTCAGAAAATTAATTGGGTGAATGCATTTTATTCTTTTAAAATTTACTTTTAGGCTTCTTCAAAAAAGTACTTGTTACTGTACATTGTCATGGTTCAAGAATATATTAACTACTGATTAGCTTGTTTAGAGTGTGTTTAAACTCACTTTAAGAAAAGAATTCTTAGTGCCCTCTCGGTTTCTGCCAGGATAAAATGACAAGGAATCCCTAGTTGGAGTGCCAAGGTGACCCCTCAGAGACCAATCGTCTCTCCTACACTGCAATGTTTTCATCTCTGGATTTCATTTGTGAATCTCCTGTTATAAAACCATCTCATTTCCCCAGTTTGTAACCTCTCGGACAGCAGTTTTTGTCAGAATGAATTTTGTCTCATGCCGTTATGGCTTCAAACCATTTATTCTTCTCCCTTTTAAAAAATTAATTTGGTGCTTGTGACAAGCGCTGTCAGCTATCCTGGAGCCCAATTCTTCTGTGCCCACAGCTTTTCTCCACTCATACCCACTCGATGCTAAATCTCCATGAGTCTTTGATTCTTCCGAAAGTGTCCATCTACCCCTTTTCAGTCCCCTTCCCCTCTCTCCAAGTCCCCCACCTCCCTCATGCCCTGTAGCTTTTTTTTAATTGTAAGTGGAGAAAGGCTGGATGCTTTGTTTCACGGGCTGATCATATTTTTTTGAAGTTGGGGGGGAATGGGCTAGAAGATGGGAGACATCTTTTCTGCTCCCCAGTTTCCTTCAGGCTTTTGCAAGAACTCACGGGCTGTTTTCTTTGCAGTCTGGGCCTCTGAGTGACTATGGCTGACAACCATTATCCGCAGGTAAACGAGCGGTTGAGATTCCTTTCAGCCCCAAGACTACTGCCTCTAGTATTCCTCTGGAGGATGCTTACAATTTGAGCCCTGAGTATTAGAGCCACATACGCCTTTTCTCATCATCCTGCTCACAATCATTTCCATGTCAGAATTTCCCATTGCATTAACTAAGATAATTTTCTAATAGGCAGTATTCAAAAATGGATTGTACTAATCAGTAAGGAAGCTTATTGTTGTGGCTTATACCTGACCTGAACGTGCTCTTTGCTTCGTGCCATAATCTAACATCCCCTCCTTCGCTGTTATGAAAGCTCCATTACTTTAATTAGGTCAGATGGGTTGTGATAGCAAATGCAAATCTAGGTCATTGCATATGTAAATGTGCAGCTGTAGTCTTGGAGAATGCCAGAACATATCAGCTGAGGTGTCCACTAATCACCCACCATTGACTCCAGCATAGCAAACAGACTTGCTAACCAGATTGCAAGGGGTTCAGAGCATGCACCACCCATTGTAATCCAAGCAGCTTTGTTTATCTTGTAGGAGGACAAGACATTGGAGGCTTTTCCTTGCTTTAGTTAAAACCTTTGAATGGGCCATTACTGAAACAAAATGTTTAAAAACATTTCTTTTCCATCCCTTCTCTATAAGCTTCCTCCTGCTGCTCCATTGCAAGACATAGGCAGGTCCCGGAAATGGCTCCACTGAAATGAGATTAACTGTGAGGAAAACAATTGTTTCATATGCAAAAGTCATCCATTAAACTAAATAACCCGGTGCTACTCTCACTTCTTGGTGGGTTTGTATGGGTCTTCACAGTGAATCCTGAATTTTGTGGGCATGCTCTGAAGAAAATGAGTGAAAGCTGTGAGCTTCCAGGACTGGAAATTCACATCCTAGCCCTGCCTCCCTTTTATTTAGTTGGGTTTCCCCATTGGTTAGTCAGGACCAGTGGACCAGCCCATTAGCTGAGGTAGTGGGAGAAAGAACTAATAAAAACTATTAGCTCTGTGAAAATAAAATGCCTGTATACTTGTCGGCAGCCCTTGATTTATAGCAGCCCTCGGCTTCTGTTGGCTTAGAACACGAGTGACTTCAGGGGTTCAGCCAGCCTTCATATTCCAGGGTATTTTTGACACCTCACTGCCAGGCCCTCCCAAAGCAGCATTTCTACAATGATAAAGCCCAGTTCTTTCCATTGGAGTCCTGAGAGAATTTTGCAGCTTATGAACAGAGCCGTAATTCAGTGGAAGAAGTGTATATTTCTTAGACTTCTGTGCTTACCAG
Source organism: Tachyglossus aculeatus (assembly GCF_015852505.1). Taxonomy (NCBI): domain Eukaryota; kingdom Metazoa; phylum Chordata; class Mammalia; order Monotremata; family Tachyglossidae; genus Tachyglossus; species Tachyglossus aculeatus. The sequence continues at coordinate 102,691,410 of NC_052069.1, read as the reverse complement.
AGTAATTTACTGAAGGAAAACTCTACTAAGAAGATATGATCGGAGGGTGAAAATGCTGGGTATTGGTGTCTCACCACTCAGACCTCTTTCATTGAGATTAAGGACTGCGGCTCAAGTCCAGCTTTACTGAAATGGAAGCCTAAAGCCTTTCCTTGAAAATGTTTGGACTAAGACCAAAATGATTCAAAAATCACATTTTTCAACAGATTGCATGTTGTTTTTTTGTACAGAAAACAGTTTCCTTATCTTCTTGAAGTAGCCTGCTCTATCAATTTTTGACAAATCAATAAGAATTGCATCAGTGAGAGTGTGGCATACAAGAATCAGAAAGTAGCTCTTTCATTGTGCTCTGCATTGCTCAGACCCCGATTAAAAGATTACATCCAGTTTTGATGTCCATGCTTTAAAAAGGATGTAGAAGACCTGGAGAAGGTTCCTAGAACATGTCTACCAACTCTGTTGTACTCTCCCAAGTGCTTAGTACAGTGCCCTGCACAAAGTAAAAGCTCAGTAAATAATAATAATAATAATGATGGTATGTGTTAAGTGCAAGCATTGTTTTAAGCGCTGGTGTGTGTGTGTGGGGGGAGGATACAAGGTAATCAGGTTGTCCCACGTGGGGCTCACAGTCTTAATCCCCATTTTGCAGAGGAGGGAATTGAGGCCCAGAGAAGTTGGGTGGCTTGCCTAGGGTCATACAGCTGACAAGTGGTGGAGCCAGGATTATAACCCATCACCTCTGACTCCCAAGCCTTTGCTCTTACCACTGAGCCATGCTGCTTCTATAGCATTGATGATGACAGAGAACAAGAGGATTAAAGGCCTGGAAAATTAATTCTCTGAGGAAAAGTAAAAGGAATCGGGGTTATTTAGTGTAGAGAAGAGGAGGCTGAAGAAAACTAAACTCTCTTCAAGTTAATGAAGGTTTTGTTATGTTCTGGGAAGACACTGATCACTTCTAAATGTCCACCAAGCACTGAACAAGAAGAAATAGGCTTGAATTAAAACAGAAAAGGTTTTTATTGAAATAAGGAAGGAACGTCTTCATTATCAGGAGTGTGTGCTTACGTCCATCCCCATCCTTCCTGGCCTTGGTACTCGAATTAGTTTTCCCAACTGTAAGGGTAGTATTGAAAGGTCAGGCCCAGAATCCCCACCACATTATGCACACCCAAAGATTGCCCCATGTCGTGCTGGTGCATTTGTTGCTTTCAGCTCCTGGTGTTGTATTTCATTTTGCCTCAACAGCCTGTTGAAACCTTTGCTTGAAAAGATCTGCTCCCTTCTCATTGGCATTGCTGGTCTTTATGCCACAGTTGCCTCCCAGTTATCAACTGTCCAAATTATTGCTTTCCTTTGTCCTTACTCTTATAAAGTTTCTTTTGCCCCTCCCCCATTTTTGTTACCCAATTCACCATCCATTTGCATATCCTGCTATTATCCATTGTTCTCTCTCAGTGAAGATGTGTTGGTGAAGTGAGCATAGCTTCAGTCCTAGGAAACTGACTTTGTTTCAGTACTTTTGTGGTTTGTGATCTAGTCTTGGCACACGATGTGGATTCATGGCCCACAAGTGATAATGATGGAATTACTAATGTAGTTGGATATGGTGCAGTTGGCAGACGTGTGGATCTCCACCTTCAAGAAGGTTTGGCAGGGGTATAGCTCTGTAGACCATCAATCCATCTAATGTCTAATTCTGTGCTGCCACCATGCTTCCTCTGACAGTTTCCAAAGGGATCTGCTGGCTTTCTTGATTCAGTTTGGTTTTCTACTTCCTTTCCTATCATGGCATCGCTGGCCAGCGTGCTGCCTAGGTAACAGAATTTTGTTTCAGTGTTTAGCTCCGTGTGGCCAGTAAAGATCTTTCTGATGTGTAGTGTTGTTCCAGTGCAGGTGGATCCATCATTTGCTTCTTCAGAGTTAGCCTCAGTTTGTAGCCTGGCTGATTCAGCAACATGATTTACAGTCATTTGATGCCTCTTAGGCTGTATGTCCCTCAGGCACAGTCATCCTCGTCTAGCACGAGGACTTTTGATAGTGTCATAGCCCATTCGGTTGGAGAAGTTTCCCAGAGGAGTGAAATTATGTTTTAATGTCTCTGGCCAGGTCCCTTTTTGCAGCCTCCAGCAATATGGCCTAGTGGATAGAGCATGGGCCTGGAAGTTGGAAATATCTGGGTTCTAATCCTGGCTCCACCACTTGTCTGCTGTGTGACTCCGGGCAAGTCTCTTAGCTTCTCTGGGTCTCAGTTACCTCCTCTGTAAAATGGAAATTAAGACTGTGAGCCCCATGTAGGACATGGACTATGTCCAACCTGATTAGCTTGTATCTACCTTAGTGCTTAGAACAGTACCTGGCACATAGTAAGCGTTTTACAAATACCGTTAAAAAAATGAGGGTGAGCCTACAGTGCAGCCCTGCTTTACCCCATTCGCAGTCAGGGTTGGATTAGACAGATCACCACAGCTGTGCCATGACCGGTCATGCCAGACAGTCTCAGAATCTTAATGAACTGCTTAGGACAGCCAAAATTTATTAAACAATTTCCAGGGTCCAGGTGATAAAACACTGGCATAGGCTTCTGAGAAAGATTGTGGAGTTGCCACCCCTGGAGATCATTAAGGAAAGGAAACACCCGTCTGTTCTGGATGGCTTAGTTATTCATCTGGCTGGAGGCAGGAGAGTAGACAAGATCAGTCAATCAATCACAACATTTATTAAGTGCTTACAATGGGTGAAGCACACAATATTAAGCTCTGGGGAGAATCCATGAACACTGGTACCAACCTGATCCCTGACCCAGAAGGGGTTGCCATTCTAAAGTGGAGGAAAGCAGTTATTGGGGGAAAAAGAGAACAGACTAAGATAATCAACAGTAAAAATTACAGAGGACTCCTAGGTTGGGCAGATAGTCCTGTACCAATCAGTCAATCAGTAGTATTTATTGTGTGCTTACTGGTTGCAGAGCACGATACTAAGTGCTTGGGAGAGTACAATGTAACAGAGTTGGTAGACACTTTCCCCACCCACAATGAGCTCGCTTCTGTTCTTCACTGTTCCAGTCCGGATCGCCTTGGTCAAAACTCTCCACAACCATCCCACTCTTCCAGAGGTTTATTTTGTAGAGGCTTCACAAGACAGGAAGACGAGAGGAGGGAGTTTGCCTCAGTTTTGGGGTGGGGCTGAGGGGGAGGGATTCCAATGGCATGAAATTCTGAGCTGTTTGCATCCAGTTGATCTCTCAAGGGCCTACTGCGCATTTTAATCCTGTGGTTCTGAGAAATATGCACTATGTCAGGCACCCAGTGAATTCACTTCATCTGCCTGTTGCATTGGGGTTATCTCGCCCATCTCCAGCACCACTGCCCAACTCCCCAGCAGGCTGAGGGACCAGACTGCTGTCTGCTCTTCCATCGGCCCCAGTAGTGCCCACAGCCAATTTTAGTAAGCACCCTGCTGCCCCTGGCCCGGAGCTTGTGTTGTCAGTTATCTTCAGTGTGTCTGTTATCTTTCCTGGGCTCCTGCTTCCCAAGTGGTGAGTCCAGCTTGGCCGGCCCATTCCCAGCACTACTCCTCCTGATGGTGGTAGTGGTCAGTGGCATCTGGGCAGGGAAGGGGCACAAGAGCTCCGATGGCCCAGTCTTGCAGCCCGGTAATTACTTCAAGGCCCCCGTGTCCTATTGATAGGTTGTGAACCGTGGAACTACCATTTTGGCTCTCTCTCTGGACCCCTCCCTACTCCGAAGGGCAGAGCAGGCTAGCTATAGCTGTCCATCCTGCCCAAAAAATGCTGGGTGTGAAGCTAAGGTGGGAAGTGGCATAGCTTAGTGGATCGAGCACTGGCCTCAGGGTCAGAAGGACCTGTTCTAATCCCGGCTACGCCACATGTCTGCTGTGTGACCTTGGGCAAGTCACTTGGCTTCTCTGGGCCTCAGTTACCCCTTCTGTAAAATGGGGATTAAGAGTATGAGCCCCATTTGGGACAGGGGCTGTATCCAGTTTGATTGATTTGTCTACCCCAGTGCTTAGAACAGTGCTTGGCACATAGTGTTTAACAAATACTACTGTTGTTGTTATTATTATTATTATTATTATCATCACTATTATTATTAATAAGGTTGAGCCAATGGGGAGCAGTCAGCCCCTTTTTTCCACCTCATACCCTTCCGGATATCCTTTTGCACACATCCTTTCTTGCCAAGCTCATGTGTTCCTATGCCTTTGGCTACCACCTCTTTGCGCCTGACCCCCAAACTTCTCTCCCTAGCCCTGATCTCTCACCTCCTGTGAAGTGTCACATTCCCTCTTGCCTCCAAGACGATTCCACTTGGGTGTCCAGCCTGGATCTGCAGTGACCGAAGCCCAGGCCTGGGGATGGACCCTCTAGTGGGGTCATTTTCACAGCTCACAGGGCAGATGAAGTGGTACTATGTAGCCCCACCAGCCAGAATGGTGGCAAGGAGGGGAGGAAGCTGAGCATGGCCTTGGGTTGCCACACCCTCTCAGCCAGGTTGCCGGGGCCAAATGGCCTTTGGTGGGAGGTGGGCAGATCATCTTGGGGAGCAGGAGTCCACCAGGTCCCCCGCCAAAAGTCAAGTGGCCTTTCCCGATGGGCCTCTCCCCCTTGCTCCCTCTCCACACTTTGCCCTATGACTTGCTCTCCTGAAAATGAAAGCTTCTGTGGGGCAGAGAGTTTATGGGAGGAAGAGGAGTGGCAAAAGAGCTCCCCACCTCCCCAAGTAGTAGTGACACCTTACAGCACATTGGGCAGCACTCCAGTCAGTAACACATGCATGCTTGCAGGCACATGAGTAAAATAATAATGAATAATAATGAAAATAATTATGGTATTTGTTAAACGCTTACTATGTGCCAGGCACTGAACTAAGCGCTGGGGTGGATATAAACAAAGCAGGTTGGACACAGTCCCTGTCCTACGTGGGGCTCACAGTTTCAATCCCTGTTTTACAGATGAGGTAACTGAGGCATGGAGAAGTGAAGCGACTTGCCCCAGGTCACACAGCAGACAAGTGGCAGAGTCGGGATTAGAACCCATGACCTATAGATTCCCAGGCCCATGCTCTATCCACTTCAGGCACGAGTCACCTCTGGTCTGGCCTCTTAGACTCTGCATTTTGTGTCCAGGTGGGGCGGCCAGAGTTTATGAGGGGGTGAGGGGCACTCCCTATAGCCAATCCTAGGAGCCAGCTGGAGCCAATCTGTCTTTTGTCTGGGGGGAGTTCTGAGAGGGAACAGGAGGACTCCCACCAAGAATGAGTGGCATTCCTGCCTCTTCTTCCCCCTCTCACCGTGCCCCTTTTTATGGTATTTGTTAATTGCTTACTATATGCCAGGCACTGTACTAAGTGCTGGGATAAATACAAGCTAATTAGGAAGGACACAGTCCCTGTTCCACATGGGGCTCACAGGCAATTCTCATTTTACAGATGAGGTAACTGAGGCACAGAGAAGTGAAGCGACTTGCCCAAGGTGACACAGCAGACAAGCGATGGAGTCTGGAATTAGAACCCAGGTCCTTTTGACTCCCAGTCCCATACTAGGCCACGCTGCTTCCCCCTCCTCTGGCTTGCTTTTCTGAAGTTAAATTGGCAGTAGGGAATCCTCTTCTCCCAGTCATAGGTACACTCCAATGAGTAAAAACTCACAGGAGTACATGCGTGAGTCACCTCTGCCCCATGTCCTATTTTCCATTTCACCTAATCCCTCAGCTGCCTCTTAAGCACCAAACCCATACTGTCTACTTAAGGATTTACCCCAACTAAGAAATCACCCAGATTCCTCCCTGAAGCACTTACATGGATAGGAGGGGACATGAGCTAGGGATTAGCACCCTCCAGCCCCTAGGTCTGACTGAGTCCCCTTTTTCCTCTCCTCCTCCCCCTCCCCACAGCACTTGTATATATTTGTACAGATTTATTACCCTATATATTTTACTTGTACATATTTACTACTCTGTTTATTTTGTTAATGATGTGCATATAGCTTTAATTTTATTTGTTCTGATGCTTTTGACATGCATCTGTATGCCTTGTTTTGTTGTCTGTCTCCCCCTTCTAGACCGTGAGCCCGTTGTTGGGTAGGAACCATCTCTATGTGTTGCCAGCTTGTACTTCCAAAGCGCTTAGTACAGTGCTCTGCACACAGTAAGCGCTCAATAAATACGATTGAATGAATGAATGAATGAGAAAGAGACTGAGTTTGCTGAAGTTTTACAGAAACAACAAACTGGCCTCTTAAACGGCAAGTGCCCCCCCCCCCCCCCAAAAGTCTCAGACATTAGCTCAGGCTGCCTTGTGGCGGCCTCAAGGGGAAGGACATTCTCGTCACAATATCCCAAACAGCGGCCCTGTTGGTAAGGTCAAGAGGGGGTAAGCATGAGGCACTGGGCTGAAGTCCTGCTATCCTGTGTGGTAATCTGGCCCGGCCAAAAAGTATATCTAAAACTGAACTCCTCAGTATGTATAAAACCAAACTCCTCTTCTTTCCTCCTAAATCCTCTCCTCCACCAAACTTCCATATTACAGGTGACAACACAGCCATACTCCCTGTCTCTGAAGCCCACTACCGTGGAATATCCTTGACCTCTTGGTTTTTGTCAACTCATACATTGTCTGTTGCCAAATTCTGTAGGTTTTTCCCACATTACATTTCCGGGACCCTCCTTTTCCTGTAAATCCAATGGCTTCTACCCATCCAGGTCTTTGTCATATCCAGGGGAAGCAGTGTAGTCTAGTGGAAAGAGCATGAGCCTGGGAGTCAGAGGATGTGAGTTCTAATCCCAGCTCCACCAGATGTCTGGACAAGTCACTTCACTTCTCTGTGCATCAGTTACTTCATCTGTAAAGTGGGAATAAGATTGTGAACCCCATGTGGGACAGGGACTGTGTCCGACCTGATTAGCTTCTATCCACCCCAATGCTTAGAACAGAGCTTAGCACATAGTAAGCGTTTAACAAATGCTACAATTATTATTATTATTATTATATCCTGACTAGACTACTGGATCTACCTCCGTATTGACATCCCCACATCCAGTCTTAGTCCTCTCCAGGCCATACTTCAACTCTGCTGCCTGGATCTCATTGTGGGCAGGGAATGTGTTGTTATATTGTACTCTGCTGAGTGCTTAGTACAGTGTTGGGAGTGTGTGTTGGGGGGCGAGAGGGTGTCTTCTGGGCTTTTCTGTCAAGGAAAGCATTTCTACTCATTTCTACTTTTTTGCTAACTTTCGCCTGTGATTGCTTTCTAAAGGCATTCCTGCCCGTGGAAAAAAAATCTAGAAATGTTCTCAACTGGTTGTCATCTTGTAATCCAGCACTCACGTGCCAATATGGGGTTTCAGGGTGCAATCCGACTGAGCCCAGGCCCAAGCCGTTCACTGGGGTATCTATTATATGTTGCCAACTTGTACTTCCCAAGTGCTTAGTACAGTGCTCTGCACACAATAAGCGCTCAATAGATACGATTGAATGAATGAATGAATGCTTTGCACACAGTAAGTGCTCAATAAATAAGATTGAATGACTGAATCATTTTTATAGAACACCATTCTGCACACATTTCCTCAGTCCTCAAAAGCCTCCAGTAGTTACCCATTCCTCTCAATCAGAAACACATATCAGTCATATTGAGTGCTTACTCCTCACCATCAGTTGTAATCAATCAATGGTATTTATTGAATGCTTACTATAATAATAATTATGGTATTTGTGAAGCGCTTACTATGTGCCACGAACTGTTCTACGCACTGTGGTAGATACAAGGTCCCATGTGGGGCTCCCAGTCTTAATCCCCATTTTGCAGATAAGGTAACTGAGGCACAGAGAAGTTAAGTGACTTGCCCAAGGTGACACAGCAGACAAGTGGAGGAGCCTGGATTAGAACCCATGTCCCCTCACTCCCAAGCTCATGCTCTTTCCACTAAGCCACACTGCTTCTTGTCTGCAGGGCATTATACTAAGTGCTTAGGGGAGAACTTCTAGACTGTGAGCCCATTATTGGGTAGGGACCATCTCTATGTGTTCCCGATTTGTACTTCCAAGCGCTTAGTAGAGTGCTCTGTACACAGTAAGAGCTTAATAAATACGATTGAATGAAATGAATGAGTACAGTGCAACAGAATTAGCAGACACATTCCCTGCCCATAATTAGCTTAATCAGCTTTCACCTCTCACTTGCTGACCTTGCACTACACTCAGCCCACACACTCTGCTCCTCTAATGCCAGTGTACTCATTGTACCTGAGTCTTGTCTAAGCCACCACGGATCCCTTGTCCATGTCTTTCCTCTTGCTAGGAATTCCCTCCTGCTTCATGTCTACCAGTCCACCACTCTCCCCACCTTCAAAACCCTCCTAAAATTACATATTCTTTAAGAGGCCTTCCCTAAGTCCTCATTTCCCCTATTCCCCCTCCCCTCTATGTCAACTAAGAACTTGGCTGTGTACCCCATAAGCACTTTGAAACTCACCTCAGCTCCACAACACTTATGTAAATGTCCATATACTCTACTGTTTTCCCAAACCATAATTTATTTTAATGTCTGTCTCCACCTGTAGACTATAAGCTCTTTGTGGGAAGGAATCACATCTACCAACTGTATTATGTTGCACTTTCCCAAGTGCTTAGTAGAGTGCATGCTCAAGTACTACTGATTGATTACTTTGTGCAGAGCATTGTACTAAATATTTGGGAGAGAACGTTACAATTGGTAGACAGGATGCCTGCCTTCAAACAGTGTGGAAAGTAGTGTGGCCTAGTGGGAAGATGTGTTCTAATCCCAGCCCTGCCACATGTCTGCTGCATGACCTTGGGCAAGTCGCTTCACTTCAGTGTGAGCCCCATGTGGGACAGGGACTGTGTCCAACCTGATTACCTCGTATCTACCCCAGCACTTAGAACAGTCCTTGCAACATAAGTGCTTAACAAATGCCACAATTATTATTATTCAAGGAGCTTACTGTCTAATCAGGGAGACAGGAATTAAAAGAAATGGCAGGTAAGAGAATCAACCAAGTACATTAAGTAGGGTGAAGGTGGGAGCTTCAGTGCTTAGGGTTGGGGGACTAAGTGTGTGGGTTGTGAGGCAATAGAGAGAGAAAATAGGAAAGGGGCAGGATGAGAGCTTAGCCAGGGAAGCCTTCCTGAAGGAGATACAATTTTAGTAAGGCTTTGAAGATGAGGAACATACTCCTCTGCCAGATATGTAAGGGGAGTGAATTCCAGGCAAGAGGGAGGTTATGAGCCAGGGGTCGATGGCGGGTGAGGCAAGAGCCAGGAATTGTAAGTAGGTAATAGAGGAGCTAAGTGTGTATGCTGGGTTGCAGTGGGAGAGGAGTGAGGATAAAGCAAGGGGAAAGAGCTGATTGAATGCATAGAGCCCAGTGGTCAAGAGCTTCTGCTTGACATGGAGATGGATGGGCAAACATAGGAGTCACTTGAGTGGGGAAACGTGCACAGAGCACAAATTTTTTTGAAAAATGATCTGAGCAACAGGGTGAAATAGGGACTTAAAGGGGAGAGGTGGAAACAGGGAGGTAAATGAGGAGACATCCAGTCATTGAGATGGGATATGACAGTTCAGCTGGACAGAAGGAGCGAAGATGTTGGAGGAGATAGAATTAACTTAGTGACTGACTGACTGTGTGGGTTGAAGGAAAGAGATGAGTCAAGGATAACACCAAGTTTGTGGGCTTGTGGGACAGGAAGAATGATGGTGGTGTCAACAGTGAGGGGAGGAGAAAGTTGGAAGGGAAGATAAGTTCAGTTTTGGACATGTTGAGATTGAAGTTACAGTGGCACATCCAGGTAGAGCTGTCCTGAAGGAAGAAGGAAGTGCGAGTTTGCAGAAGGGGGAGAGGTTGGCCACTGACCATAAGACACACCATCAGCTCTCTCCTGCTTACTTATCTACTCTCTCTTCCCCCTTTAACCCAGTTTGCACTCATCATTCCACTCAAGCTAACAGTGTGTCATTCTTTCCTTTCCTATTCTCTACCTCTTGTTCAGTCCCTCTCCCTTGCCTTTAACTCCCTCTCCTTTCATATATTACAGCATGCCCCATCTTTAATGCCCTTCACATCATTGATGATGATGAAATCACGCCTGCCTCAATCGATTTTTAATCTCCCCTGCTTATATTCAGTGTAATATACTACTTCAGTACTTCCGTGCCACTTAAGTGCTTCTGAGGGTTGTGAGTACTTACGTTTATATTTCATATACTTTTTTTACTCCCTACCTATTTTATGTAGTATCTCCCCACCCTCTTCCATATACCAATTTTTTTCCTTCTCTCCATCCTGTTTGCAGTGTGTCTGTCTTCCCTACAAGGTTGCGTGCTCTTTGAGGGTAGCATTCGCATATACTAATTCTCTTGTACTCTTCCAAGTGCTTAATTCAGTGCTTTTTTGCAAATGGGAAGTTCTCAGTAATTGCTGTTGATTGACTGATTAATGAGGAGGAACTGTTGTCCAGAGCAAATCTACATTCTAATTGATCTTATAGAATTAATGTATAGTGCATGTCAAAGAGACTTTAAGAGTTAATCAGGGGTTGCTTTCAGTATTCTTTCCCCAAGATGTGCAGTCATAAAGCCGAAAATATGGAGCACACTGCCCTTCCCCCTATCTCAACTGTCCAGGGTGTCCCAAACAATCTTGTTCATTTTACCTTCTCAACGTTTTTAGAATCTGCCCCTTCCTCTCTACGCAAACTGCTGCACACTGATCCAAGCACTTATCGTACCCCTCATTGACTACTGCATCAGCAGTAGTGGTACTACTCCTACTGACCTCTCTGCCTCTTGTCTCTCCCCTCTCTAATCCCTCCTTCACTTTGCTGCCCAGGTCATTTTTCTTAAAGACCTCTAGTGCCTATCCATCTCTGCATCCAACAAAAACTCCTTACCAGTGACATTAAAGCATTGTCAGCTCTCCCCTTCCCACCATATCTCACCTACTACAACGTAACCTTCACACTTGGCTCCTCTACCACCAACCTTCTCACTGACCCGCCGACTCCTTGCCCATGTCCTTCCTCCATCTTGGAACTCCCTCTCCCTTCATATCAGAGAGATAATCCCATATTCAAAGCCCTACTAAAATCACTTAATCAAAACTTCAAGAGGCCTTCCCTAAGATCTTACTTCTATGTTTTATCCCTCTATTCCCCTTAAGCATTTTGTTATTCACCCTTCCCACAGCCCCATAGCACTTATGTGCATATACATCTGCAATAAATACAATTGAATGAATGAATGAATAATTGATTTTATTGTCAGGCTTCCTTTGGTCTGTAAGCTCATCGTGCACAGAGTTCATCTGCAACTACTCTATTGTACTCTCCCAAGCTCTCAGTTCAGTGGTCTGCACATAGTGAATGCTCAATAAATACAGTTGATTGATTGCCAGAAGAGGGTGTTAAGAAATTGAAGCGGTAGCAGTGTTGCCTTTACACATTTCAGAATGTTGGGAAGGTTGTGGCTGGCATGACTTCTGGATTATGGGCAAACTTTCTAGCAGTAAAGAGTCTGAAAATGCTTTCTTTAGTCACAGAGTTCTGGAGCTCTTTTTGTATTTATTGTCATCCTTGTGTTCCTATGCAGCTTTGCCTTTAATCTTTTCAGTTTTTTCTCATGCCAGTCGACAACCTCCCAGCCTCCCTTTTAGACTGTGAGCTCTCTGAAGGCCAGAGATGACGTCTTATTTATCCTGAATTCTACCCTTCCCCACTGCTTGGTCCTGAATTTTGCCCATAGAAGGCCCTTCAAGCAATAAGTGGTATTGAGCCCTTACTGTGTGCTGAACACTATACTAAATATCACTGAGTTGAGTGAATAGTTTCATAACATTTTGCTCTGTAATACACACACATGCACGCGTGCGCGCGTGCACACACACATGCACGCATGCGCGTGCACACACACATGCACGCATGTGCGTGCGCGCGCGCACACACACACACACACACACACACACAATCTGGCCCTTTAGTTGGCAGTATTTAGAAGTTTACCAGCTGAGAATTTGAGTGTGGAATATACTACATTAGAACAAATTTCCTAGCATGTTTTTTTTTATGAATGCCCCATTTATGTTTCCTTCCCCTCCATTCTTTCAATAGTATGCCTTGGCACCTTTGTGCAGAGCACTGCACTAAGTTCTGGGAAAGGATACAACACAGAGATTACATTAGATACAGGGTTCCTGTACCACTCAGAGACTCACAGTCTAAGTGTGTTGAGGCTAAAGGAATGGGTAGGAAAGGGAAGAGAGGCAGCATAGGAAAGATTTGTCTTGTCTTATGATTCATTCATTCATTCAATTGTATTTATTGAGCGCTTACTGTGTGCAGAGCACTGTACTAAGCACTTGGGAAGTACAAGTTGGCAACACATAGAGATGGTCCCTACCCAACAGTGGGCTCACAGATGTCGAGTCATCTTTGATCCATAGTAATTCCATGGACACGTCCCTCCCAAAATGCCCTACCTCCATCTGCAAATATTCTGGTAGTGTATCCATAGAGTTTTCTTGGGTAGAAACATAGCAGTGGTTTACCATTGCCTTCTTCTGCACAGTAAACTTGGGTCTCTGCGGTCTATTGTCTCCCATGCCACCGCTGCCCAGCAAAGTTGAGTTTTGACTTGTAGCAGATTGCCTTCTACTTACTAGCCACTGCCCAAGCTAGGAATGGAATAGGAATGCCTCTGCTTGAGTCTCTCTTTCATAGCCAAGACTGGTAGAGTACTGGAAACTCCCCAGGTGCAATCCTGAGAGGAGTAAGAAAGACTGAAAGATCAAAAAACCAAATAACATAAGATATTTACTTTTTCAAATTTTAATAAACACTTTTGTTTAAAAGTATTAATTTAACTAGGCAGTGGGTATTTATTTGTATTAATGATGATTATAATATGTACATGCACCTGGTCAAGATTCTCCAGATGTATGTCCATCAGTTTGTATCTATTCTCCTTTCTTTCCTTATAGGCAGGGGTCATGGTGTCTCTTACAGTGTATTATTCTCACTGTCCCTTTGCATGCTAGCCTCTTTCTCCTGTTCCTTGCTAGTGCTTGCTGCATCCCCAGTTATTAATATCGTACTTGTCCACAGAATGTGCTCAGTATAAAATAGAGGCAACAAAAAAGGAATTCCAATTGAGAAAACAAGAATCTAAAGCTTCAGGGATCAATAAAATCAATCAGTGGTGTTTGAGTGCCTGAGTATGAAACCCCTCCTCCCCCTCCCCATCCCCCTGCCCTACCTCCTTCCCCTCCCCATGGCACCTATATATATGTATGTACATATTTATTACTCTATTTTACTTGTACATATTTACTATTCTACTTATTTTGTTAATATGTTTTGTTTTGTTTTTGTTAATATGTTTTGTTCTAGACTGTGATCCCGCTGTTGGGTAGGGACTGTCTCTATATGTTGCCAACTTGTACTTCCCAAGCACTTAGTACAGTGCTCTGCACACAGTAAACGCTCAATAAATACGATTGAATGAATGAATGAAACACTCTGCTAAGCACTTGGGAGACTAAAACAGAAGTAAGGCTCAAGTTCCCTGCTCTCAAGGAGCTTACAGTCTAGTGGGTGAAGCAAACTGAAATACCTGAAATGGCATGCATAGTAGGATATAACAGGAAGTAATTTAATTATGTTCAGAGCAAATAAACTAAGTGATAGGGATAATGGTATTTATTGAGATCTTATGTGCCAAGCACTGTTAAGCCCTGGTGTAGATGCAAGATAATAATATTTGACACAATAATTAATTGAACATACAAATGGGATTCCACATTAATGTCTTTCTCCCCTGCTAGACTGGAAGCTCATAGTGGGCAGGGAAGATGTCTACTAACTCTGTTGTATGATACTCTCCCAAGTGCTTAGTACAGTGCTCTGCACACAGTAAGCACTCAGTAAAGTGAAGGAAAGCAGTGTGGTCTAGTGGAAAGATGACGGGCATAGGAGTCAGAGGTCCTGGGGTCTAATCCTGGCTCCACCACATGTCTCCTGTGTGACCATAGGCAAGTCACTTAACTTCTCTGTGCCTCAGCTCATCTGTAAAATGTGTATTGAGCCCCATGTGGGACATGGACTGTGTCCAATCTGATTAGCTTGTGTCTACGCCAGTGCTTAGTGCAGTGCTTGGCACAGAGTAAGCACTTAACCAATATCATTTTAAAAAATAAAGACCATTGACTGAAAATAAGAATAAAATAAAATCTCTGTGTTTTCGATGGCTGATGGATTGTCATGCCTAGAGTCCTGTGAATTAATTGGGGAAGGTTCTCTAAAGGAGTTTAGGAATTTGAGGATGATTTTGAAGATGAGAAGAACCATGGTCTGGCAGGGGAGGGGAAATATGTGAGCAGTGGGGTTGAAAGTTGAAGAGTCAGGTATAGTGAGAGGGCGAGGTTAGGTGTGAAGAGGGCATGCTGGGAAGTAGTGAGTGAAGAGACGTGATGTATGTTAGGCACAGTTGGTGGAGAGCCCTAAAGCCAACTGTGAAGATTGAAAATTAACACTATGTATGAATGTGCAGACAGAATGGTATCAATTGCTTATCATATCATTTCTCCCACATTTTCTGTTGCTCCTTAATGGCTCCTTTGGCTTCACTTCCAAGTCGTGCCCATGGCCTTCGTGTACCCCAGTTCTTTGTAGGATTCCCTAAGTGGGTATTAAAATCCAGAAACAGTCTAAAAAAGCATGCACACTCATGGGATTATGCATACAGGTAATTATCAATTCCAGCCAAGGCAAAAATGTCACAGTGTCATAAAATTCTGTCATGGTGTTCTAATGAGAGTAGTCATGTAGTTGTGAATTTAACTTCAGGCCATCATTGTCTTCATAAGCTTTCTCAAGCTTAAGTGCCCGAAGAGAGCAAAAAGACTCATCTTCAAATGAAGTGACACTTGTGGTAATTATTTTCAGTGCATCAAAGTCAAGGTTAGCTGAACTTTTATTTTTCAGAGAAAAATATCTGCACTCCAAACATTGCTGATTTTATGACTAAGTGAAATTGCTTTTTCTGACTCTGCTGAAGAGCAGATTTCTGCAATTAGGTTAATTTAAAATTGGCATTTTTTGGAAAGGTTAGTCATGGACAGTGGGAAACCAATTAGGTCTCTTGTTTCTCTTTAACCTGAATATATCTGGATTGTTCTTTCTGTCACAAGATCTAAAATGTATCCCCAGGGTATTGACCATTCTCAAAAATGACCCCACATTTCAAAATGCCCCCTCCCTGCGCTCCTAAGTCCTAAATATTTCGTGTATTTTTATGCCAGTTCTTTATATTATGGAACCCTTGTGTAAAGTGAATTTATTCAACCCAATGTCAGTAAAGCACAGTTGATACTTAAACTCAGCTTTTTAAGGAATGTGGGAACTCCCTTAGTAGAGCACGGTTTTCATTTGCCCAAAGTCCTCCAAAGGAAAACAAGTTTGATCTCAAGTAGGAAGCTTCAACTCTACTATAGGTGCCTACTCAATCAGTCTGTTCCTACTCAGTCTTATTTATTAAGCCCCTACTGCACTTGGGTGGGAAGTACAATAGAGTTCATTCATTCATTCATGCAATTGTACTGAGCACTTACTGTGTGCAGAGCACTGTACTAAGTGCTTGGGAAGTACAGGTCGGCAACATATACAGATGGTCCCTACCCAACAGTGGGCTAACAGTCTAGAAGGGGAGACAGACAACAAAACAAAACATGAAGACAGGTGTCAAAATTGTCAGAACAAATAGAATTCAAGCTATATGCACATCATTAACAAAATAAATAGAATAGTAATTATGTACAAGTAAAATAGAGTAATAAATCTGTACAAATATATATACAAGTGCTGTGTGGAGGGCAAGGAGGTAGGCTGGGAGGGATGGGGAGAAGGAGAGGAAAGGGGGCTCAGTCTGGGAAGGCCTCTTGGAGGAGGTGAGCTCCCAGTAGGGCTTTGAAGGGGGCAAGAGAGCTATCTTGGTGGATGTGTGGAGGGTGGGCATTCCAGGCTAGGGGAAGGACGTTGGCCGGGGGTCGACGGCAGGACAGGCGAGACGAGGTACAGTGAAGAGCTTAGCGGCAGAGGAACGGAGGGTGCCGGCTGGGCTGTGGAAGGAGAGAAGGGAGGTGAGGTAGGATGGGGCGAGGTGATGGAGAGCCTTGAAGCCGAGAGTGAGGAGTTTTTGCTTGATTCATAGGTTGACAGGCAGCCACTGGAGATTTTTGAGGAGGGGAGTAACATATCCAGAGCGTTTCTGCACAGAGGTAATCCAGGCAGCTGAGTGAAGTGTAGACCGAAGTGGGGAGAGGCAGGAGGATGGGTGATCAGAGAGGAGGCTGATGCAGTAATCCAGTTGGAATAGGATGAGAGATTGATCCAGCAAGGTAGCGGTTTGGATGGAGAGGAAAGGGTGGATCTTAGCAATGTTGTGGAGGTGAGACTGGCAGGTTTTGGTGACAGATTGGATGTGTTGGGTGAACGAGAGAGCAGAGTCGAGGATGACACCAAGGTTGCGGGTTTGTGAGACGGGAAAGATGGTAGTGCCGTCTAAAGTGATGGGAAAGTCAGGGAGAGGACAGGGTTTGGGAGGGAAGATAAGGAGTTCAGTCTTGGACATACTGAGTTTTAGTTGGCGGGCAAACATCCAGATGGAGATGTCCTGAAGGCAGGAGGAGATACGAGCCTGGAGGGAGGGAGAGAGAGCAGGGGCAGATATGTAGATTTGGGTGTCATCAGCATAGAGATGATAGTTGAAATAATCTATGTTTTCAAGGAGTTGACAGTCCAACATGGGAGACAGACATAAAATAAATTCCAAATAGGACGAAGGAAATGGAAAGATGGTTCTGTGGATGAGGAATTGCTGAAATAGTAGCCTACGTAAAGTTTATATGCACAGAAGTGCTAGGAGTGGGTGTGAGCACATAAATGACACCAAAGTGCTGAGGTGGTAGTTGGGAAACTAGACTTGGGGAGAAGAAGCGTGAACTGGGGAAGCCCTCCTGGGCCAGGTGAAATTTCAGCAGGGCCTTGAAGAGGGGAAGGTTTGTGACCTGACGGATTTGAAGGGGACAGTGAGTTCCAAGTAGGAAGGAGGGCTTAAGCAAGGGGTCAGAAATGGGAGAGAAAGAAGAACAAAGCACAGTGCCTAGGTTAGCTTAAGATGAATGAAGAGTGCAAGTTGGGTTAGGGAAGATGAATGAGTACTAATAATAATACTAATAACAATAATAATGGTATTTGTTCAGCACTTACTATATGCCAGGCTCTAAACTAAGCGCTGGAGTAGATACAAGGTGATTGAATTGGACACAGGCCCTATCCCACATTGTCCCAGTCCTAATCCCCATTTTACAGATGAGGTAACTGAGGCACAGAGAAGTAAAGTGGCTTGCCCAAGGTCACACAGCAGACTCGTAGTAGAGTCAGGATTAGAACCTGGGTCCTTCTGACTCCCAGGCCCATGCTCTATCCACTAGTTTACACTAGGTTGAGGAAGTTGTCATCAGAGAGTGATAATTCAGAACTGGTGAGGTCAGAAAAGGTATAATGACTGCTGTTGAGATCCAGTGAATGTATAAGCTGGTGAGTGGGTTAGGAGAGGTGAAACAAGAGTTGAGGAGTGAGAAGGAGCAGGTCACCGAGTGTCCATCGGGAATGTGCAGGTGGTTTTGCACATGCCTGAAGGTCAGTGTAGAGGAGAGAAGAGAGGTGAGAAAGGAATCAAAATTGCTCTGAATTTTGGAAGTTGGGCCAGGTTATAGGTGACTGCAGCTAGTAATTGTGGGTGGAAGAGGCAGGTGTCATCGGAGACATGAAACTGACTATTGACTGTAGCTAGCTGTCTAGTCACTTATTTTCTGAGAAATAGTTTGGCCTAGTGGAAACGGCATTGTCCTGGGAGTCAGAGGACCTGGGTTCGAATCCTGCCTCCACCATTTATCTGCTATGAAACCTTGGGCATGTGATTTAACTTTTGTGCTTCAGTTATCTCACCTGTAAAGTGAGGATGGAGATTATGAGCCCTGCGTGGGACAGGGACCGTGTCCAACCTGATTATCTTGAATCTTGACTATGAGTTTGTTGTGGGCAGGAAATGTGTCCAACAACTCTCTTATATTGTAGTCTCCCAAATCCTTAGTACAGTGCTCTGAACACAGTAAGTGCTCAATAAATACCACTGATTGATCTACCCTGGGGCTTAGTACAGTGCCTGGCACGTAGTAAGTGCTTAACAGAGACTATTAAAAAAAAAAATTAAAATCAAGGGATGATAAACCTGCAAGGGTAATTCAAACAGGGTTGTTTTAGTGTGAGCTTGATATTAGATTAAAGAAACCTGCCAGAGAAGCTGGCTACTGAGGAAACCTTCTGAATTGCTGCAGTCACTTAAAAACATCTGAAAAAAGTTCTTGTGAACAGCTAGTGTATCCATTGGCATTAACATAAAGCTCATCTGTTTATGCCTAAATGGCAGTTTATTTTTTCAGTAACCCAGACCTATTTGTGTTTTGAGAGAGGCTGCACTGAGTCTTTTTCCACAGCTGTTTTCATGCAGCTCACAAGCTGTAGGCAACTATGTAGTACAAATGCATATGCTTTTATTTGATAGCATGTTGTGCTGTGTCCTAAAAATAACACAGTTTGGAGGGTCAGGATGTGATTTGGAGAGATAGGCATTTGTGTGTAACCCAAACTTTGCATTGTATTGTATTCTCCTAAGTGCTTAGTATAGTGCTTTGCATACAGTAAGCACTCAATAAATCTGATTGAATGAATCCTTAAGAGATCTGTGACTTGTGATGAAAATGCACTTTGCCTCAAACCTGAAATATGGGAGCTGAGAGTTTATACAAGCTTTTTGAGTTGGTAACTGAATGGCCTTGTTCAAGTTCAGTTTCTCAGTTTTCTTAACTGTAAAGTGGGGTTGACTATCACTGTAGACTCTCAGTTCCTTGTGAGCATGGATCACGTATACCAACTCTGTTGTGTTGTACAGAGTTTCCGAGTTTCCCACGTGCTTAATGTAGTGTTCTGCACAGAGTAAACATTCAATAAATGCCATTGGTGGATTTCAGTTTGCTTGTATTCCCCACGAGGTATCTGAGAAGATGAGTTTTGTATAATGAATTGCTTTGTAAATACCAAGCTCTCTAAAATGTAATAAAAAAACATACTTTGAGTGGCTTTTTTGGTCTGGTTTGCTAACGGAACGTAATATTTTTCTTAAACAGAGACACTTGACTGCATATCCCTACCGTTGTACATTAGCTGATTTTCAGATCGAGAAGAAGATAGGCCGAGGGCAGTTCAGTGAAGTTTACAAAGCAACTTGCCTTCTTGACCGAAAAACAGTAGCTCTGAAGAAGGTACAGGTAAGCATTTTAGTAGGTATAAAGCCCATCAAATGGTTAATTTGCCGCTACTTAAATCGATAATCTCTATCCAGTTTGAAAACCTGCCATTAGAAAGCTAATCTCAAAGCAATCTTGTTTTCCCATGATTCTTCTCTTTTGCATTGTTGTGAATAAGTAATTGTGATCTGGTTTTGAGCAGTCAGTTCTTGATCTGATTTGTTTCAGCAACTGAGTATGATTTGCTTTCTATTTCTTTATCTAATTTCTGCGTTGAAGAACTCCACTTTTTCTTGTACTATCAAACGACAAGTGAATGTCAGTTTGTGGCTTCATCGATCTTTTATGTACTGAGTTTTATGTACTGAGTTTATGTACGATGAAGTGTGGCTTCATCGATCTTTTATGTACCCTCCCTCTCAAAATTGAGCAACGGTTTGTAACTAATCCTAGATCTGTCTGATAGTATATTTATTTTGTAGGCAATATCAAGAATCTGGTAGGTTGATGTTGACCAAATAGACCAGGTGTAATCTCTCAAAGAAGTTGTACTGTAGAAAACCCCAATTTGGACCCGAATTGAAATCTTATATTAGTGGATTCTGGGTGCAGGATTAATGGTTTTGGAACCACAGTCCATCCAGCCTCCTAGTCTGACCCAAATTTGTAAACCCGATTTCAAATAGCAGTGGAGCTTTTCCAGGCCCTGACCCTATTATCTAATTGTGGACAGGGAATGTGTCAGTTTATTGTTGTACTCTCCCAACCACTTAGTACAGTGCTCTGCACACAGTAAGTGCTCAGTAAATATGATTGAATGAATTACTTGACCCCACTGTCACATAAGGGGCCATAGGTGACATGACAAAGACAAGCCATGAGAAGCAGTCTGAACTAGTGGAAAGCGCATATGGGGCTGGTAGTTAGGAACAGGATTCTAATCCCAGCTCCACCACTTATCTGCTGTGCAACCTTGGGCAAGTCACTTCACTTCTCTCTGTCCCAGTTACCTCATCTGTAAAATGGGAATTAGAGTTGTGAGCACCACATGGGATGGGGACTGCATCCAACCTGATTATCTTGTATTATAATAAGAATTATTATTTTGGTATTTAAGTGCTTACTATGTATCAGGCACTGTACTAAGCACTGGGGTGGATACAAGCAAATCAGGTTGGACACAGTCCCTGCCCCACTTAATAAGTACCATAAAATATATAAATGTAGATATACATTCATATATTTATATATCAATCAAAACACATTCACATATATCAATCAATAGTATTTATTGAGCACTTACTGTAATAATTATGGTATTTGTTAAGCACAGACTATGTGCCAGGCACTGTACTAAGCACTGCGGTGGGTATAAGCAAATCAGTTTGGATGCAGACCCTGTCCCATGCAGGGCTCACAGTCTCAATCCCCATTGTATAGATGAGGTAACTGAGGCACAGAGAAGTGAAGTGACTTACCCAAGGTCACACAGCAGAGATGTGGTGGATTCAGATTAGAACCCATGACCTTCTGACTCCCAGGCCCTTGCTCTATCCACTATGCCATGCTGCTTCTCATAATGTGCAGAACACTGTACTAAGTGCTAGGGAGAGTACAATAATATATACTTATATATGTTTACCTTTATACTTATATAATTATAAGTATAAATGTATATGCATCAGCTCGAAACAACACTTTTGAGTCCAGTTGTGCTGGATTGCCACGAAGTTCACTCTGTTAAAATCTCACAATATTAGAATTACTAGCCTTATGTTCCTGGGGCTTAGCAGCAGCAAATGTTTCATGAGGAATGTGATCATTTTCAGATCACTAGTGCCTTACAACCATCTGTGTATAGTGTAGACAGTAGCGTGCTGAATGGTGGGGCAAAGAGATGATGCTTCTATCAAAATGTTTAAAAACCAGGGACTAGCATTAAGCCCTGTGGTATTTGGACTCATTGTTACTGGCCTTGAAGAGAGGAAGATGGGTTGGTACAGTACTTCCAAAGGAAAGAGCATCATAACATGAAGTGTTTTAGCAATACTAGTTAAGAAACTAGCAAGCCGTAATTCCATGGCTAATTTTTATAAACTGTTGACAAAAGTGCAAAATTAAATAAGAGATAATGAGAGCTTTCTCTCTTCCTTTTACACAACAAAATAAATCCTGAAAGCATTTCACAGATATGCAAACCAAAAAGATTACAAACTCACCTTCTGCATAGTGTGTTTGAACATCATTTTGCTTGAAGTAATTTGACTTTACTCCTTCAACAGATCTTTTAAAGTCCATGATTTGCTCTTGATTACTATGGAATGAATTTTAATGCTTGCAACTCAGTTAATTAGAAGCCCTTGCTGGAGATCTAAGGAAGGAAAGTAGTTCTGAATTGTTAAAGTGGGGATAGGATATGGGGTTTTGGGTATCATGGTGTACAAATGCTATGATATGCTTTTGCTTTGGAATTTGCTAAATTGACAACTGACTTACACTTTGAAAGCTTGCAGTGTTCTGCCATTTACAGTACAAGTAAAAGTGAATGTCATCTTCACTCTTAATGATCTAGAATTTCATTGTGTAAGTCTTTTGGGGATGGTTTTTAAATCTTTGAACTTAAGTTTATTATCTATAAATTCAAAGAACACAATTCAGGTGTGTTTTTTGAAATAGTAAAAAGTTTGCCTTCCTCCATTTTCATAAATAAAATTTTATTTCACTTTAAAGATATTTGAAATGATGGATGCCAAAGCCAGGCAGGATTGCATTAAAGAAATTGACCTCCTGAAGGTAAGATATGCTTGGTCCTTTTCCTTATTTGTGAGACTTCCCTCCTCCCATTGCGCACCCCCCCCCCCCCCCCCCAATTCCTTCTATGTTCATCTTGGGTGGTCTGGTCAAATGACTATGATTATCCTAATTCCTAGCTTGAGTTCTTTATTAATATCTACTATGGAATGTAGACTCGATCAGTGGTGTTTATTGGGTGTTTACTGTGTGCAGGGCACTGTAGTAATCACTTGGCAGAGGTACAACTGAGTTCATTCAATTGTATTTATTAAGTGCTTACTGTGTGTAAAGCACTGTTTTCTGCCCACAAGGAGCTTCCAGTTCAGAAAAGAGGAATTTGGGAATTTATTCTGTCCAATTAAAAAAATGCAAACTAACTCACCAAAATTCTGCCTTTAGAGCTCAAAGGGATCCGTTTCTCCTTTTCCCTATATAGATCTTGTTTCCTTATGAGGATTTTTTGCACAGTTGTGCCAGGTGTTTTGAGACAGATTTGTTTTTCTCAAAGGATATTAAAAAATATATGAGGTTGGGGTGCCTTGTGGCTTGATTGCTGATGGATCTAGCATGTTTCATACACTTAATCTGGGACCTCATCCCTTGTTTTATGTATTTATAACAAAATGAAGCACCTATTTGGGAAAATTCAGTGAGTACTTTTTCACCATCCCTGGGATGGCTGACTTGGCTTTCCTAAGGGGAAAGACAACACTCTTGAGTGAGGATGAAATTTTGTTTATTTGTGTTATAGGTTTGATGTTGGCCCTAGGAAAAGACTATATTTTCTCTTTTGAAAATGAATAGAACATACCGTATTCCTCTTGCTTTATTTTCTAAAGAGAGAGTTTATTCAGAATTGCAGTTGTGCATATTTTTTTAAAGAATTCCTCCATTATAATTCCTGAAACTTTTTCCATTACCTCATACTTTATGGGAGGAAGAAACTTGAAGTTTATTATGTAGGTACTGGATCATCCATTGGGAGTTTGAAACTGATGAAGGGGGAAGGCTGTTATGGAAGCAAAATGATGATATGTACGCTGTAGACAGCACTGAATCTAGTAACGATACTACTTAAGCAAAGCTAAATATGGGCATTGTTGAAGAGCTAAAGGAAGAAGTTTATTTTCATTAGGTGTTTTAGGATGAAAAGCATCCTTCAGATACTATCAAAGGAGAAAAAAAATAAGGGGATCCAGAAATAATAGCCACAGGATAAATTCAGTAGCTGCCCAGCCAGCCATTTATCTACTTCAGACACACAAATTCCCTGAGAGGTGCCGCATCAAGGAAGTAAATAGAACAAGCCAGCTGGCATGTGTTTCCACAGAAAAAAAAATGAGAAAATAGAGCCCTAAAATTTGACAGCTGTAAACGTCATGTTCACAGTTCTAGGAAGGCATTAGAAATAAAAATGTTCTAATTCAAAGAGGCATTCAAGTACTTTGACAGTACTTACTGCCTAATGGTGCAGAAAGGCATGCAAGTTTTTTGAATTAAGAGTAAAGGAAACTTCCCTTGCCCTGCAAATGCATCCAGTCCTTATGCTGCTGGTCAACCCCAGGTATCGGTAGTGTGAAGGATAGGAGTTCCTCCTTGGTGCTTTTACACTGCATTTATTCAGAAAAAGAATGTGCAAGTGTGCCAGAATCAAAGGTGAGGGGAAGTAAAATCGTATCTAAGGCGACAGGACAGCCTAGATGGTCAATTATCAGCCTAACTGGATGAGATGACCAGGGGCAACTTCAAATCTGCCTGTGTAAAACTCACCAAGGAGCCAGATGTCAAGCTGTGAATTCTGTATTATCTGAGTTGTGAAAAGGAAAGTGATAGGATATGATCAGGCTGGATAATTAACACAGATCCTATTCACTGTACTACAGTCCTTTAAATGCCATGCTTCCTCCTCTTTTAAATTCTCCACCCCTTTCAGACTCTTTACTTCCTCTTAATGTGCTTGCCATTCAGCAGCCCTCCTGAGGTGTGAAGTTGGGGCATCTCTGGCATGAGGTAGCTGAAGGCGCATGCTTAGTTCTTTAACAACTATCTGGCTTGGAAGAATGGAGAAGGTGCTTCATTGACAGCAGGCTCTGAGACCCACACTATCTCTGGCTTTCGGACATAGAGGCCGACAGGGAGCTGAGTATTAGATTAGAGATTTGGCGTGGCTGGCTGTGTGTTCTTGAGCAAGTCACTTAACATCTCTGAGACTCATTTTCCTCAGTTGTAAAAAAAAGGGGTACTGGAGTAACTCACAAGGTTGTTTTAATTTTCAAACCCCTTTTATTCGCGTGGGGTTACAGTACTTTAGAACTATAACTCAGAACTTCAGAGTTATTTTCAATCATGAGTGGACTCAGATTCCGCATCAGGCCAGGTTGTTTTACAAGATTAGCCTTAAAATGTTTTAGGAATGTTCATGTATGGGTAAACATTGAAGCATTGGAAACAAGCTAAGCATTATTAGAGAATTAATTTGCTGCATTTTTTATAGAAAAGAAACAAAATGTGGCACCTAGTTTATTTTATTGTTAACAGATGCTTTGCGTTTAGGGTAAAAATGAAATTGAGACAAGGAGGCAAAAGTGAAAATAGTGGCAGGGAGTGTGATAAACAAACATGATAGAATAGCAAAAGATAGTGTGTTTGCACCTTGTGGTTGGAATGTTGACCTTTTCAATCACAGACACACCCAAAGGTGAATTTCTTCATCATCAGTGTAGTCTTCTTTGAGTATGAAGGATCAAGCTCTCTCTCCCTCTCTCCCTTCCTCCCGCCTTTTCTCTCTTTCTAGATATAGTATATCTGTATATACTATATGTACACATTAAAATAGCTTACATCGATATGGTTTAAAGATTTTTACATTTAAAACATATGAAGTTAAAGCGAACATTTCCTTTCTCATAAATTGGCTTATATTATGAGGCACCTGAGATGAAACAATAGCATTTAGGTTGTGTAAGAAGGTTTTCTTTTTGTATTTTGGGCTTGGGTGCTCACACCACTGCAGCGATGCTTTCCTCCATCCCTCCAGCAGCTCTGTGAGCTGGACTCCCAGCCCCACTCCTGGAACCAATAGCTTCCACGGCTGTATGAGCCCGGCTTCCAGCCTCCCTCATGGGAGCGATGGCCCCTTCAGCTCTGTGAACCAGACTCCCAGATTCCCTCAACTGAAAAGCCCCTTAATTGTGGTTTTCTGGCGTGCTGCTTCTTTTGAAGCCCACCCATGTTTGCTCAGTACCCACACAACTGAAAAGCCCTGCCCCCTTTTCGCCCCTGCACTCATAATGAAAAGTTGACATATGATTTGGGGACTTGATTCTGTGGTCCAGTTTGTTCCCTGGTTTTGTTTGCTGGTTTATCTATTTCAGTTCTGTAATCACGGTAGCAAATGAGGATGGCCTTAACTTTTATTGTTTGACAGGTAAGAGGTTTATTGTCTGATATTATAATGGAAAATTCAGGAAGCCATTGCCCACTCTGACTAGACTGGTTGAACATTTAAAGTACAATGTGGAAAGTCATTTTGATAAATTATATTGTATTGCAAATGCACAAAGGATGTATTAGTTAATGCCTTTAGAGCATTTCTTTCAAGTGCATATTGTTTCTCAAGTGAAAGGTACAATAAAAATGGATGGATTTTACCCAAGAATTCTGCTTGTGAAAAGCTTAACCAATCACAACAAACTAATTCAAGTTTGTAATGCCAATTTGGGAAGGAGTTTTTAAGGCTATTATGCAGGTCAGCATTTTTTGATAATTTGGTGCAGGTGCAAGCTTTATTCCTGAGGGCCCGCAGGGCAGAATTGTTCAAGGTCTTGTTTGGAGACATGGGAGGAGTTTGGAGGACAGCTTCACTGCCTCTGTCAGTGTCAGCAATTGGAAGGCACTTCCCTCAATGTTGGAAAACTAACAACTTGTCAAATCTATATCAGCAACTCATCTCCTGTTAATTGATAGCTCCCACGTTGGTGATTGCTGTAGCTCCATGTAAATGGCAGAAGAACATTACATGGATACACATATCCTAGATAATCCTAGGCCAAATGAAAAAATATATATTTTAGTTCACGATTGTGTGTCACAATCCGGTCTAAGGGAATAAAATGCTAAGGCTGAGCAGGAGCAACAGCTAAAAGGCATGAGACCGAATAAGGGCAGAGGACTTCAACAGAGGGATTTTTGTAGAAGTTAGAGTGGTAAAATCTCATGCCCTATTAGGAACCTCTTTGTTTTGTTTTGTTTTTTACCTGGGACACGGGAAAATATTTCTGGTTGTGTGTTCTTTTTCTATGATGCAAAAAAAACAATATCCTCGAACCATAGCTAAGACAAGGTTGTATGTGTGTGTACTTGCATGCATAAGAAAGGTATTCCAATGGCCTTTGAAGCAAGAAGTCTCCAGATCTGTTCCTCTGAGATAGTTGGGAGTAACCATCAAAGAATGTAGTAATTCCTCACAAATTCAGTAATAGTTCCATCCATACCCCTTTTCTATCGCTCTTTCCCTCCCATCCTTCCTGCCCCCCACACAAGCTCACACCCTCCTTCCCCCCAAACACACACACCTTCCTGGGCAAACAAGAGAGCCACCCTTGCATATTTTCAGATTCAGAATCACAAAAAAGCATGTAGATTGTAAGCTGTAATAATTGTGGTATTTGTTAAGCACTTACTCTGTGCCAAGCACTGTTCTAAGATCTAGGGTAAATACAAGAGAATCAAGTTGGATGCAGTCCCTGTCCCCCTGTCCCTGCTGGTTAAGGGGGAAGGAGAAAAGTTATTGGATCCCCATTTTACAGATGAGGAAACCAAGGCACAGAGAAGTTAGGTGATTTGCCCAAGCTCAAACAACAGGTTATTAGCAAAGCGAAGATTAGAACCCAGGTTCCTGGCCTGGGTCTTTCCACTAAGCCGCACTGCTTCTCAAACATTCTAACGTGCCTCTTTGTATTAAAATGACACTGACCTTACAGGTAGAATTAGTAATATAAGTTTTTGTTCACCATGAACTGTAACCATGTACTGGATGAAGATTATTTTTATACTATACATTATTATTTAATAAAATAGGAGTAAATGCAATTTAAATTGCAATAGCTTTTTGAAGCAATGCCTGTTGTCTCTGGTGAAAATAGCTAAGTGGTAAGGCAACGTAAATGAAGCATGGCTTGCAGTTTTCAGTGGAGTTCAGCTATGAAGGCCACCTCAGAGAGAAGTGGATTCAGTTGATAGGTTAGCCAGGTTAATATAGGGCCTGATTTCTGGTTTGGGACACTTTTCATGATTTCCTGAGGCAACAAAAGCATCATGGTCTAGTGGAAAGAGCACAGGCCTGGGAGTCAGAGGACCTGGGTTCTAATCCTCCCTGCTGTGTGACCTTAGGCAACTCACTTTACATCTCTGTGTCTCAATTTTCTCATGAGGATTCAATACCTGTTCTCCCTTCCCCTTAGACTGTAAGCCCTGTGTGGGACAGGGACTGTGTCCAAACTGATTGTCTTGTAGTTACCCCAGGGCTTAGACTGTAAGCTCGTTGTGGGCAGGGAATGTCTCTGTTTATTGTTACATTGAACTCTCCCAAGTGCCTAGTACAGTGCTCTGCACATAGTAAGCACTCAGTACATATGATTGAATGAATGAAGTGCTTTACAAGTTCCAAAATTATTATTTAATAATTTTTGTCTGTCAATTATCACTCTCCTGTAGTACAGTTGCCCCATTTCCAGTGATGGGCAATTTTTGAAATACTCTACACCCATCCTAATTTCTACATGTATCAATGTCTGCATCTGTTGAAATGAAAATTTTAGTTAAGGCTATAAATTAGTGCCTAATTTGTGCAGCATTTATGCCTTTGGTTTAATTGTGCCTAGGCATTCCACCAGTTGGTTATGCCTGTTTGATCTCCTATCAGTAATTTCATTCCTCCACACCCTTTTGTCCCTGCCTGGAACAGCCATTGTCTTCTGTGAATTGGCCACATTATTCTAGGTTCTTAAGTAATTTGGGGAAAATGTTTCAATTAGAACAATCCAGAGATTTTTTTTAAATGACCAAGTAGTTTTCAGCAGACGTGCTTGAAAGGAATTTGACAAATCTCCTGCACTGAATCAGTGTTATGAAGCCAAGAAATCAGATGTGCTTTTGTGCTCTGCAGATTCATCAGACTAACTTTCAGTCTTCTGAGGTTTTTTCAACCGTCAAAGGATTTTTGCCATAGAAAAATGGAGGAGAAAACCCCAAAATAAAATGAAAACAAAGAAATAGCTTTGGCAATGTAGTAATAAGCTTCTAATCAGTAGCAACCCTGCCATCACTCTCTCTTTCATTTAGAGATGACTGATTCTTCTGGATCCTTAGTGCTGACACCATTTCTGTGCATACACATGAGGCATTACCTGCCATCCAACCTTTATGCTGTATTAAAAGTGGGAGAAAATGGCAATAACTCAACACATCACTGTGCCTCGTAACATATTCAAAACGCTCAAGTGGTTTTTAAGGTTGCTGTGCAAAGCAGCATAGCTCAGTGGAAAGAGCCAGGGCTTTGGAGTCAGAGGTCATGGGTTCAAATCCTGAATCCACCAATTGTCAGCTCTGTAACTTTGAGCAAGTCACTTCACTTCTCTGTGCCTCAGTTACCTCATCTGTAAAATGGGGATTAAGACTGTGAGCCCCCCGTGGGACAACCTGATCACCTTGTAACCTCCCCAGCGCTTAGAACAGTGGTCTGCGCATAGTAAGCGCTTAGTAAATGCCATCGTCATCATCATTTTTTAGAACAATTTTAGAAAGTAAACCAGAGGAGTTTCTGAAACTGTTGCAAGTCCTCCACCTGGAAGTCACTTTTTGGAACGGACTTGGTTAAAAGACCATTAAATTGAGCAGTTAGAGAATGGGAAGAGATTGACCCTTCAAGTGAACTCTCAGTGGACTCTGGGCCTGTGAATTAAATTATGTCTGAAGCCGAGGGGGAGAGGAAGGAGGGGGCTCAGTCTGAATGAATGAATGAATGAATTCATTCAGACTGAGCCCCCTCCTTCCTCTCCCCCTCCACCCCCTCTCCATCTCCCCGCCCTGCATCCTTCCCCTCTCCACAGCACCTGTATATATGTTTGTACAGATTTGTTACTCTATTTTACGTGTACATATTTATTCTATTTATTTTGTTTTGTTTTGTTGTCTGTCTCCCCTTTCTGGACTGTGGGCCTGCTGTTGGGTAGGGACCATCTCTGTATGTTGCTGACTTGTACCTCCCAAGCGCTTGGTGCAGTGCTCTGCACACAGTGAGCGCTCAATGAATCCAATTGAATGAATGAATGAATGAATTCAACCCCTCTCCTTCCTCTCCCCCTCCTCCCCCTCCCCATCCCCCCGCCTTACCTCCTTCCCTCCCCACAGCACCTGTATATATGTTTGTACAGATTTATTACTCTGTTTATTTTACTTGTACATATTTATTCTATTTATTTTATTTTGTTAATATGTGTTGTTTTGTTGTCTGTCTCCCCCTTCTAGACTGTGAGCCCGCTGTTGGGTAGGGACTGTCTCTATATGTTGCCAACTTGTACCTCCAAAGCGCTTAGTACAGTGCTCTGCACTGCTTAGGAGTAAGCAGCGTGGCTCAGTGGAAAGAGCCCGGGCTTTGGAGTCAGAGTTTATGGGTTCGAATCCTGGCTCCGCCAACTGTCAGCTGTGTGACTTTGGGCAAGTCACTTAACTTCTCTGTGCCTCAGTTACCTCATATGTAAAATGGGGATTAAGATTGTGAGCTCCCCCTGGGACAACCTGATCACCCTGTAACCTCCCCAGCACTTAGAACCGTGCTTTGCACATAGTAAGCGCTTAATAAATGCCATTATTATTATTATTACTTCTTCTCTGCACACAGTAAGTGCTCAATAAATACGATTGAATGAATGAATGACTCAATCAGCGGTAGTTTTTGAGCGTTTACTTTGTACAGAGCACTATGCAAAGTGCTTGGGAGAGTACAGTACAGCAGAGGTGGTAGACACATTCCCTGCCCACAAGGAGCTTGCAGTCTGGAAAGGGAGAACAACGGTCTAGAAGGTATCATGCTGAGATCAAGAAATCTGGAGTGCACATGGCAAGCAATGATCAATCAATCGTATTTATTGAGCGCTTACTGTGTGCAGAGCACTGTACTAAGCGCTTGGGAAGTACAAGTTGGCAACATATAGAGACGGTCCCTACCCAACAGTGGGCTCACATTCTAGAAGGTGAAGACAGAGAACAAAACAAAACGTATTAACAAAATAAAATAAATAGAATAGATATGTACAAGTAAAATAAATAGAGTAACAAATACGTACAAACATATGTACATATATACAGGTGCTGTGGGGAAGGGAAGGAGGTAAGGCGGCGGGGATGGAGAGGGAGAGGAGGGGGAGAGGAAGGAGTGGGCTCAGTCTGGGAAGGCCTCCTAGAGGAGGTGAGCTCTCAGTAGGGCCTTGAAGGGAGGAAGAGAGCTAGCTTGGCGGATGTGGGGAGGGAGGGCATTCCAGGCCAGGGAGAGGATGTGGGCCGGGGGTCGACGGTGGGACAGGCGAGAACGAGGCATGGTGAGGAGATTTGCGGCAGAGGAGCGGAGGGTGCAGGCTGGGCTGTAGAAGGAGAGAAGGGAGGTGAGGTAGGAGGGGGGTCAGTCTGGGAAGGCCTCCTGGAGGAGGTGAGCTCTCAGTAGGGCTTTGAAGGGAGGAAGAGAGCTAGCTTGGCAGATGTGTGGAGGGAGGGCATTCCAGGCTGGGGGAGGACGTGGGCCAGGGGTCGACGCCGGGACAGGCGAGAACAAGGTACAGTGAGGAGGTTAACGGCAGAGGAGCGGAGGGTGCAGGCCGGGCACCCAGAGTGGGTGCGGGGTGTGGTCCTCCTTGAGTGGCATCTGCAGGTGGTAGTCCTTGACCCCATACTCATCCAGCTTGGTGCCCGCCTCGTCCACTTGCTTCCCGGCGGTTGAGGGGATGGCATCCCACACCTCGCCACCCGCGGCCTCATCGTCGTCCTTGTCTTCCTCGTCCCCATCTCCACCCCTGCCCGGCCACCACTTCCACTTCTTCTTGTCGCGCTCCGCTCGGTCTCTCTTGCCCATGACGGCGGCAGGGACAGTGGGGCAGGGGCAGGGATGGAATCAGATGGGCATGTTCCCTGCCCACAGTGAGCCTACAGTCTAGACAGGGAGAAGGGCTTAGCAGGGGGCAGAGTTCCTATTCTGAGATACAGATGAGGAAGTGCTATCAGATCAAGTGGCATGTCCAAGATTGTATCCCTAATCCAGGGAGGATACCAATTTCCTAACTCCTAATCCATTGCTGTTCCTTATTTTTCAAATGTACAATAAAACCTCACGTAGTTCAATGTCGGAAGACATAAATTCATCAAGACTTGGTTTAAATAGATATACTAATCCTCTAGATATACAGAAGTTCATCCCTATAAAAGAGGGTTTAATGAGCTAAATTTAAAACTCAGTAGAAGGTTAATTTGGAGGAAAAGTAGAGAAGAGAGAAATAATGAACCACATTTTCAGCAAATGCTTTGAGGTTTTAATGTCAGCCCCTAAAATTATGCTGGTCATCTAACCTCAAATGCTAAAGAAAACAGTGAAATTGGGGAAAAGTGGAGGAAACTTAAGATGAACTGGCACTGTTAAATGACAATTGGACAGTTAATTTGCCCACAGTTGGCTCTGGGGCTATCTGGCCTAGAGGCTTCCTTATTCCTTCTACTTCAGGAAGCTGGGATTGGAGTTTGCGTTCCTCTTTGGCCCCTGGCAGAAACTCTGGTTAATATCAGTCAATCAGTTAATCAGTGGTGTATATTGAGTTCCTACTGTGTGCAGCGCATTGTACTAAGTGCTTGGGAAAGTGCAGTACATCAGAGTTGGGAGTCGTGTTCCCTGCCTTCAAGAAACTTAAAGTCTAATGGGGCAGGGCAAGCGGACATTAAAATAAATAATAAATACGGAAAATAGAGCATAAGGATATTTAGATAAGTGCTGTGGCACTGGGGTGAATATCAAAATGCTTAAGGGGTACACAAGGGAAGAGTCAGGGAAGAAGAAGAATTGAGAAAGAGAGCACAGTAGACTGCTCCCAACCTCCCTCCTCTTGCTCACATTTTTTTTTTAATTTACAAAAAGCTCCCTGACTCAGTGGGTTGTTTTTTTTCTATGCTGTGTGTTATTCGCTTACTCTGTGTCAAGCAGTATTTTAAGCACTAGGGTAGATACAGATCAAACAGGTGGAACGCAGTCCCTGTTCCACCCGGGGCTCACAGTCCAAGTAAGAGGGAGAACAGGTATTCAATCCCCATTTCACAGATGAGGCAATTGAGGTACTGAGAAGTGAGGTGACAGGTCCAAGGTCACAGAGCAGACAGTTGGTGGAGTCAGGATTGGAACCCAGGTCCTCTGACTCCCAGGTCTGTGCTCTTTCCATTAGACCACACTGCTTCTTAGTGTTTCAGAAGAAACTCATCTCATCTCCCACTCTCCTCTGCGTCGTCTGACTTGCTCCCTTTGCTTTCCCCATCCAACCCCCTTCCTATCTGTAGTTTTATTTCTTTGTATTGATGTCTGTCTTCCCCACTCTAGACTGTGAACTCACTGTGGGCAGGGAATGTCACTGTTTATTGTTGTATTTTACTTTCCCAAGTGCTTAGTACAGTGCTCTGCATAGAGTAAGTGCTTAATAAATACAACTGAATGAATGAACAATTGCATTGGACACATTTTTTCCAAGAGCAAAACCACAGGCTGTGTGAGGTTTTACTTTCCTTTTTTATGCCATTTATTTTGCTCCAGAAGTGTACTAGAAAGAGCCCGGAAAGAGCCCGGGCTTTGGAGTCTGAGTTCATGGGTTCAAATCCTGGCTCCGCCACTTGTCAGCTGTGTGACTCTGGGCAAGTCACTTCACTTCTCTGTGCCTCAGTTCCCTCATCTGTAAAGTGGGGATGAAGACTGTGAGCCCCCTGTGGGACGACCTGATCACCTTGTAACCTCCCCAGTGCTTAGAACAGTGTTTGGCACATAGTAAGCGCTTAATAAATCCATTATTATTATTGATACCATTGCTTATGATTAGGTTTGCCATTTAAATTTTCCTAACAGGGAATTAGAGGGACACTGTAGGACAGAGATCAAAACTAAGGCTTTGTAGAGTTAAAGAATAAAATTGTTCTCAAACTGTGTAAGAAGTGAGTCTGGAGGATTGGGAGCCTAAAAGTAAGGGACGAGAGATTAGCTGGTTAGGGGGAAGTTATTACAGACCTAGAAGATCCAGAGATTGAGAAGTGAGAGGAAGGAATGTTAGAGGATGTCCAGGGACACTCTTGATTAGGGCAGGTGGATCTGCTGGGGACTGTGGGGTTTTGGATTGGAGACAGAGGCAGGAGCATTACCCAAATAATATTAAACCTTGACCATTTTCATTGACAAATGAAATGCTAACTTATTCTCAGTTCTAGGTTAGAAGCAGTATGGCCTAGTAGAAAAAGCACAGGCATGAGAATCAGAGGACCTGCGTTCTAATGCAGGTTCTGCCCCTTGTCTTCTGTATGACCTTGGATAAGTCACTTAACTGCATAAGTACTTACTATATGCCAGGCACTGTACTAAGCACTGGGGTAGATACAAGCTAATTAGTTTGGTCACAGTCCATGTCCCACATGGGACTAACAGAAATTTTTACAGAGGTAACTGAGGCACACAGAAGTTGTGACTTGCCCAAGGTCACACAGCTGATACGTGGTGGAGTTGGAATTAGAACCCAGGTCCTTCTGACTCCCAGACCCAACCTGATTAATGTGTATCTACCCTGCACTGAATACTATTATAGCACATAGTAAGGGCTTAACAAATACCACAGTTATTGTTGTTTTTAGTACCCTACTTGGTCAGTATACAAAAAGCAGATCTTCTTACCGAATAGAGAGGGTTGTGGTGATTGTTCCAGCCCCATTTCTAAGACTTAACACATGAATCATGGCCACTCCACAGGATTATAGGTGGACCTTCATCAAATCTCTGATCTTTTAGAGGAATGCACTGGGGTGAAGTGTAGGGGTAATGGTTTTAGTGAGCACTGATTTGAAGATGTGTTTTTTGGATATTGTTACTGAAGCACCATCCTGTCATGCTCTTCCTTTACCTTGTTCACTTTCTCTTGCTTTCCCCTTTGCAGCAATTGAACCACCCTAATATAATTAAATATTTGGATTCTTTTATCGAAGACAATGAACTGAATATTGTCCTGGAACTGGCAGATGCAGGCGATCTCTCTCAGATGATTAAGGTAAGCACAGATTTATTCTTCACACATAGAGATTGACAAATTATTCATAAAATGTAGAAAAGAGGTACAAGAAGACCTGGAAACTGGACCTTATTGCAAGCTTTTTTCCAATACATTTGAAGTGGGTATTCTCTTTCTTTGAATGTAGTTTTGCTGTAGTTTAATAATGCCATTAAAATTTCTAGGTGTGTCTAAATCCTTTGGTTTAAAGAGACTTGAAACTCAGGAAACAGTCTTCTCACTTTCATAAGGCTGAAGCACTTCTCTTGTCTTGAGAACAAGGCAACACACCCATAATTTAATTAATCTTTTGTCTAGACACCTGGTAGTTGTTTTCCAACCAGGCTTGGATCATTTAGCATTAGAGAGTATGCTGAGTGAAATATTTTTATCATTTTATAAGGGTCCTTGTAAAAATAAAAAGTGACTAAGTAATGAGCTCATAGTTTGGGGTGTATTATTTAGACTGCAAATCTTCTGAACAGAGACCATGTATAAAATTTGTCCTTCTGACAGCATCTGGTGAATTCTTTATGGACAGGAATCGTGTCCACTAATTCTGTTGTGTTGTACTCTCCCAAACACCTAGTACAGTGCTCTGCACTTAGTAAGTGCTCAGTACCTACCATTAATGGATTGCTCTTTTTGCCTTATTGGATGCCTTATCTAAGGTGGCTAAACACTAAGCAATTTCTTACAAGGGCGTATAGACGTTTTCGAAATATTTTTCTCAGTTTTAGATTCTGATCATTCTAAAGAAACTGTTACATCCATTTCAATTTTTGTTGCTGAATTTTTCGTTGTGCCAAAAATGGGCTTATTGATTATGTACATGGCAGAAAAGCATAGTCTCTGCTCAAAGACCATAGAAGTGTTATCAGATCTACAGTAGCCAACTACCATAGCAAAACACACAGGAGCCAAGTAGTATAACATACAAGAGCGGGGACAAAATTCTTCCAAACTACTCTGCATTGAGTAGATCTATATTAAAAGTATTATTTCCAGTTTTGGTCCTTGCATTTTAAAACAGTTGTGAAGTAACTGGAGATAGTCTAGAAAAGAAACAATAATGATTAAAGGGGTAATAAAAATATCGTTTGAGAAAAGTTGAAAGGATTTAGGGGTGGTTAACCTGAAAGAGAGGTTTCTTAAAATCAGTCAATCAATCTGTGGTTTAATTGAGCACTTATTGTCTGCAGAGTACTGTACTAAGTGCTTGGTAGAGTGCAGTAGATAAGCTTGCTGTGGAAAGGGAAGTGTGAATACTAACTTTGCTATATCATACTCTCCCAGGCACTTAATACAGTGTTCTGCCCACAGTAGTGTTCAGTATATACAATTGATTGATTTATCCCTGCCCCTAATGACTTTTAGTAGAGACCCTGATCAGTTATTCCTTAGTCCACTGAAGTCTAAACAGTAAGAGATGGCCTTAAATTAAAAAGGGGTGTGAAGACAAAAGGAAGAATTCCTTGACTGTAAAAACATTTTTGGATGATTGAGGAATCTCTTCCCTTGAAGGTCTTTATTATTTATTGATATTAATGTCTGTCTCCCCCTCTAGACTGTGAGCTCGTCATGGGCAGGAAGTATCTGTTATTGTATTGTTCTCTCCCAAGTGCTTAGTACAGTGATTTGCACATAGGAAGCGCTCAATAAATATGATTGAATGAATGAATGAATGAGATTACATATCTGCTTATACGATTCGTTTGGCTTACTCCTTCGCCAACCAGGTAACAGGAGGCTGGACCAGATGTCTTCAGGAGACTTTATCCAACCTCAGGATTCTATAATTTATCCTCTCTCTCTGTGCCTCTCTCTCTCTCCCTTCCTTCCCCTCCCTTTCTCTTTCTCTTTCCACCCTCCTTCTCCCCCTCTCCCTTTCTACCCCTGCGTTTTTCTCCAACTGGCCACAGGAGCATTCTAAATGAATCAGAATTCTTTGTTTCACATTCTATGGGTCCTTTTCTCTTTGCTCACTGATCTTTGTGTTCTAGTCTTGCAGTACCCATCAATAACAAGTCTGTGCACCACACATGAAATTTTTGAAAGTTTACTGACTTTCTTTCAAAATATGGGAAGCAAGTGGCCCAATGGAAAGAGCAAAGGCCTGGAAGTCGGAGGACCTGGGTTCTAATCCCTGCTCCACCACTTGTCTGCTGTGTGTGATCTTGAGCAAGCGCTTAACTTTTCTGTGTCTCAGCTCCCTCATCTGCAACATGGGGAGGTGCAATGCCTGTAATTCCTCTTAATTACTGTGAACCCCATGTGGGACCTGATTATCTTGTATCTACCCCAGTGCTTAGTACAGTGCTTGGCATATAGTCAGCGCTTAACAAATACAATTACTAATAAAGATTTAGGATCGAAGGAAATGGTCATTGCTCAATTTTCTCCTGGTTCCCCTCTCTTGGGAGAACTGTATTATGAAATACCAGCTTTGCCACCTACTTTTATATTTCCACTGACATATTAATGCATTTTCAGAGATGTTACTCTTCACACATAGCCCCTGGGAGAACAGATACGGTATATCGTGTTTGTTTCAGCTCTCCTTTCATATTTCACGTTTGACCATCATTATTCTATGATTATTTTAGGGCAACAATTTTGAAAAGTTCACCTTTTTATTGTTGTCATACACAACATTCTAATAATAGGTTTTTCTTTGTTGACACAAACTAAAAGTTGCTCATTTTTACTTCAGAACACATTAACCATAATAACCTTGCTAGCCATTAAATTTGCACAGTGTTGTTCTTCATTAGTTACCTTGTCAGTCCAATATAGCCAGTTGCAAATTTTTTTTGCAATAAATAGTTGGAGGTTTCTCAGGTGTAGTAATTTTTTTTAGATAACAGAAATCTGGACGTGTCCTGCTGGGGACATAAGCAGGTCAGGTCCTATGTTTCCTCTGAGCTATTTTTTTTATTGTCCAGAACCCAGCTCCCGTGATTCTCTTGCCACTCCGGCAGGACATGACAATGGTGAGGGAGGAGAACAGAACATATGAAGAACAGAAGCTCTTGAGTGGCCCGCAAGTGTGTAGGAATGTTGCAATAGTGTCAGGAGGGCATAGTGTCATTACTGCAGCAGTTGTTGGCAGGAGCCCACAACCAGCCCTGCAGTAGTAAGGTTGCGTCCAAGTGCAAAAAAAAAATGTACCTTAGGCTTGCTGGTAAATCCATGCAGCCAGAGGCTGCACATCAGCCCCTCAGTGTTTGATGTGCTCTTGTAAAAGAGGAGGTGTGGCACCTGTAAGTTAAGATTCTTTAAGTTATGGAAAGCTGAGAAGGTGCTTTTCAAGTATCAGGTTTGCCACATGTAATATATTCTGCTTTTCCCCCAAAAGGTTTGTAAAACATGGAAAAATGTGGGCTTTGTTAGGCAAAGGATCTGAAATCCTGACAGACCTTTAATATTGGATTTCAGTTTACAGTAACCTACTTTTGAGTCATTTTTGTTGTGAAATTCATTTTTAAATTTTTGAATTAAGATACTCCAAAATGGCTTGTTATGGCTAGCTCCTTGGATTGTAACCCCCTTTATAAAAGAAAATTGTAATTCTCCTTTATCAATTTGGCTTGTATTCCTTATTTAATAAAATGGCATTTAGGGTAAAATAAAAAATGCAGTTTGAAGGGGCCTTTGTAATAATCAACATAGTTTTGAGTGACTCACAGAGAAAGTGCTACGTAGATGCAAAACATTATTAATTCATGTTGTTTTTACTCCATTCTAAGGGTTTAATCAGTCTAGCTCACCAGGGCAATGTGGGTCACAGCTTGAATGCTCAAATACTGTAGCTGGCTTTTTCCCCCCTATTTTCATTAAGA
Source organism: Tachyglossus aculeatus (assembly GCF_015852505.1). Lineage (NCBI taxonomy): Eukaryota > Metazoa > Chordata > Mammalia > Monotremata > Tachyglossidae > Tachyglossus > Tachyglossus aculeatus. Next base: position 102,653,050 of record NC_052069.1, on the reverse strand, counting down.
ACATTTTCCAATTCAGATTCTGAAGATACCTCCTCACTTTATAAAACCACTCTGCCATTATCTGGTCACTTATATGTAACATATCTTAAACCTCTACTTCCTGTGTACTGCCCCTCTCCACCCACCCCAAATATGAGACCTTTAAGTCTTGCGTCCTGTTTTCACATTCATTTTTCAAACACCTTTAACCCATTTCTAACCTTTCTATCCATCATGCAGAGAGGAATCTAGGAGATGGGTTAGGAGCATTAGCAAATGATTTCCCAAGATTAACAGTCACAGGGAAGAGAAACAGACTTGGAGTGATCAACTGCTGTTTTTAAACAAAATGCCTGAATTAGTTAATGGTTGCTTACCTTACCTATGTTATTCTGGAAATGGTTTGCCACTGTTGTAAAACCCAAGCTACCCAAGTCAAAGTCACCATCCTATTTCCTTTAGCATCATCCTGAGCCCTCGCAGTTCGCCCTAATGAGAGATCCCCCAAACTCAGTTCACATCCCTGAACCAGAGGGAGTTGTGTTGTAAACAAAATCATCCAGTCGATGTTTCCCCATTTCCCCCCTACCATCATCAACTTTTCCCCCTTCTGTAGCCCCCTCTTTTCTTCCAAGAAAGAAATCAGCAGCTTCAGAAAGACAAGTAAGAATAACAGTAACAGTGTTCTGAAGGTGCGAGAGTGATAAAACCAGGGACTCTTTGCCATGCCCTTGTCTCCTGCATTATTTATGAGGTATTATAAAGCTGATGTAACTGAATGTTGCTGCATAACCCACTTGAGAATTTCAGCTTTCTGGTAAATGTCAGGCAAAGCTTATTGGACATGACATTTAGAAAATTACCACTTGTGGTCTAGCATATCCTCCCTTAAATACTTTAATGAGAATTAAACTAATATTATGGTGTAAATAACACTTTAACCATCTCCCTTTGTGGTTCTTCTTGTCTCCTCCTCTGTTTTGATTTTGAAAGTGTTGCATGCTGTCAGATTTGCCTTTTGGTGAATCACACCGTCACGCCCTTATGCAGTTGGGCCAGGACACATGATTGTTTTGGTTATTATGTGTGATTTGGAGAAAGACTTTGCAGCGTTGTTTCATCCCAAAGACCATTTCAGCAGGTAGCAGGCATCCATGTCCGACTGAAAAGGGCCCTAATGCCATTGCCGACCCTACCCAAGCTACAGCCTCTCCTTCATGAGGGTCTTGATGAACTTCTGACAGTCGGTTACTTGTTTATAAGTTCAGGTTGTGGTTAAACTGCTTGCAATGCACTTCAAGCCGGGTCGTTTAGCAGTCCATACCGGATACTTCCCATGTGCTTGTGTAAGAAGGAATGGATAAAGCATCTGATCTGATCTCCAAATCAATGAAAGCATTATTGGGCAATTTTTTAATGGAAAAAGCTGGAAAAACTGGCTTTAAAATGTTAATTAACTACAGAATAGTAATGAGTATTATCAGAAGAAATGTTTTAGTCTTAAAAAGCATCCTTGATTACTTAAGGCAAAGTAATCCCAACATTTGTTGTTTTGAGGCACTAAATATGTTTCACAAGGTAATTAAGGAGATTAATGCTAATTATAATTGGTGTCCATTCAAAAATGTCAAACCTCTTTAAGCATATTTTTCATAATGGTTGTTAATTAGTCAACTGCATTGAAGTTTACACACACAGAGAAGGAGTTAAATGTTAATAGTCAGACAAACCAGGCTGCCAACCAGGCTGTGCAATGTGAGCAGTCAGCGGCTGACTTCGCATGAATCCCGAAAGGAGGTGGAATGTCACTTTTCTTTTTTAACTGATCTTTCGGTTTGGTTTTGTTTTTTCCTCCACAGTTTTTTAAAAAGCAGAAACGGTTAATCCCGGAAAGGACAGTGTGGAAATATTTTGTGCAGTTATGCAGCGCTGTGGAACACATGCACTCCCGCAGGGTGATGCACAGAGGTAGCATTAATTCGTTCTCGCTTTTCACTGAATAATAATATAATGTTCCAATTAGTAAGCGGCTGCATTCAAAAACAATTATGCTGATGTTCAGCCAGTGCCTGTGTAGAGACACACTGGTGCTTGCAAGATGGATTTCTCCTTATGTTTTTTGCCTCATTGTTAAAGGATTCAGACTGCAGTGAGCACAGTGTTATGAAGATGAGCTGCTTTGTATTCTAGACACTGATATTAAGTAGAGTGTCAAACCTGCCATTAGCAAAGTGTCAGAAGTAAAATGCTGGGACTGGTGGATGCCGTGAACTCTACAAACTACACTTCATTCTGCTTGGTACAGAGTTAAAAAAAAAAAAAAGAGCTCATGGGGCCTAACCAATTTCACCACGATTCCTGTAGTAGTAAAATGTTGGCCATTTTCTTACCACTTCTCCTTTTCACTTATTCCTTAGTTTTGTCAGACACTGGAATAAAAGTGGAATGGTTTCCTTAATAAGAGGGAAGTCTTTTCTGCAGGGTTACCTAAGAAATTCCAACACACTGCAAGAACCAAAAGCCCCACTCACCTCCTTGTGAATTCCTGTTCTTTTGTAACTGGAAAATCACAGTTGGCTGAGGGGCCAAGAAAGGGAACGCCGCTCACAGGAAGAGTCTCTGCCTATAGCAGGCCTGGTACCTAAAAGCTATATTCTCTATCCCAGTCCTCTTAAAGGAGGAGGAATCCCTGTGGCATGGATATGGGAAAGACCTTTGCCCAGACACCAGAGTTGCATTATAATGATAATAATAATAATTGTGGTATTTGTTAAGTGTTTACTTTGTACCAGGCACTGTACTAAGTGCTGGGTTGGATACAAGCAAATTGGGTTGGACACAGCCCCTGTCCCACATGGGGCTCTCAGTCTAAATCCTCATTTTACAGATGAGGTAACTGAGGCCCAGAGAAGTGAAGTGACTTGCCCAAGGTCACACAGCAGACAGGCAGCAGAGCTGAGATTGGAGCCCATGACCTTTGACTGCTAGGCCCGTGCTCTATCCACTACGCCATGCTTCTGTTCATTAATGCTGCTTCTGCATTATGTGTCCGACCCGATTCCCTTGCATCTGCCCCAGAGCTTAGAACAGTGCTTAGCATATAGTAAGTGCTTAACAAATAACACAATTATTGTTATTATGTGACAGACGGAATTCTGGAAGTAATGGAAATTGCAACACAATTAGGGGAGGAGTGGATATGGGGTGTACCTGGTAGCAAGGAAAGAGTTGAAGAAGTGGAGAGGCTTTCCCTCTGCAGGCAACATCCAAGCTGTTCCCATTCCTTAACCCAAAAGTAGTGGGAGTAGGACCTGGGATCGAAATGCAGGGATTACTTTCCCACATAAAGGCTTTGTTGGTTGGCTGTTTAAACATGTGATAAAAAAGAAAAGTCCCCAAACACACCTTTTCTGATGAGATAAGTGGCAGGTTGGCTCACAGCTGCCTTTGCGATGAGAATGCGACCACACAACAGCCAACTCTGTGTGACTAAAATCGGTGGGGGGAAATGCACCTTTCTCTTCATATAAACAGAGGTTTCGGGTATCCTATCAAAACAGACTGTCAGCAGTGTGCTAGGAAAGATCATTCTAACAGAGTTCTGGAATAAATACAGTGCTATAGCAAATAACCCACTCTGTGACAGGTTGCAAAATGGGATTCTTCCCCAAGGTGGGAACTGGCTGACAGCTGATTCTCCCTGAGGTCCCCCCTCAATTCCCACCTACCCCTCAAAATCTCTCACAACAAATGCAGGAAAACCTAGCAGCTAGGATCAACATCACCTTTTATACCAAGTTAAAAAAAAAACACCCAACCACAAGTCTATGGTGGATGATAATTGTTTCACAAGGTATGATTAAATCAGAAGTCAAGAGTGCACTATGAGGATTTTGCTGATGGATGTTCCAAATGCAATATTAGGATTTTTATTCTAATCAGACCTATTTTTGACTTATTAAATGTCCCGGACCTTGAGATATCTGGTCTTTTGTTACAGAAGGACTAGACAGGAAGTGTGTAGTCCTGGGTTGTTAACAGCATGGACACCCTCCCAAGTGCTTAGTATAGTATTCTGTACACAGTAAGTGCTGAATAAATATGCTTGATTGATTGACACTCAATCAAGGGAGAGGTGGGCAAGTTGCCTTAACCCCCACTTTCCCCAGGGTTACAATAAAATCAGTCATATTGTTTAATTGTAAATTGTTGGAGCTGTTTGTATAAGAGCATTGGAAGCATTTACATGTTCTAGAATGAGTAAATGCCATACGAAAAGGTTACCTTTTGTATAAATCGTCCTGCATTTGCTTGCATATAGCATTTTCCACCCTTTGGCTGCCGCTGTTGGGTTGATTCACATTTTTGTGAGGAGGGGTGGTATCAACATTGTTATCTTAAAGACAGTCGAACACAAGCAGAAATAAGGCTCTTGTTCTCTGAGGAGAGATTTTGTTCCCAGTTCGTTTGAGCACTGGGACTCAATAATTCATTGGATTCTGACCTCAATTTCTTTTTTCCCCCTTTCTCCTTCATTCCAGACATAAAGCCTGCCAACGTGTTTATCACAGCTACAGGAGTTGTGAAGCTGGGAGATCTTGGACTGGGCCGTTTTTTCAGCTCAAAGACCACTGCAGCTCATTCCTTAGGTAAATAGTAATCAGAGGAAATACCCCCTCCATATAACATAAAACCCTACACATCAGGCCCAGGAGCTTTAGGTAAAAGTTTGTGTGCCTGGAGTCAGGATCATGTCAAAGCTAATATTTGGAGGAGTGATTTTTGTGTGGCTTTTTCATTTTAAGCACGTAAGGATGATTTGGATATTTAGCTATATAGTTATTTAGAGGCTGAGTCTGCTTGATAGGTGTAGGTATGGCATCCATGATGGAGGGGGTCTGCAGTTGTCTCCTATAAGATTCTGACAGATAACGAACATCAGGAGGAAAAGCAAAACTTGCTTTCTTCTCACTGGATCCTTGAGAGTTTAGCAGGTTTCCACCCCTCTTCAGAAATGATGCTCAGATCTTTTCCTGGGGTGGGACAGAGCTAAATAGCATCGGACTTGGCAGTGGGCACAATCTACATCCTTTCAAATGAAACTTATCTAAACTACCCAGCTACTCTTCCACTCAGCTACCTCAGCTATAAGAGCTTTGGATTTTTTCAGTTTGAGTTGAAAATGCCTCATATTTTTATAAAGTTTCTCAGTGTTGAACTCGTACCATGTCCCCCTTGATGACTCAGTAAGCAGCGTGGCTCAGTGGAAAGAGCCTGGGCTTTGGAGTCAGAGGTCATGGGTTCAAATCCCGGCTCCGCCAATTGTCAGCTGTGTGACTTTGGGCAAGTCACTTCACTTCTCTGGGCCTCAGTTCCCTCATCTGTAAAGTGGGGATGAAGCCTGTGAGCCCCCCGTGGGACAACCTGATTACTTTGCACCCCCAGCACTTAGAACAGTGCTTTGCATGTAGTAAGCACTTAATAAATGCCATTATTATTATTATTATTATTATTATGACTCGCTGTGGAATTTACCCTTAAGCATTCAGATGAACAAAGGAGCAAGGTCCTTTCAGGGAAACCTTCTGACTCCTCATGCGAGCCAGGAGATTGCTTCAATACTGTCACTGTAAACTTTTGTGGGGTTCCTACTGACACTGAGTACCTGAGATGTTTAAGAGGAATTCTTATCAGTGTATTACCTAAGTGAAGATTTTCTTCGACTTTTGACCTTACTATATTAAGCCTAAAGTAATAAGTGCATTCTCAGCGTACAGAAGGTGAAAAAGAAGTAGTAGCCACACCTACTTTCCAGTTCATTGGTTTCCTGTCCCAGTTACTGCCACTCTCAGAATAGGTCGGTGGCACTTTGGGAGGAAGGGCTCTTACCTTTGACTCTAGGAAAGTCAGTGTGTTCTCTGACCAGTCGGGTGGGGACAGAGGGAAGTTGCCCATATGGTGCCCCTCAGGACCATTGTAATGCCTTCTTCTCTGGCCTGCCTGACAAATGAGAATGGTGGTGGTCATTCAGCCAGTGCCTTGACTGTTAGTTTTTTTCACATCACTAACGGATGGCAGTTAAAATCCAAATCCACAAAGCGGGGAACCTTGAGTATTAGTGTCAGCATTCTGTAGACAATCATTTTAGAAATTGCCCCCACATCAATTCCCCCCCACCCAAATAGGATCGACTCATTTTGGAGGCCTGTAATTCCAACAAGAAAAGCTACCGTTAAATGGTCTAGTTCTTTCAGGAACAAGTTTAAGAACTTGTGGCTCCTCCTCCAGAACCTAATTTATGAGGATTTTATGATGGGATAAACCACCTCCGAGTTAATAGAACCCAGAAGTGACAAGAAAAAGCCTCCCAGTTTTTTTTAAAGTTCTCTTTGGCTCTGGATTGTAATAGGAACACACCAGTTCTGACTGCCAGTAATCGCTGCCCTCTCTGATGGCTGTCGTTACTTCTCACTGAGAAGTTGTGCCATTTGTTTCTGTGGATCATAGTTTTTTATGGAATTTCTTTATGGGGGGATTATTGCTGAAATGGGTCTAATTGTTCCTCAAGTTTTACCTGGTGGTTAAATAGAGACTTCTAAAAAGAACTGAAAGAAGTACAAATCGAGGCTCCAACTTAATGTTATAATTAAAATATTTTATCGTAATGTCATGGCATATACCTTTATGTGCTGTTAAACATTTGTATTTAAATCCAGTATAAAGTAATATAGTATTTTGTGCTTTTTGTTCCCATTTCCAGCAACTTAATACCTGCATTAAAGCCAGGAAAGAATCATGTTGAAATCTAAATAATTTGTTGCTAAATATAAACCTCAAGTTTCAAATAACTTCAAATATAAAATTTGTGTAGGTTCAGTAACTATTCTGTCTCTGTAATGCAATGCAACACTAGTGATTTATGGATTATTACCCCAGCACAGTGTAGCGGGTAATTTTAGCCCTGCACCTTAGTCATACACAGTCCATGTCCCACATAGGGCTCACAGTCTTATTCCCCATTTTACAGATGAGGTAACTGAGGCACAGAAAGGTGAAGTGACTTGCCCAAGGTCATATAGCAGACAAGTGGAAGAATCCAAATTAGAACCCAGGACCTTCTGACTCCCAGGCCTGTCCTTTAACCACTATGTCATGGTGATTTACCACTAGGCCACATTAAGCCATTGTAAAAGGTATAGGCAACCCAAGCTACTAACCATTTAAAGATATTGGCTAGTAGAAAATAGAGTGGAATTATCAAAAATAATTAATTTATTCTCTTAGAAATCATATGAAGCCTGATTCATTTGTCATAACTCCAGATCATTGTCTTTTTATTGTCAGACGTTTTTTGTGTGTGACCTACTTAAAATATAAACAAAATGATAATATAGCAGTGTCTTTTCAATAATGTGAAGGAACATTGTACACTGTTTTTGCATGAAAATTGTTGCTGTGCATTATTCACATAGTACCAGATGGCTTCATGACTTGCAGCATATAGCATATGATTTATAGAATATATTCATTTTAGGGATCATATAGTGTTAACTATTTATTTTTAACTATGTCTTCATTCCAATTCAGAAAGTTGAAAACCAGAAGGCCTTCTGGAACTCTGACTTCCATGCCCCTTTTTAGAAAAATGTTCGATAGTCATTCCTGTATCATACCTTTAAAAGACAAACAGTGTCATTTATGCAGTATTCCTGTATTTTGGAAAATTGGCTTTGGACCTCAAGAGATGGTGTTTGTTTATCTCTCTTTAGCCCTCCCTAACTGCATATCATAGGTTCAGAGCAAAAGTAGATTAAAATTACAGTTCCCAAACCTTATCTGAAATTCACTTCACTTGCAACTTGATTTTGTGATGCTTAGTAGCAGAAAATATATATTTTAACCTGACAAAGACATAAAAAGCCCATGGGAATTTAAAAATATTTACATTGTTAAAATATGAGTTTTATCTTTCCACCGTATTCCATGCTCTAATATGCACTATGCTAAATCCCCAACCCCAAATCTTATTCTAGACTGTGAGCCCATTGTTGGGTAGGGGCCATCTCTATATGTCGCCGACTTGTACTTCCCAAGCGCTTAGTACAGTGCTCTGCACACAGTGAGTGCTCAATATATACAATTGAATATTAAGAGCATGTCATTAAGAACAGGCAAAAATGGGATCTTGCCCAATAATACAATCTTATCTAGTTTAACTGCTGCACTTATTATATTAATAAGAATAAATTGGCCCTTGAAAAACTGGCTGCACATATAAACTGAGCCTGTGACCTTTATCAGAGCTCCTCTCTATTGAGGAAGTTTGTGTGATGAGTTTGAGACCCTCTCTGAAGATTCTGTACTTCCCTCAAGAAAGACCATTCAGTGAACAGTTTTAGTTTGCATTAAAATAATAATAACCAGAAAGCTTTAAGTTTCTGAGCTGGAAAAACTTAAGGTCTTTACAGGGAGGTTTATCAATATAATGATGATTCTTAAAGACACAGTTTGTAGAGAAAGCAGATGAATTAATTGTTTTAATGTAATTTGCTAGATATACAGCTTTCCAATGTGGGGAGGAGGGGAAGATGTGGTATGTAATCTATTGAAGCCCATGGATGTGTGTACATATATATGCATATGAAAAAATAAACATTATCTTATTTTAATGTAGGGCTACTCTGTGATTTTGCAGAGTTTCTGTAACCATGTTGCCCTAGCAACCACCCTGAACTACAATTTCTTAGGCTGCTGACCCATGAATTGAACACAGGGCTTATGCAAATATATTCATCTTTTTTTCCCCTTTTTTGTATTTGCTAACATCAGACTGGCATAAAAGGGCATTAGGCAGTGGCACAACCAGTCTGACAGGTGTACTATCTAGCTGTGGCAGTGCGGCAGCCTCCGTGTCAGAAATGGAAGCCATAATTAGAGCAAGGAACAGAATGAACGTCAAACGAATTACCAGGCAGCAGATCATATTTGTCAAGAAGGATTGCATACATAAAAATTAAGTGACAGTACACGCCGGGGTAATGAAAGAAAAATGAAAGATTTGCCCATACACAGCTCACAAGATACAAGCGAAGGTCTCGCTTGGAGCAACAGCAGCAGGCTGCACGACAAATTGTGAAGCTGGATTTTGAGAATCCTGCCTCACCCCAGCAGTCTGCATTTATGAAAAGAAAAGGTGAAGCTCACTTACCCCCAATACCTGATAGATAGAGAAATTTGCTCAGAGAATAAGCTTGCCAAATGCCAGATGCACTAACTAATCCCCAAACCAATTTTTAAAATGAGTATATGTTGAAGTAGATAAACCAAATGATTTGCTGAAAGAATACAGTTCCACTTTCCAAATGGTGTAATGTATATGAACTAACTCGTTGATTTTGCTTCTCTTCATGAATCTGCTAATTAGTTTGAGTTCCATTGCCAGCCCATCCACTGGAAAAAAATGCCTGTGGGAAGATGAGCTTGGTTTGCCCTTCGTTGCCATTCATTGACCAAATGGGCTTTTAACTTTGGGGTCCCTGTGCTTGTCAAGCAAATGGGGTTTAATTACTGTTCTGTTCCATTTTTGGTCCCTTTTCAGATCAGTTTGCCATCAGGGTTAAAGAGAACATTTTCCTCCCACACATCTACACACCTCTTTTTCCCATGAATGTCTGTGATCCCTCATCGTAAGGTCGCCTCAAGTCTGAAATAAAAACCTGACAATTCTGAAGAATCTCATCCTCAGCTCTTTTTCTCCCTGAGCCCTTTTAAAAAAAATATATACCAGTATTTATTTTTTTAGGGCTGGCTACCTAATGGTTAGTAGGATTTCTTACCCTAGGGTGGAATGGTGATTTGGGGTTCAGTCAAAGTAGTTTTGACAAATAAAGTAATATACTTGGAAGCAGGATTTCATGAAAGAAAGAAGCAAGTGCCAGTGAGGGTGGCATGGCTTTAAGGTAGCAATTTGGCAATGATTGCAAATATCTAGAAATTCATGCTAGAAATAAAATTGGTGAGTTGGTGCTAAGTTGAAATTCTTTAGCAGGAGATTGTGATCCAAAGTGTGTAAAATGAGGCTGTGGTTTTCCCTCTTCTTGCTCTCATTTGTCTTTAGAGTTTTTGAATATGAACTCAAAACATCTTGGCCAATCACTAGATTTGTAATCAAGGGATAGTCTTTAGTGGTGTCCTGAAAGGGGATTTAAATGATCACATTCTAAATCAGATGGCAGATTCTCTCCCAGAAGTAACTGAATTGGGCTTTCTGTTTTCCTGTCCCTATTCTTATCATTAAATCCTTTCAGTGGCTTATTTTTAAGCATGATGGGCCTCCACAGGGAAGTACCAAGAGATAATGATCTATCAGTGTGGCATTCACACGTGTTGGAGCAGACTTCGAAAGGCACCTCTCCCAGACTTTACATTTGATGCTCTGTGTTTGGCTGTTCCTTCAGTGTTGTTGAGTCTGTCTTCCTTCTGCCTAGAAGGTGGCATTAATGTTCGATCCTCAGCTAGTTGTAGTCCTGGAACCCTGATTTAGGCCATATAGCTTAGTGGATAGAGCACGGACTTGGGAGTCAGAAGGACCTAGGTTCTAATTGCGGCACCACCACATGTCTGCTGTGTGATCTTGGGTAAATCACTTCACTTCTCTGTGCCTGTTACCTCATGTGGGACAAGGACTGTGCCCAACTTAATCAACTTGTATCTACCCCAGTGCTTAAAACAATGCTTGGCACATGGTACGTGCTTAAGTACCACAATTGTCATTATTATCATCGTCATCACCTTCGTTAAGTGGCCCACTACCTTGACAGCTCCTCTTTGGCCCCGTTCTTGAGATGTCCTTTGTTTAAAAACGTAATTTCTTCTCTGCTGTCTGGCTAATTTCTGGTTCTGTGTATCCTAACTTTTCTTTCCTTATGCATTTAGCCCCTCTGCCTGTAAGTATAAGTCTCTCCCCCCAGCATAAAGCAGGTTGGATAGGATATAGTTTCTCAAAGTGGTAGAGAATAATATATTCTTTATAGTAAAGCAGAGAAACTTTTGATATAATTTGGAGGATTGTGGTTCCCTTTTGCTTTTTATTAGGTATCATGTGCATCAGTGCTTCCCAATGTGGGAGAGCTCTTAGACTGAGCTCATCACACCAGTACAACAATCTCCAAGCCCTAGGGCCGTGTTGGGTATCCCTTCCACCATCCTCTCCCCACTGCAGTCCTTACTCCACACTACTATCTGAAATTGTCATTCTGAATTGCCATTTAGTACACATCTCAACATTCCTCGAAAACCTCCAGTGACTAACCATCTGCTTCTACTGACATAAAAACTCCTAACTGTTGCCCTCATTTCCCCTAATCCCCTTCCCGTCTTCATCACCTATGCACTTGGCTGCGTATCCCTTAAGCACTTAATTCGATAGCCCAGCCCCACAGAATTTATGAATTTCTACTTAATTTCCCCTATCTTAAATTTATTTTAATGTCTTTCTCTCCCTGTAGACTGTAAGCTCCTCGTGGGCAAGGATCGTGTCTACCAACTCTTATTCATTCATTCGATCATATTTATTGAGCACTTACTGTGTGCAGAGCACTGTACTACACTTAGTAAATACAAGTTGGCAACATATAGAGATGGTCCCTACACAACAGCAGGCTCACAGTCTTATTATACATTCCCATGGGTTTAGCATAGTGCTCAACACACAGTAAGTGCTCAGTAAGTACCACTGATTGAGTGATTTGAGGCTTTTCCACTGGCTTTCTCCATTTTACGTATTTGCTCTTTTCACCCATTACTTGAACTCAGGAGCTGAGAGAGAGGCCAGGACAGTGGGTTAGTAAGTGGGATTTCACTCCGTGCTCCTCCCAAGATTACATCCTAAGAGCCTTCCACTGTCATCTCACCTGCCTCCAATCCCTCGCTCTTGTGGTTTCCCTCGCCTAGAACTCCCTTCCCTTTCTAAATCTGCTAGACCTCAGCCCTCCCCACCTTCAAGGCCCTCACAAAATCCCACATCCTCCAATCTCACTTCTTCCCGCCAACCTCCTTTGTAGTTTCTTTACAGAGAGTGGAATCAGAATGAATAACCAAGTGTACCATTACATATTCATATATTGCAAAATTGCTGAATATGTAAGTGCTAGAGGTGGCTTTGAGTTGATAAGGCTTAGACCTTGGGGAATTTATTGGGGAAGCCTTGCTGCTGGAGGAAGTAATAGTATTTTGTATTACTATTTTAATTGCATATTACTATTTTTATTTTCTCACCTGTTAGATGGTAAACTCCTTGTGGGCAGAGAATGTCATACTTTTAGTGTACTTTCCCAACTGCTTCATACAGTGTCTTTCATACAGTAGGTGTTCAGTAAATACCATCATTGCTGCTACTTCTGCTATTACTTTTGCATGCCAAAGTGGGACTAGGTTGGATTCAGATACCCTCTCTGGTACCTCTGCATTCATTTTCCTCCCTCTCCTCTCCCTGAATCCTGGGCATTTTGATCAGTGGAGGGCATGGCATAGCAACTGAGGGTTGCATTGGATGTGCTGTGGTTTCATTAAAGCCCCCAGAAGCCTAACTGTTCATGGGAAGCAGCATCCCCAGAAGGAAAACCTGGACACATTTTCCTCCTTGCCAGATGCAGACCAGAATCTGCAGCCAGGACAGGGCTCAAGATCAGAGTAGGTCAGAGAGGGCCAGAGGGTCCCAGCCAGACAAACCTAGTAATCCAAGCATTCAATCCGAATTTCAATGAAAAGATCTAGAAAGAATTGTGTGAGAATTTTTTCTAATTTATCATTTCCTGAATATTTTGGTTGATGGGGGGAAACTGAGCTTGCTTTCTACAATTAATTTTTAGCAAAAAAAAATTGTTTTCATAAGGATAATATTTAAATAGAACTATCAAAGAAATGGCTAAGAAAAAGTAAACTACATAAGTGTATGCAGATATTTGAAAATAACTAGAATTAAGAGGAGAACTAATTCTCATCGGAATACAAATTCCATTGGAGCACCTTAAATTAAATCATAAATCTACTTTCCTTCCAACATTGGGCCTCAAAAAAAGTTTATTTGAACAATAACTCATACAGAATCTATTAGTAGTTCATTTTTCAAATCAGGAAGATGAAAACTTTGTAACAGGTGGACAAATACAAATTCATTCTTAGATCTTGGTGTGGTTTGTTAACCTTTTCTCAAAACTGATCTCGTATTTCCACCTTTTCTTATTAGAGTCTTTTTTTTTGTCCCTGTCCCTCCATTCCTCCTCCCTTCCATCCCTTTTCCCTTCCACTTCTCTATTCCTTCTTTTCTTCCTCCCTCCCTTTCCGTCTTTCTGTCTCTCTCATCAGGTTGGTGGGTTTGGCCTGTTCCATTGATTCCGGTTGTCTGGTCATGACCCAGTTGCCATATAATGGTGGTTTCAGGACCCGTCCTATATATCACACTGACGCCGATCACAGAGAATGAGGATGTTCGTAACAAGACCATTTTTTATTACTTTGAGAATTTACATATTAAAACTATATTGTACTTCGGAATTTGTGTAGGTGGATTATTTGCCTTTATCCTATAAAATGAGCCTGTTTCAAAAATCATACATCTTTCAAAACATGGCAAAGTTTGTTTTGACAGGAATAGAACATCTCTGGAATGAAGAAATGCTTGCTTTAATGAGCATTACCCCCTTTGAGGACGTGTTGTGCTCTGACATTTCTCGGTTTGAAACAGAAATTTCTCTGTAAAAATACAATGAAGATCAGAATTCATGAGGTTCCTCTTTCATATTCAGAACTCTGTTCCCTACTATGAGAGAGAACAGAAAGGGATAGATGCAGGAGCACTGTTTGGACTTCAAATTAAAGAGTAACTGAAGGATGTTGTTGAAATAGAAACAATACAAGATTTCTTTTATTCTACTTAATGTCAGTCAGTCTTAACTCTGGGGGCTTGTTGGACTATTGTCATTCACACAAGATATCTTTATTGAGGACTGATGGAGTGCATAGTATTTTCTTTGGTGTTTAGTGACATAACTTCTCTGTGCCTCAGTTCCCTCATCTGTAAAATGGGGATTAAGACTGTGAGCCTCCATGTGGGACAACCTGATTACCTTGTATCCACCCCAGCACTAAGAACAGTGCCTGGCACATAGTAAGCACCATTATTATTATTATTGTCATTATTATGGAATAAAGAATAAATTATTTTCCTGTCTTTTTTATGGCATTTGTTAAGTGCCTACTATGTGCCAGGCACTGTACTAAGTGCAGAGTAGATACAAGCTAATCAAGTTGAACACAGTCTGTGTCCCACATGGGGTTTACAGTCGTAATTCTGATTTAACAGATGAGGTAACTGAGGTACAGGGAAATTAAGTGACTTGCCCAAGATCACATAGACAAATGGTGGGGCTGGGATTAGAACCAAGGTCCTTCTGACTTCTAGGCCTGTGCCCTATCCACGGTCACACTGCTTTTTCTGTCCTTTGGGAACCTCATCTAATTTGGAAGATAAAACAAATATGCCTGGAACCAATATGATAAGAAAATTCAATCATTACAAGAGTATGAGGGAATGAATGGGTTGGGGATTTTGCCGGCAGGTTCAAACAATAGCTTTTGGTTGTTTTTCAAAGCCAAAAATTGAAAGTCTGTATTCATTTTAAATTAACGTTAGTGAAATGACAGTCAGCTGAAGGATGATGGTAGCAATTTCTGAGGCCACTGAGAAGGAAGCAGTGACAGTACTTTTAATTTTACATGGCAAGCAGTGGAGAATGGAAAAGCTACCCACCCAAAATTATTTGGTCCATGGTTTCATTTTATAGTTGGGCAAAAACTTAGCAGAGAGCATTGGTGGCTTAGATAAATCCAGTTAAAAATGATTTTTTTTAAATTCTGAGATGTGTGCAATGGATTCGTATTTGAATAGTTTTAATTTTTTGCAAGAAGCCTGCATATTCTAGAAAACTGTTGGTCTACTTGTAGTGAGGAGCATGAATGGCACTCCCAGTGGCAGGGCTGCTTGTGAGGAGTGGGTGAATAAGTGTGAAGGCCTCATATGTAGCTGTAAAACCCATTTACCTTACCCTCCTGTTAAGCCTAGGGAGTGAGGGGTGCTTTTTCCTGGGAAACCACTGGCCAGTGGTGAAAAGGACAAGGTGTTGGTTGGAATTCCACAGGGAGGGGGCTAAAGCTTGAGAAGTAACTGGGGTGGGAGGGACTGCTCACTTGTCAGACTGCTCCCAGCCATTCTGTGACCTTTGTGACTTTAGAACCATTAGGCTATCAGCTGGTGATTAATATTGAATCAGAACAATATTTTGTATTTTCAGTAGGGCAAATGCCAAAGAAAGTTTCTGATTAATAGTCTCCGATTAGACCGTTCTTGTCAAATTGACTAATGTAATGCATTGGTGAGCCCTGGCTGATTAAATTGGAAGTCTTGTGCGGTTTTCTAGAAGATGCTCATTACAGGAGATTCCTCCATAATGTTGGACAGGCCGTAAAGAGAATTGGGCCTGTCAGTCTTTTATCATGACACTTATTTAAAAATTAACGTATCATTTTTGATGGGCTTGTTCATACATTTGCCTCCGACCCCATGGTAACGATAGGTGGGTGGGCCCAGGTGGAGTGCTTAGAGTCCGCTTCAGCTGGGACTGCTCCTCAAACCCATTAATAGAACAGAACTACCCAAATGCACCAAATCCACAGAAAGACTATGACGCAGTCATCCGTATTATAAATCCTGTCATCTTGCTTGGATCCAATGTTGTTTCTCGGGCATTATTGGAAACGACAATTTTAAATTGAACCAAGCTTGTGACACAGGACTGGGTGAGCAGAGTAGGCGAGGCCATAACTTTCAACCCTCTGCGCTGCTGTTTGCTGGAAGGAGACCACGCAGTGACCCGGAACGACCAATTTCAAGAACACTTAAGGCAAGAGGCTATTCTGAACTTCAAAGGATTCTGACATCCCGAGATTTGAAATAGTCTTCCATTTTAGGCCCCGCCTGCCTCTATGCCTTGGAGTTCAGACTCATTTGTTTTGGACAACGGCGGGGGTTTCTTGGTGACGTTCCTACTGTCCCTTCAGGTGCCAAATCTCACTCTGCTGCTAGACAGAGAGGAGCATCTTAAAAGAGAGGCCAAGTGGGGAATGTTTTCCATTTTCCCCCTTTCCCTAAAGGATGGAAAAGGCTGCTTCAGGTAATTGACCCCTTCTGGCATTGGGACTGCAGTGCTAGGATCCTTTAAATTTAGAAAAAAAAATTGTAGTGAAATCAGTAGACTCAGAAAATGACTGTAAAACACCTGATGGCCCCAGGAAGTCCATTTGGCATTGAGGCAGGAAGAACACCGTTCATAAGCATTCTTTTTAGGCCCTGCTGTGCTGGGTAGTATTGTATTGTGGGGCATTGTCTCTCTGCATAGGTTCGAGTATGTTTTTCTGACTAAGGGACCTGCTGAGTATCCTGAATGTGAAGACCTTTTGCTGAAAGAAAGATCAGGTCAAGACTGGCTCAAAGCTTTCGCTGTACTATTCTGTGCTGGTTGTTGGTCATTTGGGTTAGTGGTTGATGCTACGATCGTTAGGGGAGCTTCTGTAAATGAGATTATAGGAAAGGCAGTTGTGGAACATGATTAGTCTGTGTAATATAGGTCTTTCTCAAAGCCTCTTTGGGAAATAAAGCACTTATATCAGCTATAAAGCAACTAATCCACGGTAAATACACAAGCATTTTTCGTTGTTTGAGTGAATTTGTGGCAAATAGAAAAGTACCCAGAATCTCTCATTTGAAAGAGAAATTCCTCACTTTCCAGTGGTAGGATTAACTACGCCTTGAGCATTCTCTTTCAAAAATGTCCTAAAGCAGAAGCAAAAAGTATTCAGCCACTAAATCCCTCCTTGAAAATTCTTTCATGAATGGTGTAGGCAGATTTTAGGTCACTGTAAACCCAGGCAAGACATTGGAAGTGAAACTCTGGCATGTGTTAGACCCCTGCAGAGGCCCAGCTCATAGGCAGCTCTAGCAACCCAAACTGTGCCGACTAAGCTTGGATTTCTATCTCCAGAGAGTGGGAGGGTTAAATTTCTTTTGAAGAAGGCTTTGCTTTATTCAGAAGTCTCTCTGTGATTATTCATAAGAAGATGTGTGGAATCATTGCACCTTGAATGAGTTTGGAATTGATTAAGGAACTTCTAGATTTCCTTCTTCTCCTAAACCTTGGAAGAAGAGAGATGAGTCTAAATGCCTTCATTCCATTTCTGTCTTCCTTGGGCAGCTTGAATAAGCATCAGACCGTGGTGGCTTGTTGAGAAGCCCAGACTAAGAAAATCTACCCACCCCTAAAACAATGCAGATAATTTTTAAAACCTAAACTGAAAACCAAGAGTTTGTGAGTTGGCTTGGAAAAACCTACTGGATTAGCCTTGGTTTCCTGTTTAGAACTGACATTTCTCTTAGGGCCTTGGCTTAATCTTCCCAAATAAAGAGTGTTCTCATCTTCTGCCGACACTAAATTATATCAGTAGTTATTCTTTCTCCTGTTATTTGAAGATCAGTGAAATATCTCACTTACCTTGGATTCTCTGCTATCACCTTAGGTGGATTTTTCTATTACTAACATTGTGTGTGAGTAGAGAGAAAATGACATTTAAGTGATGTCACAAGTCTACCTTCCCGAACATCATGTCAAACTTCTCCCCTAATGTGCATATTTTCTCCTCTCTGCTTACATGAATTTATTTGTATTTAATGTCTTAGGCACCTGTGTATTGACTGTCTTTCTGAAACTATTGTAAGCTCCTACACTAAGAAATGTGCCTTATGTGGTTGCTACCCTTTAGTGCTATAGCCATGTTGGAACTGTACAAACCTCCCTCTAATGATAATGGCATTTGTTAAATGCTATGTGCTAAGCACTGTTCTAAGCACTAGGGTACATACAAAGTAATCAGGTTGCCCCACGTGGGGCTCACAGTCTTAATCCCCATTTTACAGATGAGGTAACTGAGGCACAGAGAAGTTAAATGACTTGCCCAAAGTCACACAGCTGACAAGTGGTGGGGTTGGGATTAGAAGCCATGGCCTCTGACTCCTAAACCCATGCTATTTCCACTAAGCCACGCTGTGCTTCTCTAGTCTGTGTGCTTGTTATGGGCAGGGATTGTCTCTCTTTATTGCTGTATTGTACTTTCCCAAGCCCTTAGTACAGTGCACTGCACACAGTAACCTCTCAGTAAGTACAACTGAATGAATGAATGAAATATCAGGTATGCTTACAAATAAATGGCTGAGAGGAATGAGAAAGGATATAATTTTGCATTTGATTTCCTTGAGTGGTAATGTGGTAAGTGGTAATGGAGTCTAGAGTGTACCTTAGTCATTTGACCATTTCTGTGGGAAATGAAGACTGGAGTGAAGAGTGGGAATTTTCTAGGGAACTGAAGAGAGGTGGTGAGGCCAGGAGCACAAGTTACTCCTGTTTTATGTTCTCGAGCCATTACACTCTAAGCTTCTCAGTTGCAGAGACTGTGTCTTTCACTTTTATTGTATTGTCCCAAGCTCTTTGAATAGCGCTTTACCCTCAGAGGGTACTTTAAAAAAAATGGTATTTTTAAGTGCTTATTATGTGCTAGGCACTTTACTAAGCACTGGGGTAGATACGAGCTAATCAGGTTAGACACAGTCAATGGGGCTCACAGTCTTAATCATTGTTTTGCAGGTGAGGTAACTGAAGCACAGAGAAGTTGTGTCTTGCCTAAGGTCACACCGCAGATGAGTGGCAGAAATGAGTGATATTTACTTTAAGAAATACCACTGCTTGATTGACTATGCCATTTCTGATGTCTCAAATTGACAGTTTCCGCAAGATAAAGAGGACTCTTTATTTTTTTTTATAGAAGTGCTCTCCAAAAATGAGTATTAGCTAGAATAAGCCAGTTTAGTGGAGTCTAGAGGGCGGAGCTATTTTTGATGTAAGTGTAATACCATAAGTGTTTATTTTTCATTTCATACCTGATATTGTAATTTATTTCAAATTCGCTTTCAGACTCCCTCTAGTTTGAAAATTTCATGTGGGCAGGGGTCATGTCTACCAACTCTATTGTACTGT
This sequence comes from Tachyglossus aculeatus, assembly GCF_015852505.1. NCBI lineage: Eukaryota > Metazoa > Chordata > Mammalia > Monotremata > Tachyglossidae > Tachyglossus > Tachyglossus aculeatus. Next base: position 102,633,932 of record NC_052069.1, on the reverse strand, counting down.
CCTCTCCCTTGCGCTTAAAACAGTGCTCTGCACACTGTAAGCACTTAATAAATAATACCACTGGTTGCAGTGAAAAACCGAACGAGAGTCTCTGTCCAGGGCCAACCTATAAAGTATTGATGGTCTTGGGAAATCTGTTGTTGGGTCAAGTGCGGCCATTAATTGCTCACCTTTTCCTTCTCTTTCAGAATAATTTGATCTCTTCCTTTGCTTGCTTTGTTTCAGTTGGAACTCCATACTATATGTCTCCAGAGAGGATCCATGAAAATGGTTATAACTTTAAGTCTGATATCTGGTCTTTGGGCTGTTTATTGTATGAGGTAAGTCTCCCTGTTCTGTTTAATTCTGAAGGGAAATACAATTCAGTAGGCAAAGGCTTTGAGCAGTTGTTTTCTTTGGCCTCCAAGGGCTCTCCGTGAGATGGTTTTTACTGCTGGGCTGTGATCTTAAAGGCGTGCGGGTTTGTTTCCTGAGATTTTCTGCCCACCCACTGGCAGTCCTGCATCAGTCATTTAAAAGGCAGATTTTACAGTAGGGATTTGGCCAGTATTGCCGATTTTGAATTATCAGAGAAGCAGGTTGATCTTCATGAAAGGGGGCTTTGCTGGTCAATGGTCAGTGAACACTCACTCCCGAGGGGCATAAATACTCCTCTGAAGAGCACTTGCTTGATTTCTGACCCATTTCATTGGAGAAGGATTCTCAAGAGGTAGAAATTGATAGCCTGGCATCTTATTTCACTTTTCAACTCCCTATGCTTTAAACTCTTGAAAATAGTGCCAGAATCATAAACTTTTTTTGGTGTCAGCATAGAATTTAGGAAGAGCTGAAAGCATGTCAACACTGTTCTGTTCAGAAAATTGCTAATCCTAAACTCCGAGTGTTAAAATATAAGGCTAAATCCTTCTAAACCAGAGTCTGTTTTACCAGCCAAAGAGGCCTTAGCAAAATGGCATTGAATTTAGCAGATTTCCCCTGTGGATGTTGAAAAACCAAAATAAATTTATCGGTGTATAAATTACAAAGGGAATGCAGGCACTGTCGCAATTTAACCAGGTGGGACACCAATCTCAGGACCCTGATTTTACTTCCCTTTGAATCCCCTCACCCCACTGCCAACTCTCCCACCACCACACACACACAAACACACACATGCACACACACTCTCTCTCATACTACTCTTCCTACAAAACTTTTATTAGCTGCCCTTCAAAGCAAGCAGCTTCAGCCTTTCTGAAAAGTAACCAAGATCGGTGCTGGTTAGTTTTATGTAGTTTCCAAATGCAGCACTCAGAATTGTTGAGAGCCAGCACAGCTTCAGGACGTGCTACAAGGGTGGCCCTTTGTTTCCTGCATCTTAGTGATGCATACACCCCAAGTTACTGCATTCCAGCCTCCTAGTGAGAATAGCATTGGATTTTCAATCAGTCATTTCTTCTTTGGGATCTACATCTAGAGCAACTAAATGCTTGTTTAACAAGGTAACGCACTGGCGTTTGTATATTACCAGGCCCGAATCACTCAGTTCAATAGGTGCTGATTTATTTGTTGGCAGTGGAAGTACACCAAGTGGTGTGCCGCTCGAGAGAGATAGTGGTGCTGGGAAGTCAATGAGATAAATCAATAAAATCCTGCTAGAGGGATTAGAGGGCTCCTGGGAATAGCCAAGCTCTGCTTAAATTTAACAGTCTTCTGCCTCTCATGGAAAACTCGACACAACTCGCCTAGATGCAGCCATCCTGTGGCAACAGAGGGAATGCTGCCATCTGTAAATGTGCACCTGACCAAAGGGCTCTCTTCACTTCCCCTCCCCAAAACACGGTAGAGGAAAAAGAAAAGGGGGGTAGTCTCACAGATGAGCTCTCAGAGAGCAGGGATTGGGCTTTTGAAATGATTCCCCTTACTTATCCCCCCATTCCTGGTCCTCCCCATCTCCCGCACCCCCCAGTGTGCACTTAGTTATTGTGAAGATTAATAGTGTGTGCGTGCTGTGGTGACCCATCACAGTCACATGCTGGAGCTATCTTAGCTGTTGGAAAGAGCTACAAGCAGCAGCAGCTATAAAGTTCAGGTATCTGCCCAGAAAGAGGACAGTTTAGGAACTGATAAACTTGGTTGGTTTATGACTTCCCTTTGGTAATTCCTCATCCAAGAGGTTCATGTGGCATTCTCTTGAACTCTTTCAGCTCCTGGGGACCCTGCTGGGGACCACATCGAATGGGTGACCCCCGACAAACTCTCCGCATTAGAAGGGAGAATGACACTTGTACCTGACAGAATGGGTGGGGCTGTTTAGGGGACTTTTACACTGTTCAGTCAATATTCTCACACTTTAAGGAGTTGAGCTTAGGAAACAGAAGTTAATAATGATAATAATGGTATTTGTTAAGCGCTTACTGTGTTCAAAGCACTGTTCTAAGCACTGGGGAGGTTACAGGGTCATCAGGTTGTCCCACGGGGGGCTCACAGTTTTAATCCCCATTTTACAGATGCGGTAACTGAGGCACAGAGAAGTTAAGTTGTTTTAAATGTTAATACTGTAAGTTCTGCTCAAGCGCTATAGGAGCTAGTGGAGTTTTAGAAGTCCATAGCCCGGACTCTGCTTTGCCTGAGACACCTTTAAAAGGTTTATAATATGGGAAGCAGTGTTGCCTAGAGGAAAGAGCATGGGCCCGGAAGTCTGAGGACCTGTGTTCTAATTTCGGCTCTGCCAGTTTGCTTGTTGTGTGACCTTGGGCAAGTCACTTAACTTCTCTGTGCCTCAGTTCTTTTATTTTCCCTTTTAAACTGTGAGCCCCATGTGGGACAGGGACTGTGTCCAACCTAAATCACTTGTACCTATCCCAGCGCTTAGGACAGTGTTTGACACACAGTAAGCGCTTAACAAATACCATAAAAGGGGGGATCCCAGAGCTGCATGTTCAGCCTTATCTCCTCCACTCCTTGATTTTGGAGGTCATGAATGGAGGTCTGGATGAAAAACAAAAACTGTACTGTCCTCTGGGCACCAGAGCCTAATACCTGAAAAATAAAACATCCCGAGTGTGCAGCTGTAATTTACTTGGCATCTTTAAGAATTACAAGGATCCAGCTAGGCAGAATCCTGAGTTGCTCTAAGTAATTGTGCCCACATTTAGTTCCAACTGTGCTAACATGGCTGGTGAGGTGTGGGGAGGCTGGAGGAATGAAGTTGGGGAGGAGATTATGAACAGATAGATTAAAAATTCTGCACATATTCCCTTAAGTAATCCAAACCACCATCACTCGTCCCTCTCCACCATCCCCCATGTTAATATCCATATTTATCACTTTCTTAAGGTTTAATGGTCTTTTCCTGTTCTCTTTCTACAGCCAGTCGGGTGGGTGGTGGGAAGAAGGGGCCTCTTGGTGGTGCTGCAGTCCACTGTAATTGTAGTAATAATAATAATGATGGCATTTATTAAGTGCTTACTGTGTGCAAAGCACTGTTCTAAGCTCTGGGGAGGTTACACGGTGATCAGGTTGTCCCACAGGGGGCTCACAGTCAATCCCCATTTTACAGATGAGGTAACTGAGGCGCAGAGAAGGTGTGACTTGCCCAAAGTCACACAGCTGACAATTGGCGGAGCCGGGATTTGAACCCATGACCACTGACTCCAAAGCCCGTGCTCTTTCCACTGAGCCACTCTAAGCGCCTCATGTGCCCACAGCGCTATTCTGCGTTCTGGAAAAAGAGTTCACAAGTGCAATATTGACACAGTCCCTGGGCCCACAAAGGGCCCAGTAAGGGATGGCAACAGGTAAAAAAAAATAAAAAAGGGGAGATGAAGGCAAAAATAGACTAGAACTGCAAGCTAGTTATGGGCAGGGAACATGTCTACCAACTCTGTTCAGTCGTGCTTTCTCAAGTGCTTAGTACAGTGCGCTCCACACAATGAGTGCTCAATAAATACAATTGACTGATTAAGTAAGAAAAGACAAGTTGCAGCCACTGCCTTCTGACTTCTCTAAAAATTGAGATGGTTAGTTCAGTGCTCTGCACAAAAGCAGTGTGGCCTAGTGGATAGAGCAAGGGCCTGAGAGTCAGAAGGACCTGGTTTCTAATGCCGACTCTGCCACTCATCTGCTGTGTGAACTTGGGTAAGTCACTTAACTTCTCTGCGCCTCAGTTACCTCTTCTGTAAAATGGGGATTAAGACTACGAGCCCCATGTGGGACAGGGTCTCTGTCCAACTTAATTGACCTGTATCTATGCCAGCACGTAGAACAGTGCCTGGCACATAGTAAGCACTTAATAAGCACCATAATTGTTATTAAGCTCTCATTGATTACAACTGATTGGTGGCCTCACACTGCCAGTGTTTGAGTCCTTCTGGGGTTGGAGTTGAGGCCAATCAATGTCCCAGGTGGGCAGGATGGAGGCAGTCTCTCTCCCACAGGTAGGTTGTGAACTATCTGGCTAGGGCCAGGACTCCAATCTAACGTCTTCCAGAGGTAACTGGCTGAGAAGGGATAATGGAGATGATGCCTCCTATTGATTTATGTCATCTTTTAGGAAGCCAAAGGCTGGGATCCAAGAGGGGAAATGGGTCAAAGGGAGGCCCCTCCCCATCTCCCCTTCTCAGGGAACCCAGTCTACGTTGGCCAGAGAATTAATACCCCAGGTCAGTGCAGCTGGAGAAATGGTGGCCAACATATAGGAAGTTGCTTCCTAGTGAGTGGGATTCAGGAGGCAGGAAGTCCTGCCCCTGGGGCTTTCAGCAGCTAGCTGTAGGTGAAGCCAGCATTATTGAGGTTTTGAAAGGGCCTGTGCTTTATTTTCATTAGCCACAGTGCACTGCAGACCCCCTCCGTGGGAAGCCCCTGCTCTTTGGGATTTATTTATTTATGTTGTAACTTGTATCAGAGTTCAGTGCCGCTGGAATTGGACTAGGGCAGTCTTGGAGTTTGCAGTCCTCATCAGGGACTGGCTCGCCGCCCAGGCTCAACTGTGCCCGATGCGCGGGTGAGAGGAATTAGTGCTCACAATGCCCAGAACCACCAGGCGTGTTCGGCCCAAGATTAAGGGAGCAAGAAAAGAGCCAGGAAAAAACAAAACAAAAAAAGCCTCAGGGAAATTTAGCAATAGAGTGAGGTGGATCTCCGCTATTGAATAGCCAGGCTCCTGTTCAGCCAATGTTTTCAGCTGGTTTAAAGGATTTCTTTGCCTCAAACTAGGGCAGGCCACCCGGACATTGAACAATCCTCCGTTCTTAGCACCTATGGCCACTCTGAGAATCAAAATAATCCAGGGCTAGGGGAGAGCCTGGGCTGACCCACAGCGGATGATCTCAGATAATAAGTGCCTCAGATCATGTGCCTCACACCACCAAGGGGCCGAAATTAGGCATTTTGTGAAATCTGGACAACTAGGCTCAGTGGTAGAAGAACCGAGGAAAAATTTGTGGTTGCTCCAGGTATTCTCAGAGCACCACAGAAAAGTCTTAGATTCAGATATTTAGTTTTAGTGCAAGGGGAAAGGAAAAGAGAAAGACATTGGGGCCAAATGCTTACCCTTCTGTAAACAGACAATCCTATAAGTACACAGGCATTCTTGGGCCAGAACACATGGAATCATGTACAATTCAGCATGCAGAGAGAGCTGCAGACTACTTCTACTTTTTTTTTAATGATATTTGTTAAAGCGCTCACTATGTCCCAGACACTTTACTAAGCACTGGAGTAGATACAAGCTGATCAGGTCCATGTCCCACATGGGGCTCACAAGGAGAATGGGACACTCAGACTGGACTCTAGACTGTAAGCTTGTTGTGGATAGGGAACCTGTCTGCTAACTCTCCCAAGCATTTAGTAAAGCGTACTGCACATAGTAAGTGTTCAATAAATACCACTAATTGACTGATGTTGAAAACCTTTATAAGTTAAAAGCCTTATCTGTAAACCTCCATTTTTCTCCCTGCTACAGAATTTAGAGAAACATTCCATCTCCATTTCAGGCTTGGACTTGTGTAATTCTCTTGTCTGGTGTCGGGTTCTTAGTTTAATTGTAAAGGGATAGCAGAGAGATCCAAAATATCAAGAAGCAGAATTAAGACACATGGGAGGCAAAGAACTTCCTCATAGTATTTTACTTTTTGATGTCAGAGAACCACATCTCACACTGACATTTCTGATCACTCACTGATTTTTGTGAATTCTCTGTGAAGCGGTAAGTCTTCACTTTTGGTTTTCTTTGAGATGTCATCCTGATAACTCAAAAGATAAAAATAAGTTTTATGTTTCTGGATTCTAGCTGAGAGCAATAGCCTTAGCCATTCTAACAAGGCGATCAATTTAAACACAAACAGCAATTTGTGTTTGCTTAAACCATTCAAAATGTGCGGTGGTCAGTTTTTAAAGGGAGATCTGGTCATTTTACTGTAATTGTTCTAATCAAAATGTCAAAAGCAGCCCCTGATGTTACATCACAAACTGTTACTACTGATCTGCTTAGAACGCCCACAGCCAGAGGCCTAGGGTAGGCATTCTTCATTGCAGGAGCTGAAATTTATAAAGCATCCATTAGAGCTGGAGGTCACTGTCATTTACCAGCACCAAAAAGGGACTGTAATTATTGGATTTCTGCATTTTTTGTAATCCCCAAATCCAAAAATATGCGCACGCACGTGTGTGTGTGTGTGTGTGTGTGTGTAACTTCTAAAAAATATATATATATATGGGAAACAGTGTGGCTTAGTGGCAAGAGCACAGGCTTAGGAGTCAGAGGACCTGGGTTCTAATTCCGGCTCAGCCACTTGTCTGTTGTGTGACTTTGGGCAAGCCACTTTACTTCTCTATGCCTCAGTTACCTCGTCTGTAAAATGGGGATTAAAGACTGTGAGCCACACATGGGACAACCTAATTGCCTTGTATCAACCCCAGCATTTAGAACAGTGCCTGGCACATAGTAAGTGCTTAACAAATACCATAAGTATTATTATTATTATTGTCATGTCAGAGTTTGAAGGTAGAGATTATTATTATTATTGTTGTTTTTACGTGTTTATATGTCAAACACTGTTCATAAGCACTGGGGAAGATGAATTAATCAAGTGGGACATAATAATAATAATAATAACAATGGTATTTGTTAAGCACTTACTATGTGCCAAGCACTGTTCTAAGCGCTAGGGAAGTTGCAAGGTGATCAGTTTGTCCCACGGGGGGCTCACAGTCTTCATCCCCATTTTACAGATGAGGTCACTGAGGCCCAGAGAAGTGAAGTGACTGGCCCAAAGTCACCCAGCTGACAAGTGGCAGAGGCGGGATTCGAACCCACAACCTCTGACTCCCAAGCCCGGGCTCTTTCCCTGTCCCACATGGGGCTCACAGTCTAAATAGGAGGGAGAACAGGCATTGAATGTCCATTTTACAGTTGAAGAAACTGAGGTACAGAGAACCTAAGTGACTTGCCCAAGGTCACACAGCAACCAAGTGGCAGAGCCAGGACTAGACCCCAGGTCCTCTGACTCCCAGGCGTGTGTTCTTTCCATAGGCTCTCAGATTTTTAGGTATTATGACCTTTTGCCTTTAAATGATTGAAAATGTTTTGATTATTTTTATTTGGGGGGCAGGGAGTGAGGAAAGAAAGTCATAACCCTATCTGACTAAATCATGCCTTCTGCGAGTGTGTGTGTTGAGGACCGTCCTCTATCTTTTGGATGCTACACTCTCATTGATTTATTTTTGAATCCCCTCTACACTGTAAACTTCCTGTGTGCAGGGAACATATCTTTCAACTCTGTTGTACTCTCCCAAGTGCTTAGCACAGTGCTCTCCATATAGCAAATGCTCATTAAATATCATCAATGATGATGAATCAAGGAAATGGTTTTCCTGGCTTCTTGTTGTAGGAAAGTGGGATCAGGGTTACTGTAAGGAACCCTAGTCTCTCGATTTGCCTGTCTTTAATCCTTTGCAAATGCCTCCCTTCCCCCTGCAGGGGAAAACCAGGAGTTTGGTCATACATTACCCCTCAGTGCCATAGTTCATTTTTAGAATCATCTGCAAATCAGCACATGACCAACTCCTCCACGAGTTCAGCCTAATTTTCTTATACCCACAGTTACGTATTAAAATTACTTAAATTGCCTCCTCTAGTCTCTCAGCTGCTCTCTGCCACAGCAAGATGTACTTGTGAAACTGCCCAATTAACCCATTGTCCCCTCCGTTTTCATTGTAATTATTTGAATTATCTCACCAAGCCATGCCATTTTGTGAAATAGCAGGCGATAAACCTTTCTCCTGCTAACTCTTGTCAGCTCTCTGTCCCTTTGGAGTTAACAACTCATTTCTGCAGAGGTTGTGTGCCCTGGCCAGAATTCAGATCTCCCCTCCTAACCAAGAGCATTTTGCAACCTGGATTCCTCCTACTGAGGGGGCTGTCAGGAGGAATGCTTTTGGATTATTAATCGTCACAATAAAATGCTAGCTCTGTATTTTCTAGCGCTTTTCACAAACCAGCTAGACCTCAGCAGTCCTAATGAGAGGCCATCGGAGTTTTGATAAATGACCAGTGATATCCTCCCCGAAACAGAGCCTCCTGTTGATAGTGAAAACAGGAAATGGAGGCCATGCTGTAGAAATAAGTCTCCCAATTGCTGGAAAACATTCCAACTTCTCTAGTGAGTCATCCTGGACCGTTTGGGTTTATCAGAGACCATAAAGACCAAAGGGATGTCCCCCTTCCCCCCTCCCTCACCGGGCTTTGTTGCAAGTAATAATAATAATGATAATAATAACAATAGTGGTATTTGTTAAGTACTTACTAAGTGCCAGGTACTGTTCTAAGCACTGGAGTAGATACAAGATAATTGGGTTAGATGCAGTCCCTGTCCCACATGGGGCTCAGTCTTAATCTCCATTTTACAGATGAGGGAACTGAGGCACAGAGAAGTTAAGTGACTTGCCCATGGTCTCATGGAAGAGAAGTGGTGGAGCCCGGATTAGATCCCAGGTCCTTCTACTTCCCAGGCCCTTGCTCTATCCACTAGGCCATGCTGCTTCTCTGGAAGCAGTCTTCTAGTCTAGTCTTTCTTTAGTCTTTGTAGATAATGAGAATCTCAGCCCTGCTACTTAGGGTCCTCTGCACTCAACACTCTGTTGTATTGTATTCTCCCAAGGGCTTAGTGCAGTGCTCTGCACACAGTAAGTGTTCAATAAATACTGTTGATTGGTATTGGGGATATGCTGACAAGCAGAGGTGGCAAGTTTTTAGCATTCTAATCACCCTGATTGGAGAAGTGATCTGATTTTAGAATTAAACATTTCATCCTCAAAGACCCTCAGAGTGAGGTTGAGTGAAGAGAGGAAAAAACCCCTTTAGCCTCCCAATGTTGATTTTAAGTGGCTCGTCTGGTTTCAAAATGCTAATATTCTGGCAACGAGCCGGATCCATGGGGCACAGTGGCAAAGGAGAGGTCCGGATGACTTTTTTTTTTTAAATGCACTGTTGGGAGCTGGCTGTGTGTATCAACAAGAAGACAGTGTCCTTTGGACAGTTTTCCAAGTGCATGAGAATGAGTGAAAGCCCAACAATTATCCGATAGTTCCCTGATTAAAGTCAGAGGAGTGAGGAACATCACCATCCCCCAAGTCTAATATGAAGAGCTGACCGATTTGATGCAGCTCGCAGCAAAGTGGTTTTAAAAAGCCCTTCCAAAGAGGGAAGGTATCATCCACAATTATCCAATAGCGGTTCATTAGAATGAGGTAGCCTTCCGTTGTTTGGTACTGGACGTGACAGTGAGGGAGAGTGACAGGAAACACTTGAATCCCATTACGGATTAATAAGCAGATGGGGCCCCGTGCAGGCCGCATGCTGGGCCGCCGTGCTACTCGCTTTTCCGAGCCTCTCCGAGGCTCCCAGCTCTCCCTTTGAAGACAAACCTTATTAGTGCTGCTACTTCCTTAGTATGTAAATGGCGAGTTTCAGGAGTGATTATTTCTGCTGTCGGTGGCTAGAAAGGTGGCAGCCTTGGGTGGCTTTCTGACACTGCCAGGACCTGTGAGAGGAAGGGTAGGAAGGTAGGGGTGTGTGTGTGACTGTCTGTCAGTAAGATTGAAACGGTAGATGTGTGTGCTTCTCTGGATGAATGAAAAGGTAAGGGGGGCGGGGTGTGTGTGTGTGTGTGTGTGTGTGTGTGTGTGTGTGTGTATTGTAATAATAATTATGGTATTTGTTAAGCGCTTACTATGTGCCAGGCACTGTGCTATATGCTGGGGTAGATACAAGATATCCTTGTCCTACATAGGGCTCACAGTCTTAATCCCCATTTTACAGATGAGGGAACTGAGGCACAGAGAAGCTAAGTGATTTGCCAAGGTCACATAGCAGACAAGTGGTCACCTGTCTACATGTTTTATTTTGTTGTCTGTCTCCCCCTTCTAGACTGTGAGCCCCTTGTTGTGTGTTGCTGACTTGTGCTTCCCAAGCGCTTAGTATAGTGCTCTGCACACAGTAAGCACTCAATAAATATGATTGAATGAATGATGGAGCCAGGATTAGAACCATGACCATCTGACTCCCAAGCCCATGCTCTATCCACTAGTTATTCTCCCAAGCACTTAGTACAGTGCTTTGCACACAGTAAGCGCTCAATAAATACAATTGACTGACTGAATGAATGTGTGTCTGTGAAAGAGTGAAAAGGTTTGTGTTGTGGTTGTGGGGGGGTATCTGGAAGAATGAAAGGGGTGAGGAGACAGTGTCTCATGTTAGAAATATTTGCATATAATAATTGTTCTAAATCCAGCCCCAGGGCTGTTTAGGGGTGGGGGTGGCCGGGGAGGGCAGGACACTGCAGGCACTAACCTTCTTTCCTGGACAGACAGCATTTCCGGCTTCCATAGCACTCAGGATGGAGGACTTTCCTAAGGCTCAGCTACATCGTTGTAAAAAAAGCAATGCAGATAGCTCAAGGGGGTGTTAACTTACCTTGTGCTAAATCCCCCAGTCAGTGACCCCTCAGGAACTGCTGTGGTCTCAGCACTTCTCCCCTACCAAGATGGCCCTTCGCAATCCCCAATGGAGTGGTCACTGGCCAGCCCATTTGTTGAGATGTGGCAGATGTTTGGTCTCAGAACTCTAGCTTCACCTCTCTACAGAAGCCTGGCAGGGCAGGTAGTGGTTCTGTGAGTTCATGTGGTTCTGAGAATTGTGTGACTTTAAAGAGTGAAACTGAAAATGATTATTTTCAAAGGAGTTTAATCAGGTAAGTAGTTTTGCCTGCCTGTGGGCAAACGAATTGACGGCACATGATGATAATGCCCGCTGTTGGGTAGGGACCGTCTCTGTATGTTGCAAACTTGTACTTCCCAAGCGCTTAGTACAGTGCTCTGCACACAGTAAGCGCTCAATAAATACGATTGAATGAATGAATAATAATAGCCCCTGTAAATGGCAGTGAACTCAGAGGAATCTTTGCCTCTTTAAAAGAACTAGTATTTTGTTCTAGAAAGTCATTTCTCTTCATGTAAAGGAAGTGACTTATCTTTCCTCATATCACCCTCCTAACCCTTCTTCTCCTCCGTGAAAGTGATTCAAAATGATCTTCCCCTCGGTTTCCTTACAAACTCATGATAATAGTTCCTTCGCCAAACCTCTGGGGTAGGGGAAGGAGGATCATGGTGGTGAAGTCCCTCACGAGGTTCAGGAGCAGGGGAGCGAATGAGGCACCATCAGCCTTGTGACTTGGCAATTGTCCTGATTGTGAAGGGGAATTTGCTTTACCCATATGGGGGAAGGCAGGAATCAATTACAGTGGTACTTATTGAACACTTCCTATGTGCAGATCACCGTACTAAGTGCTTGGACTACAACAGAGTTGGTAGACACATTCCCTGCCCACACAGGGATGTGCAATCTAGCAGGAGAGACAAACATTAAAATAAATTACAGCGCTGTAGGTAAGTGCTGTGAGGCTGAGGGTGGGGTGAATTTCAAGTGCTTGGAATACAGTATAGGTGGTAGACATATTCCCTGCCTATAAGGAGCTTTACAGTCTAGAGGGGGAGATAAACATTAAAATAAATGGCAGATATGTAGATATATTATGGGGTTGTTGGTGGGGTAAATTTCACATGCTTAAAGGGTACAGATCAGGGTGAGGCAAAAGGGAAAGCCAAACGTAGCATAGCAAGGGCTGGGGCAGAATCCAAGCAGTTTAGCAATTCTTAGCCTGGTGGGCTGCTCTTCTTGGCGACAGTCCACATATCTGCCTAAGTAGGTGTTTCGAGTGATGGGGTCAAAAACAATGTGGCCTTGCATTGAGGCGAGCTCGAAATGAGCTACACCAAAGACCTGTAGACTTTACAGCTAGGTATAGTGATGATCCATTTTTAATTTTCCTCTACAGATGGCTGCTCTTCAGAGTCCCTTCTATGGGGATAAAATGAATCTGTTTTCCCTTTGCCAGAAGATAGAGCAATGTGACTACCCTCCCCTTCCAGGAGAACATTATTCTGAGAAGGTAATGTTGCTGCACAATTTGCTCTAGACTGGAGTTTCTGAGTTTGTTGATAAAACTTTGAATGTCTTTAGCACTTTTTTCCCCAAAGCACTTGCACATCCATTTTTTTCCTTCATCTTATCCTCAAACATCCCTGAGAGGTTGACGAGAACATCATATGGGACAGAATCAAACGCTGCTGCTATATCATATGGGACAGAATCAAATGCTGTCACTATATCATTGAAGGAAGCTGATGTGGTTTCACAATTACAGACAGCTATATTGATTACTACCCAGGAGCTGGTGCTTCTAGGCATTGGCCAGATAATGGCTGGGCCATATACTGAAGTATATCAATCAATCATATTTATTGAGTGCATACTGTATGGAGAGCACTGTCCTAAGCATTTGGAAGAATACAGTACAACAGAGTTCATAGACAATTTCCATGCCCACGAGCTTGAAGTCTGGAGGGAGCTTACAGATTTCAAATCAATCAGTGGTAATGATTGAGCACTTACCATGTGCAGGACACTGTTCTAAGTGCTTGGGAAGGAACAATTCAATAGAATTGGTAGGTGTGATCCCTGCCCACAAGGAGACAGACATTAACATCGATTATGAATAAGGGAATTAGTAAAGTATAAGGATGTGTGAGCCCTTTGTGGGCAGCTAACTTATACTATGTTGCTAACTTGTACTTATGTTGCTAACTTGTACTTCCCAAGCGCTTAGTACAGTGCTCTGCACACAGTAAGCACTCAATAAATACAATTGAATGAATTGAATATTTGTTGCTGAATTGTACTTGCCAAGTGCTTAGTACAGTGCTCTGCACACAGTAAGCACTTAAGAAGATTGAATGAATGAATGTGTACATAAGGACTGTGGGCCTGGGGCCTTTCCAGACTGAGCCCCTTCCTTCCTCTCCCCCTCGTCCCCCTCTCCATCTCCCCCATCTTTCCTCCTTCCCTTCCCCACAGCACCTGTATATATATATATATATATATATATATATATATGTATATATGTTTGTACCTATTTATTACTCTTTTTATCTTACTTGTACATATCTATTCTATTTTATTTTGTTAGCATGTTTTGTTTTGTTCTCTGTCTCCCCCTTTTAGACTGTGAGTCCGCTGTTGGGTAGGGACTGTCTCTATGTGTTGCCGACTTGTACTTCCCAAGCGCGTGGTACAGTTCTCTGCACACAGTAAGCACTCAATAAATACGATTGGTTGATTGATTGATTAAGGGATACGTAGTCGAGTGCACAGTCGATACAAAGATGAGGGTAGAGTGGGCAAATGAGGGCTTAGTTAGGGAAGGTCTCTTGGAGGAGATGTAAATTTAGGAGGGTTTGGTGGTCTGGGAGAGGACAGTGGTCTGCCAGATATGAGAGGGGAGCTCCAGGCCCAAAGTAGGACAGGGACAAGGGGTTGGCAATAAGATAGACAAGATTAAGGTGAAGAGAGCTTAGCATTAGGGGAGCAAAATGTGTGAGGTGAGTTGTAGTAGGAGACTGGCGAGGTAAGGTAGGAGGCAGAGAGCGCTGATTTAATGTGCTGAAACTGATGGTAAGGAATATGTTTGAGGAGGTGGATGGGCAATTATCGAAGATTTTTGAGGAGTGGGGAAATATGGATTTAATGGTTTTTTGGTGTGTTTTTTTTTTATAAAAATGATCCAGGCAGTAGAGTGGAGTGAGGACTGGAGAGGTGGAGAGAGGAGAGCCTTGAGGCAGGAAGGCCAGCAAGGAGGTCGATGCAGTAATCAAGGTGGGATAGGATTAGTGCTTGGATCGGTATGGTAGCAGTTTGGATGGAGAGGGAAAAGTGGATTCTAGAGATGCAGTGAAGGCTGAAATTACAGGAGCTCGTGACAGGTTGTGTGAGTTGAATGAGAGAAATGAGCTGAGGATAATGCCAATGTTACAGGCTTGTGAGACAGCAAATGATGGTGCTGTCTACAATGATGGGAAAGTTAGGCAAAGGACAGAGTTGGAGTGGGAAGACAATGTCTGCTTTGGACATGTTAAATTTGGGGTGGTGGTGGGAGACCCAAGTGAAGATGCCCAGAAGGCAGGAAGAAATGTGAGACTGCAGAGGAGAGGTTGGGGCTGGACACGTAGATTTATTGAATCATCAGCGTAGAGATGGTCGTTGAAGCTGTGGGAGTAGAAGGAGATCTAGAACTGGGCCTTGAGGCACCCTACCCCCCACTACCGGAAAAGGAGGTGTCAGTTTCCTTTGCGCCCCGCAATGCTGCTTTTGCACTATCCCTCCTCCCCCTTCCCTTTCCTTCCCTTCCTTTGAAGCCCACATTCTTCGCCTTTACCACCCCCTCCAGATTCTTGTAGCCAACATCTACCACCACCACCCCCGGCCCCATCTGCAACTTCTTTAACGATTTTGACTCCTTCCTTACCTTCCTTCTCTCCTTTTCCATGCCCACTCTGATCCTCGGAGACTTCAACATCCACATGGATATCCCTGGTGACTCCTTTGCCGCCCGCCTTCTATTTCTCCTTGACGCTGTCAACCTCTTTCTCCACCCCACCTCGCCCATTTACCAACTTGGTCACACTCTCAACCTCATCATCTCCTACTGCTGCACTGTCTCCACCCTCACCAACTCTGAAATCCCTCTCTCTGATCATAACCTTCTCACCTGCCTCCTCACTCACACTCCTCTCCCCTGTAAATCTACATTACTACTTCACAGAGACCTCCGCTCTCTTGACCCCATCCATCTTTCTGAGCGCCTCACACCCCACCTACCCTCCCTTTCCTCTCTACCCAATCTTGATGATCAGATTACTGCTCTCAACTTTACCCTCTCTACTTAGCTCGACTCCCTCGCTCCCTTTCCCTTTGCTGGTCTCGTACCACTAATCCACAGCGCTGGATCACTGCCACTGTCCGCATCCTTCGCTCTTATGCTCGAGCTGCTGAATGCTGCTGGTGAAAGTCTAAACACCATGCCAACCTCGTTCACTTCAAGTTTCTCCTTTCCTGCCTTAACTCTGCCCTCTCCTCTGCCAGACAAAACTATTTCTCCTCCCTTATTGACACCCATGCCCATCATCCCCGTCAGCTCTTCTGTACATTTAACACCCTTCTCAGGTCCCCTGTTCCTCCCCGGCCTCCCTCCCTCACCCCCAACGATCTGGCCTCCTACTTCATTAACAAAATTAAATCCATCAGGTCTGAGCTCCCCAAAGTCACTCTCCCCCCTTCTCCAACCCCCCCGGCTCTCAACCCTCTCCGCTACTCTCCCATCCTTCCCAGCAGTCTCCTCCGATGAGATCTCCTCCCTCCTCTCAAGTGCTACTCTGGCAACCTGTTCTTCTGACCCTATTCCCTCTCATCTTATGAAATCTCTCGCTCCGTCCCTCCTCCCCTCCTTAACTTCCATATTCAACCGCTCACTCTCCATTGGTTCCTTCCCCTCTGCCTTCAAACATGCCCATGTCTCCCCCATCCTAAAAAAGCCCTCTCTTGACCCCACCTCCCCTTCTAGTTATCGCCCTATCTCCCTCCTACCATTCCTTTCCAAACTCCTTGAACACGTCGTTTACATACGCTGCCTCAAATTCCTCAACGCCAACTCTCTCCTCCACCCCCTCCAATCTGGCTTCCGTCCCCTACATTCCACGGAAACTGCCCTCTCAAAGGTCACCAATGACCTCCTGCTTGCCAAATCCAACGGCTCCTACTCTATCCTAATCCTCCTCGACCTCTCAGCTGCCGTCGACACTGTGGACCACCCCCTTCTCCTCAACACGCTATCCAGCCTTGGCTTCACAGACTCTGTCCTCTGCTGGTTCTCCTCTTATCTCTCCGGCCATTCATTCTTAGTCTCTTTTGCGGGCTCCTCCTCCCCCTCCCATCCCCTTACTGTAGGGGTTCCTCAGGCGTCAGGTCTCGGTCCCCTTCTGTTCTCTATCTACACTTAACTCCCTTGGTGAACTCATTCGCTCCCACGGCTTCAACTATCATCTCTACGCTGATGACACCCAAATCTACATCTCTGCCCCTGCTCTCTCTCCCTCCCTTCAGGCTCGTGTCTCCTCCTGCCTTCAAGACATCTCCATCTGGATGTCTGCCTGCCATCTAAAACTCAATAGGTCCAAGACTGAACTCCTTATCTTCCCTCCCAAACCCTGCTCTCTCCCTGACTTTCCCATCACTGTTGACAGCACTACCATCCTTCACGTCTCACAAGCCCGCAACCTTGGCGTCATCCTCGACTCTGCTCTCTTGTTCACCCCTCACATCCAATCCGTCACCAAAACCTGCCTGTCTCACCTCCGCAACATCGCCAAGATCCGCCCTTTCCTCTCCATCCAAACTGCTACCCTGCTGGTTCAATCTCTCATCCTATCCCGACTGGATTACTGCATCAGCCTCCTCTCTGATCTCCCATTCTCCTGTCTCTCCCCTCTTCAATCTATATTTCACGCTGCTTCCCGGATCATCTTTGTGCAGAAACGCTCTGGGCGTGTTACTCCCCTCCTCAAAAATCTCCAGTGGCTACCAGTCACCTACGCATCAGGCAAAAACTCCTCACTCTCGGCTTCAAGGCTCTCCATCACCTTGCCCCCTCCTACCTCACCTCCCTTCTCTCCTTCTACAGCCCAGCCCGCACCCTCTGCTCCTCTGCCACTAACCTCCTCAATGTGCCTCGTTCTTGCCTGTCCCGCCATTGACCACCGGCCTACGTCCTCCCCCTGGCCTGGAATGTCCTCCCTCATCACATCCGCCAAGCTAGCTCTCTTCCTCCCTTCAAATCCCTACTGAGAGCTCACCTCCTCCAAGAGGCCTTCCCAGGCTGAGCCCCCTCCTCACCTTCTCCATCCCCCTGCCTTACCTCCTTCCCCTCCCCACAGCACCTGTATATATGTTTGTACATATTTATTACTCTATTTTACTTGTACATATTTATTCTATTTATTTTATTTTGTTAATATGTTTTGTTTTGTTGCCTGTCTCCCCCTTCTAGACTGTGACCCTGCTGTTGGGTAGGGACCATCTCTATATGTTGCCAACTTGTACTTGCCAAGTGCTTAGTACAGTGCTCTGCACACAGTAAACGCTCAATAAATACAGTTGAATAAATGAATGAATGAACTTAAGGGATGGGAGGCAGAGGAGCCGCCAGTGAAAGAGACTGAGGGTGTGGACAGAAAGATAGGAAGAGAACAAGGAAAGGATCAGTGAAGCCAAGGTTAATAATGTTTCCAGGAAGAGGGGGGTACAGTGTCGAGGACAGCAGAATGATCAAGGAGGCTGAGGATGGAGTAGAAACCATTGGATTTGACAAGAAGGATGTTACTGGTGACTTTAGAGAGGGCAGTTTCTTTGAAGGGAAGGGGGTGAAAGACAACTTGCAGGGGCGTGAGGAGAGAGTCAGAGGAGAGAGGAAGTGGAGGCTGCAGGTGTGGACAATTCAAAATTGAACTGAAATCCTTTTCCCCTCTTTAAAGGAAGTCACTGCAAGGTCCACTTGCCAGGCTCCAGAGACTTCAATTCTCTGCGACTTTTCAGACTGTAAAATCCCCATACGCATCCGCCAAGCTAGCTCTCTTCCTCCCTTCAAGGCCCTACTGAGAACTCACCTCCTCCAGGAGGCCTTCCCAGACTGATCCCCCTCCTTCCTCTCTCCATCCCCCCCACCTTACCTCCTTCCCTTCCCCACAGCACCTGTATCTATGTATATATGTTTGTACATGTTTATTACTCTATTTTATTCTGTTAATATGTTTTGTTTTGTTGTCTGTCTCCCCCTTCTAGACTGTGAGCCCACTGTTGGGTAGGGACCGTCTCTATATGTTGCCAACTTGTACTTCCCAAGCACTTAGTACAGTGCTCTGCACACAGTAAGCGCTCAATAAATATGATTGAATGAATGAATGAATACATGAAGGCCAACACCGGGGAGAGTGCGGCTTTGTGAGGGGTGAGGAAAGTGGGTCTAGCGAAAAGCACTTGGGCAAACCGGAGCCCATTGCATGCTGGATAGAATAGCAGTGGGTGATTTTTTATAAAAAGCTGTCTGGAGCCTGAGTTCCTCGGTGAACTCTGAGGCCAGGCAGGTGACCGGCCCAGGGGATATCTTTGAATCAGGGACCTCCCTCAGCAGGATGATTGGAGAAATAGCTCCCTGTCTGCAGAGGAGCAGAGGCTTAGTGGAATTAAAGCAAACTTTAGAGCCCGCAGATGGAAGCCTGGTGCCTCTGTCATTGCTGGCATTTAGAAGTGGTTCAGTAATGGCTGGAAAAAAATGGGATTTACCATTTCAGAAAGGAACAAAACAGGGAAAAAATCCTGTAAATTTGACAAGAGCAGCACTTTCTTACTGGTCTTTATTGGCAATGCCTAGACTTGGTGGGCTTTGCTTTGCTTTGGTAATATAGAAGGCCCTTCAGGACGTGCCTGTTGGCAGCAGGAATTGGTGTAAGCTGACAGATGTGTTTCCTGTCTTTACAATTACTGTCTGTTTGCCTCCCTCTGGCAGTGCTAAAGAGTGTGTGGAGTACACTGATACAATCCAGGGTGAGAAGGATGCTTTAAAGCTCAGAAGCCCCAGGTCCCAGCGAGCCAGGCTCCAGATGGTGTTCATCCACTAACAGAGTGCTGGAAAAATCAGAAGAGCCAAGCCCATGGCTCTGGCTCACTCACCCTCAAAGTTGCTGCCCTTTATTTTTATTTTTTCCAACTGTAACGGGACAGAATAGAATCATTATGCTTACAGACTTAGAATTTTATTATCAAAACTACAGGAACGAACAGTAGCAATTGAGGGAGAGAGCCGGTGGCCCAGTGCACGTCCCAAATGGCCTCTCCCCTGGTTAGGAAAGAGACAGTGTGCTCTGTGGTACCCGAAAAATCCACTTCCTATATCTCTGGGGAAGGATGGGGTTTCTTGCAACCACAGTAACCGTGATCTTGTTGTAAGAACGACTCTAAAGACTTGGAAGTTGAGGAGAGAGAGGATATTGTAAGATGCTTTTTGTTTGAGGGTATTCTTTTGTTGAGTTCAAAGACAACTATTTCTTAATTTCTGCCAAGTTCAGCGAACCCCGAGGATGTATTTCAAAATGTTTCATCTGCGGAACATTTACTGCCTCGGGAGCAAAAGCATAAATGGGTGAAAATTTAGGACGTTGATGAGTTTTCCCTGAATTAAGTTTGGCTTTTGTCCTGATTTCTGGTTCCTGGGGACCATTAGGACTGTTACAGTAGTTACGGGGTCTTTGCACATTTGTTCAAATTCTTTATGTTGGGAGGAAGCAGAAGTGGACTCTTCTTTTATCAAACCACCCAAGAGTAGCTGTTCAAGCGTAATCATTACTATTGAGGAGAGAGGGATTTCTATTACAACTGGATGCTTTATATTCAGTTCAGCTGGAGAATGAGAAAAAATCAGGGACCAGAGGCTCCTAGGTAAAAACGGTGGCAGGAGTGGGCTTAGAAAGGGCTGGTTAGGAAATTCTAAGTCCCGGGGTTCGGGTTTGGAGCATTTAGGAACATTTTGGGCAGGGAACATCTGCCAAATCTGCTATATTGTATTCTGCCAAATGCTTAGTACAGTATGCTGTACACAGTAAGGGCTCAATAAATACCACTGATTGACTTCCTAAGGATTCATTCATTCAGTCGTATTTATAGAAAGCTTACTGTGTTCAGAGCACTGTACCAAGTGCTTGGGAAGTCGGCAACATATAGAGATGGTCCCTATCCAACAACGGGCTCACAGTCTAGAAGGGGGAGACAGACAACAAAACAAAACATGTAGACAGGTGACCACTTGTCTACTATGTGACCTTGGCAAATCACTTAGCTCTTCTCCCAGAGTGAATTAAATTGCTGTGACAAAGTCATTTATTTGAAGACTAACTCACAGGCTGTGCTTTCTCATTGGGCAGCAGCACCCCAGGCACTTTGCCCCGTCCTCCCCACTAAGGAGGAGAATGAGGCGGGCTGAATATTTCTGGCTATGCTGGAGGGGTCATATGTGTTTCTAGCCAGGGGAGGTTCTACTTCGCACCGAGTGTGGTTCCCAGATACAGAAAACCTTCTACAGGCCGACAAATCTAATTTCATTGAGAGTTTGTCTCCGGGAATATCCACCCCTCCAGCTGGGTTCTAATAAGTGTTTGCTTTTCAGGTGTTCCCAGGTCATATGTGGATTCTTATTTGTGTAAGGATCATGTACCTACTGCTTACAGCCTGGGAGACCCCCTTTTGACCTAGCTCACCAGTAGTGTCCTAACTCCTAGAGGTCTGGATTCCAGTCTTTAGGGGAAAACTTTCTCTTGACACCATATTTTCCAGTTATTTGACCAGCTAATGCTACTCTTCCCAAATTAGCTTTGAAAAGGAAAAGTTGTGGGCAGGGTTCGGTTTCAGAAGCCCAGGATAGGTAAGCTGGAAGAATCGTCTGCGAGAGGCCGTCGCTGGCATCCAGCTAAAACCTTAACAGTTAGTTGTCCAAATTCACTGGCTGTCTATTTTTGGCACACTTGAATCCCTAATTGTTTGAAGATAAATTATCCAGAAATAACTTAAAAGGAATGGGTTTATTTTGGCTGCCCTGTCTCCTGGGTTCCCATGCGTCTGGGATAAGCGCATTGATCTCCATACAGTGTCTGCTGCTTGCTAATTCCTCCAACCCCACAGGCTACAGCCGTCCTTCTGTATCAGTTCCTGTCAGCTTCAGGCACCTAAGTGTCAGAGTGGGGTATGGACTGAAAAACAGTAAATGAAGAACACCCTGTAATGCAGTCTAAGATGTGTGCTTTATATGGTAATCATTTTAATTACCGTTAAAATAAATTGGCACTGGGGCGATCCAAAGAATGTGAGAGGATCAGAGGCTCGCATAGTAGTCCTCCCCCGCCCCCCCACCTCAGAGGTATGAGCAGCTTTCAGTGTCTGGGTAATTAAAAGCTCCAATCTTTCATGTGCACAATAAAGAGGGCTGGGAGGTGCACAGGCTGCAGACCTTCTGCATCTTCATTTATTTATTATAATCAATAAGCCCTTTTCTTGAGTTTAGTCCTGCAGTGTTAGTGCCTGCATGACTGCCTCCAAACAGCCTCTCCGGTTCTATGGTGTTTTTCATCCTCACAACTCAGAGTCCTTGCCCATAGTACCACTCAAGCAGGTGAGTGGCCCGGTCCTTGTTTCACAGATGAGTAAATAGGCACAGAAGGGGAAAGCACTTGCTTGGGCTTTGGAATCTGAATGCCCTTAAGGAGACAGAAAAAAAAAAAAGCCAAGACACCTCCCTTACTTCCCTGTGTCTCCACTTCTCTTTCAGTTACGGGAACTGGTCAGTATGTGCATCTACCCGGATCCCGATCAGAGACCTGACATTGGTTACGTGCACCAAACAGCAAAACAGATGCACGTCTGGACCTCCAGCACTTGAACCATGGAACGTCTCCAAGTCACCACCACTTAGTCTTACTTGAAGTTTTCTGTTTTTTTCTCAGAAGAAGCTGACTGACTGGCTGGCGCCCTGTGAAACACAAGTGAGCGCGGAACAGTCTCTAAACGCGTCTCCGTGATTTCTGCAGGTTACCTGTTTGACAAGGGATTTTAAAGTGGTCGTGCTTTATAAAAGGGAAGATGCTGGGAGGCAGAGCAACTTCTGGAAAAAGTTGATGACATGTTACATCTTTCAAGGGTACTTTCTCTAACCTGTTGTGTGTAATCTAGATGAAATCATCAACAAGGAGATTTAGTACTCCTTGTATCTCAATTGTAATGTGAAATGTTAAAAATAATTCCTCTGGTGAATTGTCACTGTTTATACTAATATAAGAATTGCAGTAGACTGTGTAATTAGTATAACTGCTAACAAGCCTCTTTTGCAAATGGTTAATAGCAAATTCAGTTTAGTCCTTCGTATCTTTAGAAACATTCAAGCTGTGTGCTTCATTCCTGCTGTTGGAAAGGGAAGAAACACGCTCGTTTGGATTACTTTTTTTTTTTTAATGGAAAGTAGAGTGGAGATTAATGCTAGTATTTTTTCTGTCATTTCATGGCTAATGATGACGAGAGATGCGGGGCGAGAGTCCAAACCAGTATCTGGGTGAATGCTGTTCTTTCACCAAGCCAGTTCTACCTTTTGAGCCCTGTATTTTTTCCCCTGGCAGAACCATTTCATTACTAGACCAGTGTTAAGGCATTTTTCAATTCTAGGAAGATACCTTCCTAGGGTAGGGTCAGAACAGTGCTTTGAACAGTGTTAGGTCAAGCACAGATTTAGAAAGCCTGACATGGTTTAATACCCAAACAGGATTAACCCATACCTATTTAACTGTGAAGACTAATTTATAAATGTGAATCTAGAAAAAGCTTTGAAGGAAAGGGTGTGTTCATTTTGTTTTTACTCACAAATTTAATTCTTGAATGGACTAAATGGTCACTCATTGAATCAATGATGTCTGATTCTGGCTGAATGAAAAAAGCGGTTGCTGCTTGCTTGGGGATTCACGTTCAAGTGTTTCCGGTTCATCTGCCTATGTGTACAGAGCTGCAGCCAAAGCATTCTGGAAGGACCGTGGGCAGAGGGATAGAGCTGTGCTGTTACATTGCTTTTTTTTTTCCCATGTATGAAATAATGTCTCTTGTAGTAATGTCTGCTTTGTTCTCAATACTGAAATAAAGTTGGGGTAAGTGGGTGTTGGACTGTGTGTGTGAGGCATCCATTCGGCTCACCTACTTAATCATTATTTGGGCATTAGGCTTAGAAATTTGTTTTCTGAAATGCCCCCAGCTTGCTAAGTTTGGACCAGAAAAGCAGCTCGTGGGGGTGAAACAGAGAAACCATCAATGAGGTCTTCTTCCAGCTCTGCAAGGCATTTTTTTTTCCAATAGGAGACACTATTTAAATCCTAACCTACAAGTTTGTGAAATGAACATAACTGGTGCCAACTGGTAGGATTCCTTTCAGCCCCAAACCCATGAGATCTCATTTAGGTACTTGATTGATATTAACCTCCCAAGGCATCATGCTCTAAAACACTCACTACTTGTTGGTTCTGGCTGATGTGGGTCAATCAACCCTCTGACTGGGGAAGGGTGTGGGGGGTGTAAGCACCTTCCACCAAACTCGGGTATCCAATTAATCCATTTATTTGCTTTGAGTTTCTTACATACAGTGGACTCGGTCCAATCCCTGGTACAAGAAAACTGTTGAAACGGCCCAGCTTAAGAAGTATCCATTGTCTGGACAGTCTCATCCAGCACTTCCAGTTCCAATGAAGTGACTTTCTCAGTGAGCACAGCTGTTGTCCCTTTCTCACACTTGTACCTGCCGTACCTGGAGAAAGAAAGGGAATTTGTGAAGGTGTCTCCGCCCTTCTCCCAGCCAAGAATTTGGAAGTTTCACCAATTGATTAAACTCAGGCCCCTGGAATTGGCCAACAATCAGATTGAATTCGGTTAGGACGAGGGAGAACGAAACAGGTCACTGCACTTTAAAGAACATAAAAGCTAACTTTGTCTATTTTGCAGAAAGCACAATCTTAGTGCCATGGCTAAAATTTCTGGCCTAACACTCAGGGGTGACTGTTTTGGCGGAAGGAAAATTTCCCCACCAGGATTTCTGGAGGCAGCTAGTCCAAATCTGTTGTGCGGTTGGTCCACTCCCAGGAGTAGGAAACAAAAACCCAAATGCCATCTCCAACTGGAAATGTGTTCCCATAAACAGAGAAGTCCTGATCCGTACAGCTGGGCTGGGCTGGAGCTCTCCAAGTCTTCCCCTTTCACAACAACCCATTTAACTTCAGGGAAGAGAAAGGAGATGCCAAAATAAGGAGCTGGGGGGGAGGGGAGAGAGAGATGGTTGGATTTCTTCCCCTAGACATGTGGTGCTAAAGCTGCCGGAAAGGGAGCTGAAGACAGTTCTATAATTAAGATGCCTTCCTCTCCCAGCAAGACCTTTCATGAAGAGCCCCATGCCGTGTTGCAAACAAACTGGGAATTCTGGCTTGTCTGGTGAGGGGTGGCCGTTGGTGAGCCTCTTCTCCTGGCCTAAAACCTTGCTCTACCCAGCTGACCTCATGGTCTGAACAAAGCAAAGAAGCCCAAGCAAACCGCCTGGTGACTCAGCTCTGGCTGGGCTACAACGCTGTGGCTCGGCTCCTGTCTACTTTAAAGCAAGAAACAAAAGGCTTTTCATCACGCTTAGTTACAGGCTATTTCAGCAGCCTGTGAGGTGTCTTTTACCTTGTGCAAGTTCAGCTGGGAAAATTCCCCCCTGCAGAGCATGAGCTGACGCTCGGGGACCTAGAGGGGTGAACTGGAGCAGGTCCTTTGGGGAGCTCCTGGGAATCGTCCTGCAAGTTGCCATTCATCCCCAAAGAAGATAAATCAGTCCCTAGTCCCAATCTGGACACTCTGGCTTGGTTGATAAAAATGTACTTCCAACATGCTGCCAACCACTTGATTTTATGTAGTCACTCTTCTATAGCTCCCTTTCAGGCTCTTGTGTGGCAAAATCACAAGGGTTTTGCTTTCAGTGATACACTGCATGCTCCAAAATTGCCTTCTACTTTCTGTGACACCTCTAACCTGGAGAGTGGCCCAATCCCAAAACCTGGCTCTTAGAGGGAAAAGAACATTTGCCTCAGATGAGCATAGCAGGGAGGAGAAATGTCAGGGGAGAAGAGACAGAGAAGGCACCACAATTCTCCACTCACATTATATATCCAGAATAAACCCTACCACAAAAGACTTCAAGACAACCCAAATCTGGACACGGGAATGAGAGGCGTTCACCCCTCTCCCCATCCCAACTGACCCACCTGACGCCCTTCTTGTTGGGGACGGCGTAAGGGCGGAGGAAGTCCAACTTGCTCTTGCTGATGACGCAGAGATCAATATTGCTCCCAGACCCCAAATCGTTGTATATGCCAGCTGCAATGGCATCTCTCACCAGTTGTTTGGCCTCCTCCTCCTGGGGAAGAAATGAAAATATTTATATCCTCACCTGCCTGCAGAACAGGGAATACTAAGTCCCTGTGGGAAACTCACTTGGAAATCAAAATAATGGCCACATCTGACTCCAAACACCAATGGAAAAACTGAAAGTTACAGGTTGAGTTCAACTGGGCAAAGCCTAAAACTTCATGCAGCCCATGTAGCTGCTGCGTGTGGGAAAAGCCAGGAAGGGGACCCATGAGTGCTGCTGGGTCAGGCAACAGCTCACTGGACAGCAGCTGCAGGGAAGCAGCCTAGGGCCAGTGCAATCAATCAACTATTTATTGAGCGCTTACTGTGTGCAGAGCACTGTACTAAGCGCTTGGGAAGTACAAGTTGGCAACATATAGAGACAGTCCCTACCCAACAGTGGGCTCACAGTCTACAAGTGGGCTCACAGTCTAGAAAGTCTGGGCTTACTGTGCAAGGGGTTGTCAGTGGGAGGCCTGTTGCCATTAGACCTGGGATTCACCTAACCTCATCCAACCAGCAGCAAGAGAGCCTATGAGCTAACACCCAGCTTGACAATGATCAGGAGCATGGACCAAAAGGGAAAACCCCAGCACCATATGACTGTCAACATTAAGGTGGGGAGGGGTTGAGTTTTTAAGGGTTTTGCCCAATTTCTATCCCTTAGTCTTATTTCTAGCTTGGGCCAAAAAAATTTTTTTTCCAATTCACAGCCAAAAATAACCTCTTACTGCAAATCCATCGTATTTCTGCCAGGTTGATTTAGCCCATTTCCAGTTTCCAGTATCTCCAATAGGAGAATTGGAAATTGGATGAATTTCCAGTATCTCCAATAGGGACATGATGTGGATTATGTTATCTAGAAGGTTCAGCCATTGTTAAAGTCCTTCCCCTAACCAGAGGAATTCCCATCTCACTATCCTTTAAATAACCTATAGTTTCCTTGAATAACAGACATCCAGAGTCACTTTTTGCTTTTCTGTTGAGCACATATCATCTATTCTTCACTTTCACGTACAGCCCTCAAACCCAAGATTTGGGATTTGATGCTGGAGCCCAAACCCCAAATTAAACAAGATACTGACAATGCTATGTATGCCAACAGGTAGCTGTGATGTTGCATTTAATCTACACCACTGCAAACAGTACAGAGGAATACTATATGCTGAGCACTTGCGGTGCTGATTTTAGTACATGTGAATAAAGTTAAAATTAACCTGAAATTTTTGAAACAAGCCAGATTTTTACCCATTTTAAAATAAACTCTTTAATTACCCTTACACCCCTCCCCCCATCTCCAATTATTGGGTTTCGGGGCTTTTTTTTCCTTTTATTCCCCACAAAATGCATACCACAATTACAGAAAGTATAGCATTGCACTAAGCAGTTATAATTGTAAGGGATACTCAGGTGTGTTTTGGGGGCAGCAGGGGGTGGGTGTTCCTTACCCATGCTTGGCACATAGTAAGCGCTTCAAATGCCATCATTATTACAAGTCTGCCCTGCTTGAATGCTATTGGGAAAGCCTAGAATAAAGGGAGACCCTTCCCCACACCACCTTCATCTCCAGTACTCCCTTACCTTCGGCCATGGGCAGGGACTACTCTTCCTTGACAGAAAGAAACAAAGAGATACTCAAACTGTGCTCTACCTCTCCCCCTCCTTCCCAGCTTAGTAGAACAATTAGTACTGATTGAGCACCTACTGTATGCAAAGTACTGTACTAGGCATTATTTTAAGAGAATATAGTAGAATCAGTAGATACGATTACTTGGCCCCCAAGGAGCTAAAGGCATATAAAATACTAACATTGAATCTACAATAATAATAATAATAATTATGGTACTTAAGCACTTACTATGTGCTAAGCATTGTTCTAAGCACTGAGGTAGATACAGGTTAATCAGGTTGGACACAGTCCCTTGTCCCCCTGGGGGCTCACAGACTCCATCCCCATTTTACAGTTGAGGTAACCTAGGCACAGAGAAGTTAAGTGATTTGCCCAAGGTCACAGAGCAGATAAGTGGTGGAGCTGGGGTTAGAACCCAGGTCTTTCTAACTCCCAGGCCCGTGGTCTAGACACTAAGCCACGCTGCTTCTACTAAGCCATGCCCTTTGGGCACTATGTACTGACCCAACCCTTAGCCCCACAGCACTTAGGTACCAATCTGTAATTTATTTATATTAATGTCCATCTCCCCCTCTAGACTGTGGACAGAGAGTGTGTCCATCAACTCCTGAACTCCCCCAAGCACTTAGAACAGTTCTCCACACCCAGTAAGCTCATACAATTGATCCGACTGGTTGCATGAGTACCGTAGGAGTGCTATACAAGCTGTTGTGGGGAAAATATGTAGGCAAAGCCTTTTGGAGATGTGATTTCAGAAAGCTTTGAAAATGGGAAGGGGAGTGTTCTGATGAAGGTGATGGGAGACTCAGGAAGGGAAGGGAGAATAAGAGATCAGGAGCAGAAAAGACTTGAAGGCAGCAGGTTTGAGTAGGCTGGCAGGAACAAAGAGTGAAAAGTGGAGAGCAGTGGGAGAGATCTGATTGAGATCTGCCCCCAGTGGGACAGGGGACTGTGTCCAACCTAAAGCCCAAGGTCAGGAGTCGAACAGTTTGACCATCTAGTGGTCCAATGAGGAGGAGTAAGATGCTGATGAAGTTTGGAGGAAATGGGAATGCCATCATAGGGAAATTCCTATACTTTCAAGGTTTTCTGACTTCACTCACCAGGCTTAGCACCAACTTCCAAATCTGAGTAACTTCAGTAGTGAGTGGGAGTGGAGGCTGGAATTAGGTTCTGCCAAAATGCTGCATCCCTACGCACCAGCAGGGCAAATGTCAGATGCCTGGGCTTTCAATCAATCAACCAATCAGTGGGTATTTACTGAGTACTTACTGTGTGCAGAGCACTGTAGTAAGCACTTGGGAGTGTACAATACAACGTAGTTGGTAGACCTGCTCCCTGCCCAACACCATCTTACCTCATAAAGCAGGAGGGGCGGAGCATGGAAAGAACAAGTTCTGGAAAGGCCCACCATTTCAAAATCTAAAGCAAGTTCAATTGAAATCACCTGATTTAACCCATGTTTTACCACCCCTCAGTGATAATGGACTTGGATCACAAACTTACTGATCGTTTTCCTAGGGCTGGGCATTTTAAACAGGAGACCGCACTGTAGCTTTAATACCCTCTTCTATGTTGGGGTATTTCACTTCGGCCCGGGCAGTAACTCCCATGAAACACTTCACTTCAGGCTGGTATCAGAAAGCTCTTTCCTGAGTTGGGTCAGTCAGAATCCTCCCTAGCCCAAAGTCAGTGAGTGAGTCCAGACATTTCTAAAACGAACAGCTGAAGGGATCCCCACCCACCTTGTTTTCCGCACCAATCCAATGTTGTCCCAGAAGGCTCTCTCAGTCCACTCAGGATTCAGGGTCCACTTCCTCCCCACTTCTTACACCAAAGGGAAACCCGAGACTCCAATCTATACCACCGGGCTTTCTTTTGTTCATCCCTGGCCTGCCAATGGAAGTCCCCCCTCCACCATATGAGAACTGTGGTCATTTTAGCTCTTTCCAAATCCGGAGCCTGCACTATTCTGGGTCTCCATTCCTTTTTCTTCAGGCTGAAGCTAACAGCAGGTCATTTCAGCTACGTTGGCTCCCTCTACAGACCTGCTGAAGGAAAGGGGAGACACCACGGAAACAGCCAGGACTGACCTCAGTTCATCAAATGAGACTTTCAATCCCTACACAGGCCTTCACTGCCAGTCTTGACCCAGCCATCTCCAGTTGAGTCCAGAGAGAGTCTGCCTGCACCCCACAGAGCCTGAAATGATTCTGGTCTTTCCCTTTTCAGTAGTCCTGATGCACACACATAGTGCTTTTCCCCATGGCGAGTCAGGCTCCCACTGAGATCATACCCCTTGGGGGAAAGAAGCTGCAGGGGGAGGGGGAAACCGGGGACCCAGACCCAAGACAGAGGCAAGCCAGACACTTGTTATCCAGGAACTCCACGGAATTGCCTCTATAGAAGGATCTTCATCTAGTTAATCATATTTTACTGGCCATCAATCAATCAATCGTATTTATTAAGCGCTTACTGTGTGCAGAGCACTGTACTAAGCGCTTGGGAATTACAAGTTGGCAACATATAGAGACAGTCCCTACCCAACAGTGGGCTCACAGTCTAGAAGGGGGAGACAGAGAACAAAACCAAACATACTAACAAAATAAAATAAATGGAATAGATATGTACAAGTAAAATAGAGTAATAAATATGTACAAACATAAATACAGGTGCTGTGGGGAAGGGAAGGAGGTAAGATGGGGGGATGGACAGGGGGACAAGGGGGAGAGGAAGGAAGGGGCTCAGTCTGGGAAGGCCTCCTGGAAGAGGTGAGCTCTCAGTAGGGCCTTGAAGGGAGGAAGAGAGCTAGCTTGGCGGATGGGCAGAGGGAGGGCATTCCAGGCCTGGAGGATGATGTGGGCCGGGGGTCGATGGCGGGACAGGTGAGAATGAGGCATGGTGAGGAGATTAGCGGCAGAGGAGTGGAGGGTGCGGGCTGGGCTGTAGGAGAGAAGGGAGGTGAGGTAGGAGGGGGCGAGGTGATGGACAGCCTTGAAGCAGAGGGTGAGGAGTTTCTGCCTGATGTGCAGATTGATTGGTAGCCACTGGAGATTTTTGAGGAGGGGAGTAACATGCCCAGAGCGTTTCTGGACAAAGACAATCCGGGCAGCAGCATGAAGTATGGATTGAAGTGGGTAGAGACATGAGGATGGGAGATCAGAGAGAAGGCTGATACAGTAGTCCAGACGGGATAGGATGAGAGCTTGAACGAGCAGGGTAGCGGTTTGGATGGAGAGGAAAGGGCGGATCTTGGCAATGTTGCAGAGCTGAGACCGGCAGGTTTTGGTGACGGCCATGACATTGACATTTCAGTCTAAAACAAATTAAGGCCTGAAGTTCAGAACTTCAATAAGCTATCTGCTGTCCCCCAGCTGGCGGCCCTGGTAAGGGTGAAGGATAGCCGAGGCTACTCTGGTTGTCCTCTCACACATCCTCGACTTGCTCTGCCTGTTCAACTCCCCGCTGTCCAACTGTTCAACGCCAAATATAAGGGAGCAAAAAGTCCCTAACCGGTCAGTCCCTTAATTGTTTGCTGCATTCTGCCGAAGTCCTTGGGGGCAAAAGGGTTGCAGAGGTTGGTTGCCTATTTGTAAGCTGTTACCCTCCCCGTGGCTGTCTTTCCAGGCAGGCTCCGGCCTTTCCTCACAGACCGTCCGGGGGCTGAAGCAGCAGTTGAGTAGCCTTGCTCTCAAGCAGCTGAAGAGGAGCCCGGGGGTGGCTTGGCTTGGATGCAACTCAGGCCAGGAACACAGCCTGTGTTTGCCAGCCACCCTGACCCCTGGTTACTATCAGATTCCCTGCTTCCACCACTGAACTGGGGTCTGGCCTATGGGAATTCCCCTGCAGCCAGGAATCACCACCAGACTTCTACTCCTGCTGTGCCCCTCCTATCCTAGACTGTAGGCTCATTACGGGCAGGTAACGTGTCCACTAATTCTGTTGTACTGTTTTTTTCCAAGCGCTTAATACACTGAATTTTCTGCCCAGAGTAAGCTCTCAATAAATACCACTATTTGATTGATTGATTGATTGATTGATTGACTGCAGGAGCCCACAGCACTGGGATGGGGCAAGAGGAGGGCCCAACTGAAAAAATGCTCGGGGATCTGTTTCTGCTTGGTGTTCCTGGAGCCAACCAAGAGTGGAAGAGGGGATATACGGCTGATTTTAACATCTACAATTCAAAGGCATATGTTAATGTTCTACTGAACTAACTCAACTCCTTTCTTACCACACTGGACATCAGGACTAAATACCTTTGTCTACAGCCTGTGCCATAGATACTTTAGAAAAATCATCAAGAAAAAGCACCATCTAGAGCCTGTGAGGAGACCAAAGTTTCTATCATCTCATAGGTAGCTGTAAAATCACAAGTTGGGCATCTATTTTTCCCTTCAGGAGTTACCCACTGTGGAGACTAGTGCATATACCTCCTCAAACGATTTGTACTCCATCCTGATTTCAGCAAGCACCAATGTGCAAATGCTGTTTCAGATTTCCAGATTTCCAGATTTCCAGGTTCAGAGCAGCTTGGTGCACTGCTTCAAATCCAAGTAATTAAATTTAAAATAGTCCAAACCTTATTTCCCCAATGCTACTGCAATGCTGTGTCTAACAAAAAAGCCAAATGGACTTTGGAAATCTTTAATGGGTCCTGGGCCAAGAAAGCAAAAGTATTCATATAGCTAGAATAACCCCCAAATACAGATTTATAATGAAAATGCTGACACCACCTTAACTCTGGTGACATGAAGTTAGTGGAACAATCCAAAGCTTGGAAAGCACCAAAGCATCCCCTTCCCGTCCCCTCCCCCCTCATCCCACACCTAAAAGTTCAGAGACTATAAAAGGAGCATTTCCTGCTTTATGGCTACAAAGACCAAGCTAACTGGGAATATCATTCCCCCAGGCCTCTCCGGCTTCTTAAATGAGATTACAATAAGAGTGATGTACTGTAATACAAGTCAGCTGTGACAAGCAGCACTTTATAGAGCTATCTGTTTGTCTCCATCACTACATCACACAATGTGTCCCCGGACTCCAATGTGCAACTCCATTTACCACTACATGACAAATGGGCAGCACTTGTAAAAGGCACAAAGAGGTCCAGATCAGCCATGTAATGGTCACCACAGCTGTATCAGAGTGCTTGAGGGGACAAAACAGACTCCCAAGTTCATTAAACTGACCAGTAATGGATCTTTCAAAAAGTGCCTTAGGAATAGTACAGTAAAGGCTAAAATAAATAACTCAGCATGGAAGGCTAATCTGAAATGGTGTTTGATAAATTATTTATAACACAGACGATTGTCTGCATTTAATATTGGAGCTACTGGTAGCATCTTTAAAAGATGATTTATGTGTTGTAATGCTATTAAACTTTATATTGGCCCACTGCTGGCTATAAAGTCTGCTGAGATTTAGAGAATGAGTTTTAAACTGTCACTGCAACATCATAGTAGATGGAGACTGTATTAAATCTTTACTTTAAACCTGTTATCTGGAGAGTTGCATTTTGTAGATGCTCGCAAACTGATAGATTACCTCTCTACATGGGCTATGGGCAGGTCCAAAATAGTACTAAGGAACTTTTTCACATTATTCTTATATATGACTTCAATCGAATTTCTCTTCTCACTTAAGTGATTTTCAGATTTAGAATGGCAGCAGAGTAAAATTTAAGGGGCTAAGCCATTCAATGCACTAGTTATTTCGGAAACAAATTAATCTTCTCTTTATATAAACCTTCCAGGCCTGACTTTCGGTTATGGGCAATCAAAAATACATTACTTCCTCTCAGGAAAAATGTAAATGTTCTTTTGACGGAGTTTCCAACCTACTAGTTGGGCCAGGCTTTGGGTAAGCCAAAAGAAATGCATAAATCTTAAGAACGTAAACGGCACCCTGGACAAGTCACTTCACTTCCCTGTGACTCAGTTACCTCATCTGTAAAATGGGGACTGAGACTGTGAGCCTCACATGGGACAGGGACTGTGTCCAACTAGATTTGCTTGTATTCACCCCACCGCTCAGTACAATGCCTGGCACATAGTATGCTCTTAACAAATACCACCATTATTATTATTACTGGGTCAGACCAATTATCCATGCAGCCCATGGTCCTATCTCCAAGAGGAGCA
Source organism: Tachyglossus aculeatus (assembly GCF_015852505.1). NCBI lineage: Eukaryota > Metazoa > Chordata > Mammalia > Monotremata > Tachyglossidae > Tachyglossus > Tachyglossus aculeatus. Next base: position 102,600,718 of record NC_052069.1, on the reverse strand, counting down.
ACAGAACACTTGCAGAAACAGAGTTGATGATGGCTGCCCTTCAACCCCATCCCTCACCTTTCCCTTTATATAATACCAAATGCTCCTCTAAAATCCATTTGGAATCTCTTGTCCATGAACTTATCCAAACCACTGGACCTACAGATATTCTCAGCCTGCATGTATCCTCTCCTGGGGAAGGGATTCGTTTTTTAAAACATGGAATTTAGGCCTTCATTATAAGCATCCGGAATGAACTGGACTGAAAGTTCTTCCTGCCATTACGATGGGAAGAATCTGGAGCAGTTCTGGTGACACTTTAGCTAAAGGCCCACCACTTTCCCAGAGCAGAGAATTTGGAGAAATGTCCTTTTTCCCAGCTCTGCCACACCCAACCACTACCACAATGGCTCTTTTCCTTCCCAAGAACGTCTTCCAACCACACTCCAGACTCTATCCGGGTCCTTCAGGGTTTGGCCACTGAGCAGCAGAACTGGAAAAGGTATGAGCAGTGACAGAACCAGTCAGGGACCATAGAGGAATCAGGGTTTGAGAAAGTGACATTACAAAAAGGATGGAAGACCCTAAAAAGTATAATCACCTTTGTCAATGTATTGGGAGAAACTGAGGGAAAGATAGCTGTTTAAGTGGAAGCCATTTTAAAATCAACTGTGGAAGTGCTAAGACACCAGACCAGAGTTGGGTCTTACATTAGAAGGGAGTAAAGGAGGAGGGAAGATGTTAAAAATGATCTTGGGGGCAATCCAGAGTTTGAAACAAAAAACGTTTTCACTGCACTGCTAATGTCAGTTGTTGGGAACCATTATGTGCTGTTGTATAAAATTTAAAGAACTCCAAAAAGTGTTTAAGAATCCCCCAAAGCAGTCTACTTCCCATCTTCTGTAACACACCTGATGTGTACCATGGGCAGGTATATATTTTCTATTTTCTTAAATGCAATTAAGTATTAAGTGCAATTTTCTTAAATACAGGACTGTTTGCCAGGCCTTAAAACTCTGGTTGTGTTTTTGCCTGGAACTGTTTGGTCAAAATAGAGTGTTCCTGGGTGGAGTTTTCATGAGAAATTATGAGCTTCTTGCAGGCAGGGAACATTTCTACCAACTCTACCATATGGTTTTCTCAAAAGCACCTAGTACAGTGTCTGCACAAGTAAGTGCTCAGTAAATACCACTGACTGACTGATTCAAGTGTTTAGCTAACTGGCTCACAACTGGCAATGGTTGCTTATTGTGCACCAAAATGCAAACATTAGCCTAACTGGCTCGGATTCCTGTTTTCAGCATTGCTGTAACAGGTGTGGGATCTGTGAGGGTGTACTCCTTCGGTTGTCTAAGGCATCCAAATTTACAAGCCAAGGTGACTGTCCACCCCAAAACATCCAAGGTTGCAAAATACGGATCCCACCAAGATATTTCCCCGGTAAATGGCTTCCTAGAAAAAGTATTCTGGGCCAGGAGCCGGGCCACGTTGGCTAGACTCTAACTCCGAGAAGACCAAATGGCACTGAGAAAAAGAACAGAGCAAAACAGGGAGATGAATGTGTTGCTACTTCCTGAGGAGCACCGCACAACAACGTGAACGATCGCGAGTCGGGAGAGAGGGGTAAGAGGGGGGAGTGGAGGGAAATATTTTCACAAAATGTTGGCTACACCAGATACAGAAGGGAAAGAACCAAAGTACAGAAGTAAGAGGCAAGGTTGCTGAGGTGGGGAGCCAGACCTGCTTGGAACTGTCAGAAAGGGGCGCAGCTTTAAACCTCAATAAAACCTTCTCCATAAAATGCAGGTGGCCAGTGATAAATAACTGCCAATTAATTAACCTTAGGAGATTAAAGTGACAGGGAGCAAAGGAGCCTAGGGCAGAATCAACCTGAAATTAATTCATTTGTTGGTTCACAACACAGGAGGGAACAGATAACAGCAGCATGATTTCCTATAATATGCAGACAAAATATAACATAAAATGTTTCACTTTTGACAAGTGAAATATAACATGGTCTATTCCCCATGTTCAAGCATTCAATTCATTAGACTGCAAACTCCTCCAAAGCAGGGAGTGTGTTTTTTATCGTTTGTTCTCAAGGACCTAGTACAGTCCTAGTGTACGCAGCAGGAGCTCAAATACTAATAATGATGAAGCCGAGTTTTTCCACCCCCTTCTCAACTTCCAGTTGAGCAGGAAAATGGCAACTAGAATGCTATAGGGTCCAGAGACTTGACTCCAGCAGTGCAGAAGCTACAAGTGCAACATAGACTGAACCACTCTCTCCACCTTCAGAGCCTAATTAAAACCCCATCTCCTCCAAGACGCTTTCCCCAACTAAGCCTTCTTTTCCTCTGTCATCATCGATCAAGCAATCATATTTATTGAGCACTTATTATGTTCAGAGCACTGTACTAAGCACTTGGGAGAGCACAATACAACAGAATTAGCAGACACTTTCCCTGCACACAAGCTTACAGTCTGGGGCGGGAGGACAGACATTGATATGAATAAATGGGTAATTTATGCTGTAAAGTGGTGGATAGGGAAAAATATCACATTTCCCAAGTTCACAGATCGAAGTGCCTACATGACACAGAAGGGCACCACCATCCTTTCTCACAAGCCCTTAACCTTGGCATTGTCCTTGACTCCTCTCTTTCATTCAACACACATATTCAATCCATCACTAAATCCTGTCAATCCCACCTTCATAACAGTGCTAAAATCCGCCGTTTCCTCTCCATCCAAACTGCTACCATGTTAATACAATCACTCATCCTATCCCACCTGGATTACTGCATCAGCCTCCTTGCTGACCTCCCAGTTTCCTGTCTCCCCCCGACTCCAGTCCATACTTCACTCTGCTGCCTGGATCATTTTCTACAAAAACGTTCAGAAAACGTGACCCCACTCCTCAAAAAACTCCCAGTGGTTGCCCATCTACCTCTGCATCAAACAAAAACTCCTCACCATTGACTTTACAGCACTCAATCACCTTGCCCCCGCCTACCTCACCTCACTACTCTCCTAGCCACAACCCAGCCCACACACTCTGCTCCTCTAATGCTAACCTTCTCACTGTGCTTCAATTTTACCGCCAACCCCTCTGGCCTGAAACGCCCCTCCCTCCTCAAACCCAATGGACAATTACTCTTCCGCTTCAAAGCCTTACTGAGAGCACATCTCTTCCAAGAGGCCTTCCCTAAGTTTCCCCTTTTTCTCCCACTCCCTTCTGCATCCCTTTGTTTGACTTGCTCCCTTTGTTCTCCCCCCAGCACCAAGGCCCACAACACTTATGTACATCTCTGTAATTTGTTTATTTATATTAATGTCTGTCACCCCACCCACCCCCAGACTGTAACTGTGAACCCCATGTGGGACAACCTGATCACCTTTTACCGCCCCCAGCACTTAGAATAGTGCTTTGCACACAGTAAGCGCTTTACAAATGACATCATCATTATTATTATTATTATTAAACTCATTGTGGGCAGGGAATGTGTCTGTTTATTGTTGTATTATATCATCATCATCAATCGTATTTATTGAGCGCTTACTGTGTGCAGAGCACTGTACGAAGCGCTTGGGAAGTACAAATTGGCAACATATAGAGACAGTCCCTGCCCAACAGTGGGCTCACAGTCTAAAAGGGGGAGACAGAGAATAAAACCAAACATACTAACAAAATAAAATAAATAGAATAGATATCTACAAGTAAAATAAATAAATAAATAAATAGAGTAATAAATATGTACAAACATATATACATATATACGGGTGCTGTGGGGAAGGGAAGGAGGTAAGATGGGGGGATAGAGAGGGGGACGAGGGGGAGAGGAAGGAAGGGTCTCAGTCTGGGAAGGCCTCCTGGAAGAGGTGAGCTCTCAGTAGGGCCTCGAAGGGAGGAAGAGAGCTAGCTTGGCGGATGGGCAGAGGGAGGGCATTCCAGGCCCGGGGGATGACGTGGGCCGGGGGTCGATGGCGGGACAGGTGAGAACGAGGTACGGTGAGGAGATTGGCGGTGGAGGAGCAGAGGGTGCGGGCTGGGCTGTAGAAGGAGAGAAGGGAGGTGAGGTAGGAGGGGGCGAGGTGATGGAGAGCCTTGAAGCCCAGGGTGAGGAGTTTCTGCCTGATGTGCAGATTGATTGGTAGCAACTGGAGATTATTGAGGAGGGGAGTAATATGCCCCGAGCGTCTCTGGACAAAGATAATCCGGGCAGCAACATGAAGTATGGACTGAAGTGGAGAGAGACACGAGGATGGGAGATCAGAGAGAAGGCTGATGCAGTAGTCCAGACGGGATAGGATGAGAGCTTGAATGAGCAGGGCAGCGGTATGGATGGAGAGGAGAGGGCAGATCTTGGCAATGTAATTGCCAAGATTGGTACTGTACTCTCCCAAGCACTTAGTACAGTGCTCTGCACACAGTAAATACTCAGTAAGTATGACTGAATGAATGACAGAGAGCTGGGGAAAAGAGAGCTTAATCAAGGAAGGCCTCTTGTAGGAGTTGTGATCTTAGTAATGCTCTGAAAGGGGGGTGGTGGTTTGGCGTTTATCAACTCCCTACACCTACACCTATCTGCATCATCTATGCACTTGGATCTTCACATCGCCCTCAGCTCCACTTCACTTATACCCATTATTTTAATGTCTGTCTCTTTGTGGGAAGGGAAAGTATACTGTTGTACGTAATCCCTGTTGTTCTCTCCCAAGCATTTAGTACAATGCTAATGCTCTGCACACAGTAAGCGTTCAGTAAATTCCACTAATTGATTACACTGCACCAAAAAAATTCCTCACTACATCAAGCATAAACTCCCGACCATTGACTTTAAGGCACTCAATAAGCTCTCTGGCCCCTATGCCCTAGTTTGCATGCTTCATTCCTCTAGTACCAAGTTACTCACTGTTCTTTATTCTCACCTCCCCTGCTGCTAGTCTCTTCTTCATGCCCCTCCATGTGGGGCATGGGACAGGGACTTTGCCCAAACCCATTATCTTGTATCTACCCCAGCACTTAGAACAGTGCCTGGCACATAGTAAGCACTTAACAAATACCATCATCATCATTATTGTTATGCTCGATATCAATCAACGGTATTTACTAAGCGCTTACTATGTGCAGAGCACTAAATGCTTGGGAGAGTACAATTCAACAGAGTTAGCAAACACACTTCCTGCCCGCAATGAGCTTACAGTCTACAGTGGGAGATGGACATTAAAATAAAAATTTATAATACCAAATTTAATGTAATTTAAGATGAAATTGCTTTGCTGTTGCGTTGAGGATGGGGAGAATAACAAATGCCCAAAGTTCATCTTCCCTAATTAATCTCTTTTCTCCCCCTCCCACAGCCCTACCTCTTCAGTACTTCCGCATCACCTAAGGACTTGGGTTTTCACACAAAAATACACACACCTATCCCTGCACGTTTAAACATATCTTACATTCTGTTGTTTCTCCTTATCTGTAATCTAATTTACTCTGACTCCCCAATTAGATTATAAACTCCTTGAGGGTAGGGATCATGTCTGCTAACTCCACTGTACTCACCCGAGTGCTTAATACATGTTCTGCATTGGACAAATACTACTGGCAAAATTAGTACACTTAGAAAATGGCCTGAAAAAAAGCCTTTCAGGCCCAAAGTCAACCAAGTTTACAAAACAGCATGCAAAAACACTACATTATACATAGCCTTTCCACCAGGAAATGAAGAGGGCTTATACAGCAATGTGAAACTGTGGGGACGAGCGAGACAGAAGAGTGTGGGCTAAATTCCTACCGCTCCAACTCTTGAAAGTGGGTGTGTGAATCTCAAGCTTCAATTCCTGCCTCAGGGAATTCAGTTTTATTGTACAATAAACACAAGCCAGTGCTATCTGGGTGGATACCCAGCCACCACATTTAAATAATTAGGCAAGGATGTTATTTTAAACTTAATTTTCCACAGAGCTATTTTTAATTTTTCCAAAAAAACCATTCCTAAAGTCCTTAATTACACTTCAGTGCAATCAGAGAGTTTTAATGTTTCACTGGTGTGTATGTTCCCACACGCAGATTTCTCACCACCTCCCCCTTACTGATAATGTACACCACACAAGTATAATAAACCACGTTAATATTTCATATCACTGTGAAATATGCTGGAGTATCAATTCAACATCTGCTGTCTTTAGGGTACTGGGGTCCCGCAGAGACACTTTCAATTTGTAATTGAGTTCTATACTGAATTAATCAGCAGTTTATCTTTTTTAGTAAAATAACATCTTCACCAGTAACCTGGATTTACATTAACAATTTATGCCAAATTACCTGCCAAGATGAAACTTATATGAGTCTAAGTTACCATTCGATAGCACGCACACCTATATTTCATTCCTTCTATTCTTTCCAGCAAAAACGCACATGCATGCATTTGTGTACACACACACACACACACACACACACACACACACGCAAGCAAGTTTCATATTTCCAGTATATGCTGTTCCTTCTTGGGCTGTTTTAGTGATCTTTGCCCTGCCTTCACTGGACATCCTCTCTGCCATGTTGTTGCATGCCCAGCTCAGCCTTCTGGTTCAAATATGACCTAGAGTATTTTTACAGTAATATCTTTTGCTTTTAATTTTCCAATCTCTACACCTAGAACCCTTCAGAAAACATTTATTCACTTAAATACAGCTCCTTGGATCCCATTCTGAATCTTCCTTTTGGCTCCTTCTGATTAAAGATTCTTTGCTCAAGTTGCAGTTCATTCTGCCTTCTGGAGTCTCACCACAGGTGCAGCCCTTCAGCAGCACACTGTTGTGAAATATTCTTCTATACAGTCTATTTTCCCCTATGTTCCACAGTTACAGGAAATATATGAACTGAAACCATTTAGAATGGAACACCTGCTCCAGAGAAATGCATCAAAAATAATTACCTGTCTCATATCTATCCTACGTGTAGTAAAATGATCTCTTATGTACTGTACAGTTTGCCAATAGCTGTAAAAGGAATCTATATTGCTCGGTGCAGAGCTTCCTTTCAATGCTGTTTCTGGATTACACAAAACCATCACATCTGTAGGGCATGGCAGAAAGTTAGAGCAGGGTCATAGAGTCAAGTGGGTTTAAGATCCCTGGAATTTCATCCAAGATTTCTCCAAAGCAAAAGGCTGTGCCTATTTGTGTGTATATGCATGAGAGTGTGTGGTGTTCCATCCCCCTTTGGAAGTGCAGACCTGAGCTCCTTCTAAAAGCTGATCAGGCTACAGTCCTTGGGAATTCCCAGGCCTACACTTCCTAAGGAACCCACTTTTCACCCAATCCGCCTGCCATCAGAATACTCCAAACTCTCAACATACTGGCTCATGGAGCAACTGATGCTGCTCGCTTGTGCTATTCCCAGGTCGGCAGGCTTTTTTTTTTCCTTTCCGCTCCTCTATTTGTGGCATCTCAGGACACCCCCACCCACCAACTTCCCTTCCCCCTGCACTAAGAAGCACAGGATAAAGATACAAATTCCTTACCCCAAAATCCAGCCCAGATATACATTGGCCCCTCTTTTCCCACCCGTTTCAACCACCTCCTTACCTGAGGAGGTGGAGAAAAGAGAACTTATTTCCAACACGGGAAGGCTTTCCCCGACAGGTAGTATAATAAAACATTAAAATGGACTACTAAGATAGGTTGTTGAGACCCTAACCCTGGAACCTTCTACACAAAGAGTAGATAAACTGCCCCTGGTAAATGTTTGGTTATTCCCTTATCTGTAGGGAGCAGGCTGGGCCAAATGATCTGTCAAGGGGCCTGCCAGTTCTATTGATAAGGGGAAAAACTCCATTTGCTCTGGAACACCCACCAAATTACCTGAAGCAAATTTCCCAGTTCATTAAGACTTCATGACACCCTAAGAGGTCCAAGAGCTCTGTGGATGATGGTTAATGGGAGGGCTGGAACTCAAAATGGCCAAGACAAAAGAATGAACTACTCATCTGGTATAAAAGTGTAATGGGTAATTTTCTTCAGCCACATCTCAATGGCCACTTCAATATCAATTTCAAAAATCAAGTGGATAAAACAGTAGGTAAGGCCAAGAATAATATTCCCTCAGGCCCCAGCCTACTAAAGTCTTTTGCATTTTTAAAAGCTGATCTTTCTTACCATTTCATTCATTCATTCAATCGTATTTATTGAGCTCTTACTGTGTGCAGAGCACTGTACTAAGCGCTTGGGAAGTACAAATCGACAACATATAGAGACGGTCCCTACCCAACATCGGGCTTACAGTCTAGAAGGGGGAGACAGACAAAAAAACAAAACAAGTAAATAGGTGTCAATACCATCAGAATAAATAGAATTATAGCTACATACACATCATTAATAAAATAAATATAGTAAATATGTACAAATAAAATAGAGTAACAAATATATACAAGTGATGTAGGGAGAGGAAGGAGGTAGGGTTGGGGGGGGCAATGGGGAAGGGAGGAGGAAAGGAAAAAAGGGGGGACTCAGTCAGGGAAGGCCTCCTGGAGGAGGTGAGCTCTCAGTAGGGCTTTGAAGGGAGGAAGAGAGCTAGATTGGTGGATTTGTGGAGGGAGGGCATTCCAGGCCAGAGGAAGGACGTGGGCCAGGGAGCAAACTATCCCACTGCCTAGAATACACTTCATGGCATTAAACTCATAAACCAGTAAGTTCATAATCAATATTCAATGTTAAATACTTTCTTTTAAAAGAAGTAAAAACATTTATGGGCTGCAGTGTTTCAGGTTTTAAGTGCAACCGTACATCCGCCAGGCTGAAACCAAAAACGTTTGAAAAAACCCAAGGAATACTCATATTACCCCGGCGCCACCGGAATGCCCTCCCTCCACACATCCGCCAAGCTAGTTCTCTCCCTCCATTCAAAGCCCTACTGAGAGCTCACCTCCTCCAGGAGGCCTTCCCAGACTGAGCCCCCTTTTCCCTCTCCTCCTCCCCATCCCCCCCACCTCCCTCCCCTCCCCACAGAACCTGTATATATATTTGTACAGATTTATTACTCTATTTTACTTGTACATATTTACTATTCATTTTATTAATGATGTGCATATAGCTTTAATTCTATTTGTTCTGCTGAGTTTGACACCTGTCAAAATGTTTTGTTTTGTTGTCTGTCTCCCCCTTCTAGACTGTGAGCCCGTTGTTGGGTAGGGACCGTCTTTATATGTTGCCGACTTGTACTTTCCAAGAGCTTAGTACGGTGCTCACAGTAAGCGCTCAATAAATATGATTGAATGAATGAATGAATGAATGATTTAACCAAATGTCAAACAAAAACAAATGTGACCAAAATCCATGCCCCACAAATTTATTTTGAGTATTATAACGTCAGCTCCTCAAATATTTCTTTACTGTTTCAACAGGAACACCGAACTAAGGAGACCACTGCCTTTGGAATATGAGCTCTGCAAAAGAGCAATCATTCATTCATTCAATCGTTATTTACTGAGCGCTTACTGTATGCAGAGCACTGTACTAAGCGCTTGGGAAGTACAAGTTGGCAGCATACAGAGATGGTCCCTACCCAACAACGGGCTCACAACAACCTGCCAAAAATTAAAACTAATCAAAAACCTCACATCTTAAAAATAAGTCTTAAAAAAGAGAGATGGGGGGGGGGCTCTAAAAGGGCCATTTTTCTACACTCATGTGATACCTAAATAGTTTAAATTGAACAAATACATCCCTAAAATATAAAAACAGGAAACATGAGTAAAGATCAGCTCATTAAGCCAACACCTAGTAAAGTGTTAGAGTATAATAAAATACAAACACCCATGCAGGCTATATAAATACGGGATAGGAAACATTGTTTACAGGTAAGGTGGGTCAGATTTTTTTTTTAATTTTATATTCACTTAAGCTCTGTGTCTGAAGCCAACATGGGTTCAAATATCTCAGGCAGGCATTTCAGCTTAACACTGATCTTCTCCCTTGATCTCCATTGTCTGCTGTCAAGGCTCAGCCCACAAACCTCCCAGCAAGTGGTCACCTTCCTATAGAGTCATTAAACCTCTGAATGTCAGCTGGTGGGATTAGCCGGCGCCTTCCCCACCTGAGCCCCGTGGCAGAAACAGAGGCATTTGGATCAGCATCACTAATGAATACAGAATTCATATGCTGCTTGTCTAGGCTCCTGAGCTCCCAGTAACACAGATGCACACAAAATAAGATGGAGAAGAGAACAATTGTTGACCAAGATTAAAAAGTTTTGGCAGGAGAAGAGATACTACTTGCTATCCAAATTAGCCGTCCTTTTTCCATTCAAGATCTTAAATATTTCCCTCTACAGTAGTCCTGCAGGACCCAAGCAGATAAATACAATCCACTAGTGATTCTGGGCATTTCTTGGGGGGTGGCAAGGGGGAGATATAATTTCAATACTGTTATATTACATTTTGGAATTTAGCCTTTTGTAATACTTTGCACTGCGCATCTTAAAACTGAGTTGGAAAAAGGCAAAGTATTTTTTTCCTTCTCTGGTAACCTTTGAGAAGAACAACGGGTGGAGGATATTCTGGTGGGGAGAGGGGAGTGCCTAAAGAAGGAAATCCAGAGTTCGAAAAATAGTCCTCTTGAAGTGACTGTTTAGTATCTATCATGTTATGATGTCTTGGTCCCTTTCTCCTCCTTGAACCTTTCCAATCATGACAGAAAGGGTGTCGTCCTGTATTTACCCTTTTCTTTCTTGGTTTATCTCTGGGTCACTGGATAGTTTCCAGATTATTCACTGATGGTCTGTTTCTACAGCTTTTCCAGTAGCTTAGCTGGACTTTTTTTTCCTGTTTAGAGTGTGTCTGCCTTCTCAAGGATTCCAGCAAAGACAGGAATTGGCCACACCATTGCCTGAGTTGACCGAGAGCTTCACCCAGCTGAGCTTCCCTCCGCTCCCCCTCCCCACCCACCAAAAAGAAACTGATTCAAGGCACTACCCTCGTTTCAAGCCCTACTCGTTGGCTGAGCAGGTCAAGAGATATCACCTTGTATCATTAGGGATGAACGTTTCCAAGTTTCCCCAAGGATAAGGTCTCCTGATCAACAGCTCAGACCACTGGGCAAGTGTTCATGTCTGGCTGGCCACATTTAATCAAAAAACCACGATGGTAGAGTTCTTTCACTATTAATCATTTAATCTTAGCTGGCATTAAGATCTGCTAAGCAGGAAATTGGGCACCATGTCTGGAGATGTCTATGCTTCCTGCCACCTTGCCATTCTTTCTAACACAAAGGAGAGAGCTGATGTCAAGACAGGGAGTGGGTTATGCTCCTTCTCCACTTTGGTTATTTAAGAGAGATCTATAGCCATCCACATGACAAATTAATTTTGCTCTACAGTATTTAGGTGTTCGGCGGCCCACTTTGAAGCGGCCCTGGGCCTTTAGGGCTGAAATTGCACACATCTTTAGCGATCTATAAGGGCTTCTCTAGAGGCCAGCACTTGCCTCCTGATGAAAGATGACTCCATAAATCAGGCGGCTGAAGGGGCCCTTGGGTACGTCACCATCTATCTTAGCGGTTTCTCTCTGAAGGGTGGAGGGGAAGAGCTCATATCTTGGCACGGCAGCCAAGGAAAGGACCATCACAGTTGGCAGTGACAAAGCATGTGCTACATAAAACTGAAGATTCACGAAGAGTAGGGAAAAAAAGAACATATCCTGCTGGTGTTAGCATGCCTCAGGCAGTGGGAGAAGCTTCAGCAACTCATCTTCAAAAGGCAGAGAGCCAGGGCTCTAGAAACCTGCAAAAATTGGCTAAGCCTGCAGTCTTCATTTCTTTAAGTCGAGCATCTTCAAAGTCTAGAATTCTAACTGTAGGGCACAGCAGCTGCCACTGCAGATCTGATCCTCTCAGCTTTTGGCAGCTCTCAACTTGAAATTCTAGCAAAAGAATTTTTCAAGTTGCTATTATTGCCTGTCATGGATTTATAAATATTGTGCACTATCTGCTGTGGCATGGCTCTCATGGGACGCCAGAGCATGCCAAAAGCATAACAGAATGAAAAACAGTCCCTAGTCTTCAAATAAATGCTAATTTTTTTTTAACTGTGCTCACACGATGTGTTTGGTGATCAACTTCAATAGTACAGAATATAGATCAGAGAGGAAAAAAAGCTGATTGTCTTTTCCAGGAGTAGTCAGCTGCTACTTTCATTAAGCTTGTTTAATTAGATTCCAGATGCTAATTTGCAAGTCGCTACCAGAGGGTGCAGGACAGTTTGCCTTTGAATCATCGTCCTGTGATGTGATGGTCTTGCAGCACACACGCCGACCCTTCGGTAGCCCAAGCAAGGTTTTCTGACAATTAGTGCAAAGGGGAACGGTATTGATCTTGACAGACTAAATATTAATCATCTCCCCCATTTGAATGAATCATAATCTTTAAGGGCTTATGTTTCTCACTATACCAAATGAAAAGAGGCCTTTATCTTAGCGAGGAATTAAGTGCCCGGAAAATGAGCTGTGGTTTAAGTAATTGAGGAGACTAATCGAAATAACAGCCATGGAAGTATTTGTTAAGGCTCCTTGTGGGCAGGGGTAGTGCCTCCTACGGACTCTACATTCTCCAGTGCTAAATACACAGTATGCACATAGTAGTAGGCTCTCAATAAATCTGACTGATTGATGATAGAACAGCATCTCCAGATAAACTGTCAAGGCAAGTACCTAACATGTTTCCCATCACATTGGTCCAATTCTGGTCTGTTGACTCTTTAACAAACACCTGGCATTTATTTTATCAGAATTTTGTGTTTTCTGCCCATATTTTGGCTCGATGCCCTAATATTCAAATACAAAATTTAAAATGGGTTTATAGTCTGTTGAAATTTTCCACCAGAACAATTGCACATTACAACCATACCCCAAGTTGCAATCGAAAAATGGTCTTTGAACACATGGATATATCATCAACAACTGTATCCTGGGGTATGTTTTTCAACTGATTTGTATGTTATAACTTGGGTTCTGTTCTATAACTTCTAGGGGAAAATATGAAATTCCTTCACATGCAGTAGTCTGTAACATTTGTTACTAACCTGTTATTTATTCTCTATTAGATTAATTCAAAACAACACTAAGATATTAAAGAGTAGCAATATGATCACAGATTGTGGACACAGACATGAACTGTGTCCAACCCGATTAGCTTATATCTGCCCCAGTATTTAATACAGTGCCAGGCCCATAGTAAGTGCCTACAATAACAAAAATCATTAGGCTGCAGAAATAGCAACTTGCTCTACTGACAGTGGTTTTTCAACTTTGTGCAGCAAAAAACTTGTCTAATTTAAGTTGAATAAAAGTCTTTTTTTCATCAAGCACTGTGTAACGAGGTAAGTCCTTGTACACCTCTGAGCTCCTCTTTCTATTAAGGTTATCTCATTTTTAAAAGTTCATTAACTTCCTTGAAAACCGTCGTGGAGCTTTTGAATCCAAAGTCTCGGCTGGTAGTGGAGCTAAGATTCTACCCTTGGAGGGAATCATGTCAGCCTCTTTCTCCACCAGGAGGGAGCAAGGATTTCTCCTCTTCACCCAAAAGCAGCACAGTATGGGGTGATACGGAATGACAGAGATTTTAGGTGGACAAATTCACCACGCTGAAGCAGAGAGGCTGGCTTCCTCTTTAGTTCAGGGACAGCCAGGGGGTAACCAGCATTTCTTCATGTCAATCTACAGCAATACAGAATCAGGGCTGAAGTAGAAGGAGCAGAGATTTGGGGTAGATTTAGTCCGCCATTTCTCCCTCGCTGAAATTCTCTTTTGCATAAAGCAGAACAACTTGCTTCCACTTGTGTTTTGGGAGGAGGGGGATATGACTGGGGGTAAGCGTGGGGGGGAGCAGATGCTGAACAAAGGTTTCTCTGTGCTACTTTGTTTTTGTTTTTTTAATGGAATTTGTTAAGCACTCACTATGTACCAGGCACTCTACGAGGTGCTGGAGTAGATACAAACTAATCAGATTGGGCACAGTCCACGTCTCACGTGGGACTCCCAGCCTTAATCTCCATTTTACAGATGAAGTAACTAAGGCAGAGAGAAGTGAAGTGACTTGCCCATGGTCAAACAGCAGAGAAGTGGCAGGGTTAGGATTGGAACCCATGTCCATTCTCTATCTACTAGACCATGCTGCTTCTGCAGCGCCAAGGTTATGGGCTTGTGAGACGGGAAGGATGGTGGTGCAGAGACACAAAAATCACGGAGAGGACAGGGTTTGGGTGGGGAGATAAGGAGTTCTGTTTTGGACATGTTAAGTTTGAGGTGTCACAAACCTGGAGATGTCCTGAAGGCAGACGGAAATGCGAGACTGCAGAGAGTGAGAGACCTGGGCTGGAGATGTAGGTATTTGAATGATCTGCATAGAGTTGGTAGTTGAAGACATGGGAGCGAATGAGTTAAGGGAGTGGGTGTAGTTGGAAAATAGAAGGGGACCCAGAACTGAGCCTTGAGGGACTCGTACAGTTTAGGGGTGGGAGGCAGAGGAGGAGCCTGTGAAAGGCAGAGAATGACAGGACAGAGAGATAGGAGGAGAATCAGGAAGGACAGTGCCAGTGAAGCTGGGGTTGGATAATGTTTCCAAGAGAAGGGGATGGTCAACAGTTTCCCACTAGTCCACTATGGGACCTTGGACAACTTCTCTGTGCCTCGGTTACCTCAGCTGCAAAATGGGGATTAAGATTGTGAGCCCCACGTGGTAGGGGGACAGTGTCCGACGAGATAAGCTTGTATCCACCCAAGCTTGGAACAGTGCCTGGCACATAGGAAGCACTTAAATGCCACGATTATCCTTGACTCATCTTTCTCACTTAACCCACATATTCAGACTACCACTAAATCCTGAGAAGCAACGTGGCTTTAGTCGAAAGAGCCCAGGCTTGGGAGTCAGAGGTCATGGGCTCTAATCCCGGCTCCGCCACTTGTTTGCTGTGTGACCTTGGGCAAGTCACTTAACTTCTCCGTGCCTCAGTTCCCTCATCTGGAAAATGGGGATTAAGACTGTGAGCCCCACGTGGGACAAACTGATTACCTTGCATCTACCCCAGCGCTTAGAACAGTGCTTGGCACATAGTAAGCGCTTAATAAATACCACCATTATTATTTTTATTATTATTACCGGTTCTACCCAAACTGCTACTATGCTCATCCAACTACTTATCCAATCCTGCGTTGATTCTGTATCAGCCTCCTTGCTGAACTCCCTGTCTCCTGCCTCTCCCCACTTCAGTCCATACTTCACTGTTGCCCAGATCATTTTTCTACACAACTGTTCAGCCCAGGTTTCCCCTCTCAACAACCTCTAGTGGTTGCCCATCCACCGCCACAAACAGAAACTCCTCACCATTGGCTTTAAAGCACTCAATCACTTTGCCCCCTCCTACCTCCTACCTACCTACCTTCTCCTACAGAGAAATAGCGTGGCTCAGTGGCAAGAGCACAGGCTTTGGAGTCAGAGGTCATGGGTTCAAATTCTGGCTCTGCCAACTGTCAGTTGTGTGACTTTGGGCAAGTCACTTCACTTCTCTGTGCCTCAGTGACCTCATCTGTCAAATGGGGATTAAAACTGTGAGCCCACTGTGGGACAACCTGATTACCTTGTAACCTCCCCAGCGCTTAGAACAGTGCTTTGCACATAGTAAGAGCTTAAAAATGCCATTATTATTATTACTATTACCTCATCTCGCTGCTCTACTACAAAGCTAACTGCACACTTCACTCCTTTAATGCCAACCTTCTCACTGTACCTCGATCTCATCTATCTCACCACCGACTTCTCCCCCACATCCTGCCTCTGGCCTGGAACAACCTTCCTCTTCATATCCAACAGAAAATTACTCTCCCCACCTTCAAAGCTTATTGGAGGCACGTCTTGTCCACAGTCTTAGTCTTTTAGACTGTGAGCCCACTGTTGGGTAGGGGCTGTCTCTATATGTTGCCAACTTGTACTTCCCAAGCGCTTAGTACAGTGCTCTGCACACAGTAAGCACTCAATAAATACGATTGATTGTCCAAGAGGCCTTCCCTGACTAAGCCGTCAGTTCCTCTTCTCTCACTCCGTGTCACCCTTGCACTTGGATTTGCTCCCTTTATTCACCCCTTCCACAGCCCCATAGCACTTACGTACATAACCATAATGTATTAATGTCTGTCTCCCCCTCTAAACTGTAAGCTCGTTGTGGGCTCTGTTATATCATTATATTGTACTCTCCCAAGAGCTTAGTACAGTGCTCTGCACACAGTAAATGCTCAATAAATATGATTTATTGCTTCTCCATTGTGGTTGCTGTGGTTATTCAGAACACAGGGCATACCTGTATTCCTACGTAAGGCAGCAACCCAGCCATTGGAGGTCCTCAAAAACCTCCAATGGCTACCGATCGATCTGCACATCAGGCAGAAACTCCTCACCCTGGGCTTCAAGGCTCTCCATCACCTCGCCCCCTCCTACCTCACCTCCCTTCTCTCCTTCTACTGCCCAGCCCGCACCCTCCGCTCCTCCACCGCTAATCTCCTCACTGTACCTCGCTCTCGCCTGTCCCGCCATCGACCCCCGGCCCACGTCATCCCCCGGGCCTGGAATGCCCTCCCTCTGCCCCTCCGCCAAGCTAGCTCTCTTCCTCCCTTCAAGGCCCTGCTGAGAGCTCACCTCCTCCAGGAGGCCTTCCCAGACTGAGCCCCTTCTTTCCTCTCCCCCTCGTCCCCCTCTCCATCCCCCCATCTTACCTCCTTCCCTTCCCCACAGCACCTGTATATATGTATATATGGTTGTACGTATTTATTACTCTATTTATTTATTTATTTATTCATTTATTTATTTTACTTGTACATTTCTATCCTACTTATTTTATTTTGTTGGTATGTTTGGTTCTGTTCTCTGTCTCCCCCTTTTAGACTGTGAGCCCACTGTTGGGTAGGGACTGTCTCTATGTGATGCCAATTTGTACTTCCCAAGCGCTTAGTACAGTGCTCTGCACATAGTAAGCGCTCAATAAATACGACTGATTGACTGATTGATTGATTAATTTAGGAAACTCTTGGAAAGCTATATGAAAATTTTAAAATTTCAAATTCTGGAAAAGTTGTCCATTAATTGGATTTATTGTATTTTCGGTAACTTGGCCGAGAAAAGGGTAAACTCTAAAGGAAAAGAAAGCCTTGCTCCAGTTCAGAATACCAACTATTTGTCTTAAGCGTTAATAATAATGATAATAACTGCAATACTTGTTAAGGGCTTATTTTGTGCCACGCACAGTACTAAACACTGGGGTAGATATGTAACTATGCTGGACACAGTCCATGGTACACATGGGGCTCACAGACTAAGGGGAAGGAAAAGCAGGTACTAAATTCCCATTTTGCAGACGAGGAGCACACAGAAGTCCCCGTGTCTCACTGTCTGTAGCTCTCAGTGTTGCTGTGCCTTGCTGTTTCTGTGTTTCTAACCTTCTTTGTCCCTAGCTCTCGGGGTGCCTCCATGTCTCGGTGCCTTTAATTCAGCCCCCGTGACTCACTGTCTTTTACTCTTTACTGCTGTCTCTATCTCTAATTCAGTCTCTATGTGTCACTGATTCTAATTCTCTGACTCTTAACTCTCTATGTCTCTGTCTTTCTCTGCCTCTCCGTCTGAAAATCTCCCCCTCTAGACTGTAAGCTCATTGTGGGCAGGGAATGTGTCTGTTTATTGTTATACTGTACTCTCCCAAGCACTTAGTACAGTGCTCTGCACACAGTAAGCGCTCAAACACGACTGAATGAAGGACATAAAGTGACTTGCCCAAGATCAAACAGCAGGCAAGTGGCAGAGCCAGGACTAAAACCCAGGTCCCCTGACTACCAGCCCAGTGCTTTTCCAATAGGCCATGTTGCTTCTCGGCATGCTGCTCATTATTACATAATGTTCATGGGGCTGTTGTTTTTTAGCAAATATGAAAGACAAGACCCGGCTCTGAAATAGTGAAAGAGTTCAATTCAAAAATGCCAATACCGGATAAGACAGAATGGAATTAGTTCCTCCACAGTCTCAAAAACTTCCAAGAAAACAATGGAGTACAGCACAGTTACTACCAGATCGACCAAGGGCCAATGACCTCCACGGAGGAGAACATTCAACGCTTTGTAACTATGGCTGCTTATCTTCAGGGTTTTCTCAGCACTTAACAGTCCTAGGTCTACCACCAGCCACTACAATGACATGAGCCAGGGGAAACAGATTCAGCCCTCATTTGGGATTCTATTTCAGAACAGTGCAAATTTAGCTGTATCTGATTAAAACCCTCTTACTAAATTTTAAACTTTCTCTATGCATACCGAGCATTAATGGTATGTCAGGTCATTAGATGCTCCCAGCAGCAAAGCAGCTACACACCAATGGCTGGTCTTCATAATCATAATTTAAAAGCCCAAGACAGTATTGCCTACTTACTGGCCTGGAAAATAATATTTCCAGCAATGTTTTGGAGTACTATTTATTGTCCACTGGTTATACTATTAATTAATTATTCTTCATTTTTAACTTGGAAGTTGGGAAAGTAGCTACTACAAATATCTCAAATTGATTGTATTAATTGTCAGTATATGTAAATCACACAGTACCTTGTAAAAGAGACTGAATAAAAGCATTCACATAAAACTGTAATTTAAATTATCAATCTGAAATAGGAATTGGGTAAATCTGCTCTGGGATCTCATGGCATATTAAACACAGAACTATAAAGTGAAACAATCATCTGGGAAAGTTACTGACACCGGAAGACGTTTAATGGAGAAAATCTAAAATTTCAATTCATTGCCCCAAAATGTCCCACATACTAAATTCTTATATTGCTATTTTGTAATAATAATAATAATAATAATAATAATAATAATAATAATAATAATAGTACTTGGTAAGCTCTTACTATGTGCCAAGCACTGGAGCAGATACAAGATAATCAGGTTAGACACAGTCCCTGTCCCACATGAGGCTCACAGTCTTAATCCCCATTTTGCAGATGAGGTAACTGAGGCGAAGAGAAGTGACTTGCTTAAGGTCGCACAGCAGACATGTGGTGGAGCCAGGACTAGAGCCCATAACTTTCTGGCCCCCAGCCCCATGCTTTATCCACTACACCTTGCTGCTCCCAAGCACTTAGTACAGTGCTCTGCACACAGTAAACACTCAGTAAATATGACTAATTGATTACATTCACTTTATGGTTAAATTCAAATTCTCAATTAGGAAGAGACAAGAATAGTAAAGGGAACTTTTAATCCACTTCAAAACTTCCAATCTTATTTTCAATTCCCATTTTTCTTTGGAATAACTAATCAATTGAAATCAGACAAAGCACTGAATGCAAGTTTGAATAACTAATCAACTGAAATCAGACAAGCACTGAATGCAAGTTTGAAGAGATTACTGTGGTTTAAAGGAGTCTGTGACATTTACTTATGCATGCTACAAGATGTCACCAGAAATCTTACTTTCATTACCACTCCATTTTTTGCAGGTTTATGGTTTTCCTACATTTAATTACCACATTTGGAATATTTGAAATGACCTACATTTTCTTTCTCATGTGTAGGTGAATCCTACTATTTAAAACCCCAAAATGGAAAAGGTTGCTACTATACAAATATACTGCAGAGAAGCAGTGGCCTAATGGAAAGGGCTCAGACCTGGAGGACCCAGGTCCTAGTCCAGCCTCCGCCACTTGCCTGCTGTGTGACCTTGCGTATGTCACTTCTCTGGTTCTCAGTTTCCTCAACTGTAAAATGGAGGTTCAATACCTGTTTTCCCTCCTACTTAGATGCAAGCCCCATGTGGGATAGGGACTATGTCCAACCTGATTATCTTGTATCTACTCCAGCACTTAGTACAGTAAGCGGTTAGTACTACTATTACTATTCCCCCACAGAGAAATGAGAAGACAATGCTATTGTTTTAATGCTATGTTATGTTATGCTAGTTTCACCTCCTCCAGGAGGCCTTCCCAGACTGAGCCCCCTCCTTCCTCTCTCCCTCCTTCCTCTCTCCCTCCTCCCTCCTCCATCCCCCCGCCCTACCTCCTTCCCTTCCCCATAGCACCTGTATATATGTATATATGTTTGTACGTATTTATTACTCTATTTATTTTACTTGTACATATCTATTCTATTTATTTTATTTTGTTAATATGTTTTGTTTTGTTCTCTGTCTCCCCCTTCTAGACCGTGAGCCCACTGTTGGGTAGGGACCGTCTCTATATGTTGCCAACTTGTACTTCCCAAGTGCTTAGTACAGTGCTCTGCACACAGTAAGCGCTCAATAAATATGACTGATTGATTGATTGATTGACTGAATATGAAACTAACAGCCTGTTTGGCGCATCTGTAAAACTCTGTAGATGTACCTAGAAGGCCAGAACTGAAGCCTAAAACAATTGGTCTGGCCTGAGGTACATAACTTGCAATTCAAATTCTCCAGAGCTGAATTGGAGGGGATTTCCACTTTAGGTTACTATGAAGGTAGGAGACAATCTAAAAATCCCATAGCTTTAAGAGCTGCCAGCCTCACCCCAAACAACAGGATCAGTTTAGGACATCCCCTGGTACACTTCAAAGAAAGAAAGCAGAAAGATAACCAAACCAAAGCTTCAACTGTGAGGGAAAGCCTCCTGCCAAACGCAAGGGGTATCTATCTACTACCCTGAACCCGCAACCTCACACTCCAAATCAGAACGAAGATAAAAAAGAATTGTCTTCCCAAATAACAGGTCTTGGGAGATTTCAAGTAAGTCCCAGGAACCTCATCGAGGTGCCTGGGAATACTGCCATCATAAGTTCGGTAACACCAAAGGACAACACAATTTTTTTTTTGTTCATTAAATGAGGAAGAGGTGTGATCCCTAACAAACATTTATGGCCAGGCATTTCAGTCTTGCAATTGGTGGCTAGCCCAGTCCAACTATTCCTTGCCCAGAAGGGAGTCCTATTACCTAGATTCATGCTGCTGAGATCAGGCAGAGTGAATAGCAAAAATATACCCAGGACTGTGCAGACAACCCAAAAGTCTCAAGGGTAGAAACTCGTTGGATGTTGACAGTGGCAACAAGCCCTGTGGTTAAAGACGACTCAGTAAAAAGGGAGGTGAGAAAACACCTCAGAAAAATGCAAAGCTGAGCTGGGACTTCAAACAGAACGGCAATTAATTTTTACCCCTCTAAAAGACATATTAAAATAGACTTCTCAGGTACCCTCCACTCTAAGATCATCTGTCCAGCCAGAGACACCCCCTACTATAGATTATCCTATCCCATAATTATCATGTCGCCTTTTCCTGTCAGGCAAGAAGCTCCCCTACAGGGGTGTTTAGAAACTTCTCACCTGAGTTTTATATCACAGATGAGACAGAACTAGACAAATATTCATTCTTCTTCTTTCATGAAATAGAATTTCCTGAAATGATTTTGGGATGCATTGTGACAGCTGCTTCATTGGGGCCTTTATTTTTTTTTTTGAAGTTCCTATATCCCCAGTACTGTTCATGGCAGGTCAAAATCCTGATAATACCATTGTTCTTAGGCTGTGGTGCTGACTCCCCTATCCGAAAACAGCTGAATCTGGGACTGCTAGTTCAACAAATCTCCTATTCTTAACAACCCTCATAAATGTCAATGTTCTAAGATTTTGAAAGATGAGAAAGCGGCTTTAAAATGATAAATACAACAACCTGATACCCTGTAAGGTCCTGCCTGAAAGATTTAGCCTTTTGAAGTCTCTTCTGTGTTTTTACTGGAGCAAAAACCAAATCAAAAAGACCCACAAAATCCTGGTGGTGCAATTCCCATACCTCCATATCTGGCTTGAAGTTATCTTCAAATACAGCCATTGCTGCCAAGGATCCAGAGCCTGTAAGAAACAAGACCCATTTTTAGTTTGTTCACTGCCTGAGCTCTTCACCTTGATCCCTACTTTGGGGCTAGAGGAACATGTCATTGGGCACCTGCCCCTTTTAATAGTTCTTCCTCAAAGGAGCAAGTTCCAACATACACCTAGGCTCAGATCTACCTGGGTCTGGCCCTGTTTTCATTAGTAGCATGAGTAATGGGAAATTATTAACAA
This sequence comes from Tachyglossus aculeatus, assembly GCF_015852505.1. NCBI lineage: Eukaryota > Metazoa > Chordata > Mammalia > Monotremata > Tachyglossidae > Tachyglossus > Tachyglossus aculeatus. Next base: position 102,578,624 of record NC_052069.1, on the reverse strand, counting down.
TAAAATGCTGAAGCATGGCTAAAAAAGAGAATGCCACATCATTTTCTATATCCTGCTCCGCTGTGATTCTCATGTCCCACATTTGGGTCTTGGCAGGTTGCAGGGTATATATTGCTAAATACCAAGCCAGTTAAAAAGGAGAGATTGTTTTAATGAGCTGCCCGGGCACAGTCACCTTGACACATGGGGAGGATACTCGGCGCACTAGCAATGGTAATAGGGCTGCGAGCTGCAGCCACCGGGTTATTCCAACTCTGGCTAAAACAGTTTATTAGGCGTCATTTATTCTCGGTTGTTATTTTGAGTTTATATTTTGAATGGTTCAGAGCTGAGTAGACAAAAGTGACCAAGAAGGAAACAAGAATTCAGAATCACAATGGGCACTGGTTCAAAGGTTGGCCAGCATACCTATTAATGGATAAAGAATTGGTCTTTAGCAAAAGAACAATATCTACAGGCATTATAAAAAAGCATGGGCTTCCTGTACATGGACATAAACAGCAGCTTGGTACTACTGGAAATTTTGGACTTGCTTTGTTCTCGGGGGGTTGGGGGGTGTGAATCTTAAGAAAACCATCAGCTTGTCTTTCCAGGACTCTGGCCATTTTTCAGAACGCTCTACTTTTGGAGAGAGGATAAGTTGCTCACAATTTTTTACTCCAATTAAAATATTTTTTTGGCATTTATTACTTTTTAACTTGTTTTGCATACCACTATCTATTTAGCTGGGTCATGGAGAAAACCATATTTTCTATTTAAAATGATTTGTGTACATCGCTTGACCACCTCAATGGTTTAGCAAAAGAAAAAGGCAGCGATTAAACAGTTTCAAATGAGGTGTCCTGCTGATTTTATCAAGTCTGCTGAATGTATAATGAAAAAGGAGCAGCTGACAGGGACACTGCATTGAGAAAACACAGACTACCTTATCTGAACCATTTAAGGAGGCCCAATTATAGATCAAATTTAAAGGGTAGAAACAGCAGATTTACAGACACAAATCAATGAACATGGTAATCCCAATGAATATGACAGATACTCCTGTTATGGAATATTGCCGTGGTTGAGGATCATTACCTTTACAGTATCAAATACATCACATCTACAAGCAGTAGGAAGCTTGAAGTGGAGACTTGTAAGCAATGACAATCCATTCAGACCATGGAGCTACAGACCTCTCCATTTCATTAAAGAAAAAGAAAACTGGCAATTAAGGGATTTTTAAAAGGGTTTGTGGAAAAGGGGAGGAGAAATAAAGCTATATAAACGGCTGCAATCTCACTTAACTACCTAAGCAGGAGCAAATTCAAGGAAACTCACCCAACTTTTGAGAGCTTGAGACACAAAATTCTCCAGTCTGGTGTTTTTTATTTTATTTTTATTAATCAATAGAACCAAAAGAGCTAGACTTCCTAGTGGCTACTTCAGACAGTCTGGTCCAGTCTTGACAGCAATTACATATGTAGAATATCATTATCATCAATAGCATTTATTGAGTGCGTACTATGTGCACAACACTGTACTGTTTGGGAGAGGATAAGCACTTCCCATACAGAGGAATCAATTCCTCACAATAAAAATACAGCTATCAGACATCAACCCCCACTAAAAGTGCCAAAAAAAACCCACAGTCTGTCTTACAATTAAACATTCTTCCAATCATTCACACCACCTGACAAGACAAAATGAATTTTAAAAAGTTCTTTAAAGCTATTCTTTTCAAAGATTCAGCTGCCCCTTGTAAACTTTAGCGTATAAACCGGAGTTATCAAGCTGAACCATCAGAATCATACTCTGTCTGAATATATTCTCTGAATCTCCCAGACCCACTTCAGGTCATTAGAATCCCCCTCCCAAAACCCACCCCATATTAAAGGAGGCATTCAATTACACTTTCAGGAGCACACTTGCTAGACAGTCCTGGGCTGTCGCATCTGAGTAGCCATATTCACAGTTTAATGAGTCAATGGCTGGAATTCACAAAATGCCAGTAGCACCGTGTCAACCACACTAGCATTATAATCAATTCTTTCACACAGGTGCTCAATCCTGAAGTCTTCATGACTGGACTGAGACTTGCCCATCATTAACAACAGGAGACGCCACCATTACCATCAACAATATGAGTTACACAAATCTTCATTATTCTAGGTGTTTGGTGGACTACTGGGTGTTGAGTTATGACTGGGGGAAAAAGAAAATTAGCCCTAATTGGGTCTTGACCAAAAATATCATCAGTACACCACAGCTGATAGTTTGTTTTCTGACTATAAAAGTGATTTCCTTATTCAATATTTTATTCTTATTAGCAGACTGACACCGTATTTAAAAGAATGAATACCAGATGGAAAAGAAATCCTGTTGGGTGGCACAAAAAAACCTTAAGAAAATTAAAGGACAGGTGTTTATGTTTCAAAACAATCTCCAATCTGCTTAATTTCTTCTAAATCAGGAAGGAAAGGTGAATAAAATCCAAGTTAACAGGAGTCTTTATGTAGTCTCTATTTGTAACCACTTCACGACAAAATCTCACTGAGGTGTGATTTAATATTAAACACTAGTTATCACTAACCAGGAATGCTCCATCAATTATATTATTGCTATTTACTGGTATTATTTCAATATCAGAATCAACATGAAAGTCTTGAGACCTCTGGACCTCTACACTAATAATAATGATGATGGCGAAAGAATACGGGCTTGGCAGGCAGAGGTCACAGGTTCTAATCCCAGCTCCCCGACTTGTCTGCTGTGTGACTTTGGGCAAGTCACTTCACTTCTCTGGGCCTCAGTTGCCTCCCCTGTAAAACGGGGACTGGGACTGTGAGCCCCACGTGGGACAACCTGATCACCTTGTAGCTATCCCAGAGCTTGGAACAGTGCTTTGTGCATGGTAAGCGCTTGACAAATGCCATTATTATTATTATTATTATTGTTTTATAGCACCTGTATATATGTTTGTACAGATTTATTACTCTATTTTACTTGTACATATTTACAATTCTATTTATTTTGTTAATGATGTGCATTTAGCTTTAATTCTATTTGTTCTGACAACTTGACACCTGTCCACATGTTTTGTTTTGTTGTCTGTCTCCCCCTTCCTTCTAGACTGTGAACCCATTGTTGGGCAGGGACCATCCCTATATGTTGCCAACTTGTACTTCCCAAGCGCTTAGTACAGTGCTTTGCACATAGTAAGTGCTTAACAAATGCTATTATTATTATTGTTTTATAGCACCTGTATGTTTATACAGATTTATTACTTTATTTTACTGGTACATATTTACTATTCTATTTATTTTGTTAATGATGTGCATTTAGCTTTAATTCTATTTGTTCTGATGACTTGACACCTGTCCACATGTTTTGTTTTGTTGTCTGTCTCCCCCTTCTAGACTGTGAGCCCACTGTTGGGTAGGGACCGTCTCTATATGTTGCTGACTTGTACTTCCCAATAGTACAGTGCTCTGCACACAGTAAGCGCTCAATAAATACGACTGAATGAATGAATATGTCAAGTGCTTACTATGTGTCAAGCACTGTTCTAAGTGCTGGGGTAGATACAAGGTAATCAGGTTGCCCCACATGGGGCTCACAGTCTTAATCCCCATTTTACAGATGAGGTAACTGAAGCACAGAAGTTAAGTGACTTGTCCAAAGTCACATACCTGACAAGTGGCAGGGCCGGGCTTAGAACTCACGACCTCTGATTCCCAAGCCCATGCACTTTCTACTAAGCCACAGTGCTTGTAGGCAGGGAACATCCATAACAATTCTGTTGCACTCTCACAAGTGCTTAATTCAGTGCTCTGCACCACAGTAAGCACTCAATGAATACCAATGATTGTTTGATACTACCGTTCCCACAAATCCAGTATTGTTTGCAGATATGTTTGTAAATATTCTGTTTATTTGAGATTAATACTTGAGTTTAGAATTTTCATTAGGAAAGTGTAACTTTCAGCATACATGGCAGTTTACATTTTTAAAATAAAAACACTTATTTTATATTAAGCATTTATTTATTTAGAAGGTGTGTAATAATGCTTAATATAAAATAAATGATATGTTCCAGGATCTGAGTACTTTACAAATTTACCTGGCCTCAGTTCATGAATCACTGTCCTAGCACATATTGAACTCACTTTTCTTGAAATATGGAGAGGAGTTCAAAATCATTAAGAATTTGTTAAATGTTACTGTATTCCTTTAGCTGTTTGTAATGTCTAGAAACTCAGCCCTGGTGAAGTACATGTTATTTTTTGGTATCTACTTCTCAGGGATTGATTGAATTACCTAATGGCAATAGAGAAATGCTGCCATCATTCTATAAAGTCATTTTAAGATATTGGGCTTGCTGATATAAAAAAAAAAAAACAATGTGACCACTTGGCCTAAAGATATCCTCAGGAGAGCTTTATGTCTATTCTAAAAGACTGGCAATTCATATCAACTCCATCAATTCTAAAATCAGCAGTTTAAAAATGCAACTGGCCTTAATTTCAGTTTTCAGTTTTCACACATGGGCTTTCACACATACACAAGATAAGGCTTCAGACAATGGTTTTAAATCCCAGTCATACAGCACTCTGGTCCCGCCCCATTTTCCCAAATTCTGCTATCATTGTGGCACTTTTACCAGTCGAAAGGAAATGGATTTCTTATGCATCACCTACCCTCTGTTCTCCACTTCCAAAATCTATATAAACAGACCTATTGGCTAGAGAGACTCTCTTCAGGGTTAAAAAGCTGCACATTTTAAGCACCGGAGGACCTTTTTGCCACCATGTCCTGTCACAATGCGAGATATATGCAGTGTTAAAAGAGTAACACCTAGAACTTTCTAATCCATCAGTGTCAGAGCTCCTTGGCAGAGCACTTATTCACCCTCTCTCATTGCTATTCAATTTGCTGCTCATTCTGAGTAAAACTCGGTGCTCTCCCCAGCCCCATCGATTGCGATCATTTTTCACTCTGGTTCCTGGCTGAGAGGCCTGGTCTCTTGGTGGTACAGCTTGGTTTGCAGGCCGACACTGCCAACGCGTGAAGAGCTGATTTATGAATATGAAACAAGGTTGGTATCAGGGGACCAGGTTGAGCCACTAGAGAGCAGTGGAACGAGCCTATCTTACTGCTTCCTAAAGCTGAAATACCGACTTAAAATGGTTTAATTTTATGCATGCATTTCATTAAAAGTCTTGGCCAGAAGCTTTCCTAGACAAGCCAAGCAATCAGACAATCTTGCATCGTTTGCTGAAATCCAGATTTGTCCTTTGTCAGCATAAACAGTTTAATTTGATGTTTTCACTCCTGAGTAAGCACTGAGTATCACATTTAAACCCCTCGTGAGGGGGAAGAGTGCTTTCTATTCATCAGCAAATGCAGCTCAATGTCAGATATCTTAGTGTTTATTTACAAGAAACACAAATCATTGCTTCCCATGTCATAGCTTTAAAGGTGAGTTAAGATCATTATCAAAATATTAAAAATTAAATTTCACAACTTGAAATATAATGGAGATGCACTTTAATAAAAGGATGTAATTTTTACATTATTATGGGATTTGTGGGGATTTTTGAACAACCAAATACTATGCCTCAGTGACCCAAGAGTAAAAAAAAACAAAAAACCCAACAAAAAACGTCTTCACAATAAAAGACATCCAGATAAGGCAAATGAGGGTCATTCAAGACTTAGGAAGCAAGAAGCCTTTATTCTATTAATTTATTTGATGGTATATCACAAGATGGAAGTAGAAATTGGGCTCAAGGGGCCAGCTAACTCTAAGTTTAGGTGGTAAAATGGTACATTCAAAATATGGACATATTTGCTAGTCTTGATTATACTGATGCATGTCTTTATGGCATCAGGCCACTGGGACCAGAGGATCTTGGGCCAAATTCTAGATCTCCTGTTCAAAGGGACAGGGTCCATGTCTAATTCCCACCTAGGTACCCTTTTCCCAGGGCTTAGTGCAGTGCTCAGCACATAGTAAGCCCTTAATACTACTACTGATTGTTTAATATGACAAATATGTTCCAAACACGACTCTTCAGCTTTTTATGGTTTCTAACTTCCTTGGGGGTTTCCCACCATCTCACTCTGTCAAGCCTGCCAGGTGACAATTCTTTTCTCTCTCTCCTCTCTCTTTCTCTCTCTCTCTCTCTCTCTCTCTCTCTCTCTCTCACACACACACACACACACACACACACACACAGAGCACACCACCACCCCCCGCCCCGTTACACCTTACTAAGATGCTAATATTTAGGTGATATTCAAGCTAACCTATCCCCTGCATAGCCCAGAAGGAAAACATCAAGGCTTTAGCTTTCAGAGAGTAGAAAGGGATTCTTTAGCAGGGTTCACCTGCGTCTAACTCTGAAACAAGAGCAGGTAATACTGAACAGGTTAACCTCCCTCTCTTCCTCTCACCCACTTGCTCTCTGAAGTCGAGTTCAAAGCAAAGAACTTAAACTGTTGGAGCTGTACTCAACTCCTTCTGAAACCTGCTAATGAGCAAAGGTTTTATTTGGTTGGACTTAGAGAAGTGAACTTCAAAACACTCTGTGTGGGAAAAGAAACAAGACAGCTTGCATGAGGAAAATGGAAATGGTGCCCATACCATTTGTTCATTTAAGTCATTTTACAACCAATATCCCTTAGAGCAGAATCGAGGAAATAAATTTTTAGACTGCCTATATTAATTCCAATACATTACATTTGGCCAATGTAGACTGTGCTACAAGCACCACTACTATTGTGCAGCTTTTATAGTCTAAATAATTTTCCAATCTCTTAGGTAATGGCACCATCTATTGGTCCAGTACCACCTTTGCAAAAGGCCAGAAACAATTCCAACTGCAGTGTCTATTAATTTCTCGATATTTTATTTTACAATTTGGATGTGTTTCAGTGCATTTCAAATTAGATTTGGTATCAAGAATATTTTATATGCATCCTGAGATACAGGAATCCAAAGTTAAAGTTATTAAGAAAGCCTTACATTAATAAGCCTACGGTTATGTAAGTCTCTCTTGCCAGATTTACAGATTTCTAGAAACCAAATCACTAGAAAGGCAAAATGATCTCCATTTTGTTTATAAGAGATGAAATTTGAGATAATTTTCCATTTGAAAGAAAATATTGAGGAAATACCATTGGGGGGAAAAAGTAGCTGCCTGGAGGTGATTTTCGCTATTTGGACAAATTTTCACCAAGAGTCTGGCTTTCTAACGAGTCCCCAATTTGTTTTGGTTTTTTTTTTTTTTACAAAAAGTCAATTACCACCTTATCAGCAAGAGCATACATAGGAGAACAACTAGTGTGTGTGTGTTTGGGGGTTGGTGGGGAAGGCGGGAAAATTGTACTTTTACAAACATTAATGGAAATTGACTTCCAAAAACACTATGGCTGTTGGGGTCTCAAATGGAACAAGTCTAGAAATTTCTAGGAAATGACAGTTCCAGGAGCTGGGGTAGCCACAAGCATCCTGAAAGGCTTTTCAGCACCCCAGGAGCCCAGCAGACCCACTAAGTAATGATCTGGTGTGAATTCCACCTCTGAAAAATCATTTTGTGAGCAAGCTCTTTATTTTTGATAAATTAAACCAAGTAGTAGGACTCGATTCTTTAAAACAGTTCCTTTTTCAGGAGGAGTATGGGTGAGACCTTGGTCAACTGGGCTGGTAGAAAGAACCTGAACTAAAAAGTTTGATTAAAGAAAAAAAGTATCAATCATATTTACTGAGCGCTGACTGTATGCAGAACACTGTAGTAAGCGCCCGAGAAGGTCCACTATAACAGAATTGGTAGACATGTTCCCTGCCTACAAGTTTACAGCCTAGAGAAGCTTCTAAGACTCTCCTCCTTATGCTTGATACATTTTCAAAAGGGCAAAGAATCAATCATATTTATTGAACGCTGTGTACAGAACATCGTACTAAGAGCTTGGGGAAATACAATAAAGCAGAGTAGGTAAGTTCCCCACCCACAAGGAACTTAGCCTAAAAGGGGAGACAGACATCAAAATAAATTCCAAACATGTATGTAAGGGCAGTAGGGTTGAAAGGTGGGCTGAATGTCAAGAGCTTAAAGGGTAAAGAGTCAAGTGCAATAGTGACACAGGAAGGAAAGTGAGTAGGGGGAAAGGGGGCTTAGTTGGAGAAGGGCTATTTGGTTGGGAGGGAAGCCTCTCAGACATTCTGGGGGGGGCAGAAAATTCTAAGTTGTGATACTGGACAGTCAAGACACAGAGAAGGATTAGGGAAGAAAGTCTGAAGGAGATCAGTCACAGGAGAAAAGTTCTCCAGGGTGGGATCTTGAAGGAAAAATCAGAGAGGAGCAAGACTCCTATCCCTGGGGGAGGGGGGGGGAGGGCAACCGTTTAGCTCAGCAGTAGCTCTATCCTGGCAGCTGGAGAATCTAAGGGAAAGATTCAAAGAGGGTAAACTAGAACACCCCCAAGAGATGAGGAAAAAGGGGCAGAGGAATGTTTACACCAGGACAGGTATAATCAATCAATCGTATTTACTGAGCATTTACTGTGTGCAGAGCACTGTACTAAGCGCTTGGGAAGTACAAGTTGGCAACATATAGAGACAGTCCCTACCCAACAGTGGCCGCACAGTCTAGAAGGGGGAGACAGAGAACAAAACAAAACATATTAACAAAATAAAATAAATAGAATAGATATGTACAAGTAAAATAAATAGAGTAATAAATATGTACAAACATATATATATACAGGTGCTGTGGGGAAGGGAAGGAGGTAATACGGGGGATGGAGAGGGGGGAGAGGGGGAGAGGAAGGAGGGGGCTCAGTCTGGGAAGGCCTCCTGGAGGAGATTAGCTCTCAGTAGGGCCTTGAAGGGAGGAAGAGAGCTAGCTTGGCGGATGTGGGGAGGGAGGGCATTCCAGGCCAAGGGGATGACGTGGCCCGGGGGTCCACGGCGGGACAGGCGAGAACGAGGTACAGTGAGGTGATTAGCAGCAGAGGAGCAGAGGGTGCGGGCTGGGCTGGAGAAGGAGAGAAGGGAGGTGAGGTAGGAGGGGGGCGAGGTGATGGAGACCCTTGAAGCCGAGGGTGAGGAGTTTCTGCCTGATGCGCAGATTGATTGGTAGCCACTGGAGATTTTTAAGGAGGGGAGTAACATGCCCAGAGCGTTTCTGGACAAAGACAATCCGGGCAGCGGCGTGAAGTATGGATTTAAGTGGGGAGAGACACGAGGGTGGGAGATCAGAGAGGAGGCTGGCATAAGAAAACAAAAAAGGGCCTGGGGAAAGGGAAGAAATACTAGGAGAAAGGGAAAAGCATTTTGTGTTGGTATTGTGTTGGTATTCTGTTCTGTCACCTAATTTCTACAAATTAATAATAAATTATTTATGCTAATGTCTTCCCCCATCCCATGGCTGTGAGCTCCTTGTGGACAGAGAATGTGTCTACCAACTCCGCTGTATTGGAGTCTCCCAATTGCTTAGTACAGAATTTCTTTAACGGTTAGGTGGTTCTATAAGAGCTTAAGAAGCACTGTGGCTTAGTAGAAAGAGCACAGGCTAGGAAATCAGAGGACATGGGTTCTAATCCCAGCTCCGCCACTTGTCTGCTGTGTGACCTTGAGCAAGCTACTTAACTTCTCTGTGCCTCAGTTACCTCATCTGTAAAATGGAGATTAAGACTGTGAACCCACGTGGGACAACCTGATTACCTTGTATTTACCCCAGTGTTTCAAATAATGCTTGGCACATAGTAAGTGCTTAACAAATACTACTACTACTATTATTCTTATTATTATGCATGGCATAGTGGATAGAACACAGGCCTGGGAGTCTGGTCATGGGTTCTAATTCCAGCTCTGCTGCTTGTCTGCTCTGTCACCTTGGGCAAGTCACTTCAACTTCTCTGTGCCTCAGTTCCCTCATCTGGAAAATGGGGATTGAGACTGTAAACACCGCATGGGACAGGGACTGTGTCCAACCTGATCTGCTTGTATCCACCCCAGTGCTTAGTACAGTACCTGGCACATAGTAAGCACTTAACAAATAGCATAATTACTATTACTTTGTATTGGAAGCATTTCCCAAAAGTGGGAAAATATTCTACCACCTGCATCCAGGTCTCTCTTTACAGCCTCTAGCATGGCCGCTTAAAATAAACTGAAATGGAGAGGGTCCTTTCCATCCCACTCTGCAACTCTGAGCTACCTTATTGGGGTGAGGAATGAATCAAATAAATAAATTATATATTATCTGTGTTAATGTCTGCCTTGCCCACCCAGACTGTAAACTCACTGTGGGCAAAGAACAACATGTCTCCCAAACTAAGGTGATAGAAAGATTGGTACATTTTCAAAAGGGCAAAGAATCAATCATATTTAATTAAACACTGTGTGCAGAACGCCATACTACTGGACTCTCCCAAGTGCTTAGTACAGAATTTCTTTAATGGTTAGATGGTGTGTTGTCAGCCTCATCATGGGATCTAGAGTGAGCAAGACTCCTGATTCAGATCTGATGAAGCATATGAACAGATGCACACAATCAAAACTTCCAGAGTTCACCCTTGAGTACTCCCTCATAGGAATGGAATCCAACTTTCAGTATTCTCAAGGAAGCTATAAGGTTTTTTTTAACCACAAAGGACCTCCTTAATGACAGTATTTTAGATAAATAACTAATATTTGAATTGTAAAAAAATGCAGGCATATTGACTTTTCAATCTCTCTAATTTTCTCCAATTCAAAATGTACAAAAACTAAAGCTTCACCTTGTTAGCCCTTCTTTAAACACAGAAAGTGAACATGCTTTGTAAATGAGATTTACATTCTCCATCTAATACTTTTTATTCTACAACTAAATTTTAACAATCTCATGCCCATAAGGTGGTGATGGTGACATCCCATGTGGTTTACTTTCAGTTTAACTGCTAAGGTATACTGTAGATTAGACTTTGTGGATTCATCTCAGTAATTAGCATGGAAATTGTATAATCAGTTTACCTACAAATAGCCTGGGTAGATACTCAAAGTCTAGCCCAGTGATTCAGACCAATGTTTATTCTAAGTTAGTATTCCTAGAATGTCCAAGAGCTGCATTTCCAAGAACACAGGGCTTTTAAGATTTAGTCCTGCTAATTCTTTTGGAAATGAAACTGGCAAAATCAAGTTTTGATTTACCCTTCCAGCCTTGCTGTAAGAAATCCTACAAGACTAATAGCTTGAGATGGCCCCCAAGCTGCACCTGACAATAATTAGGCCTGCCTAACAAAGAAAGGTTGGCAAGTTAAAAGAATGAACTAATTAATCTGAGAATTAGAAGAGAACACACCTTTTGTCTTCACAGAATACAACTAAGCAACTCTTTCCCCTGATTTTTGTTCTCTAAAGTGGTAAGGCCAGTAAACCTATTTCAGTACTTACATTTCCCTCTGGGAAACTCTTCCAACTCCAGGAGTTGCTGAATGATGAATGATTGTGCTTTGGAATTACAACCACAAAAACACACATACATACAGATGAATGAGTCACTTCTGGATCAGAACTTACAATGAATTTAGGATCAACCTGAAGACTAAAGTTAGACACCAGACCGCAAAAGGAAAATCCTAGATCAACCAAAAAATTGCCAGGAATTCAATACTAAAAGCTATCAATGAATTCTACCACCCGCTTAGGATAATGTCCAACAAAGCACATAAGCAGAAAATCATATCTAGGAGACTAGGAAGACTCCCCTTTGGAAGTCTGAGGGAACTGGAAACAAGGTGCCCCACCCAAACTACGCGATGGCTGAGTTTGAACATCACATATTAATCTGTCTACCCCCTCTAGATGGTAAGCTTGTTGTGGGCAGGGAATGTGTCTGCCAACTCTGTTGTACTCTACTCTCCCAAGCACTGAGGACAGTGCTCCTGCACATAGTAAGGGCTCAATAAATACCATTGATGAGATTGGCTTCTTGAGCAGTTTCATACTCATCGCCTGCAAGTGGTAGCCACAACAAATGGCAAATCATGATTGTACTCTCCCAAATGCTTAGTACAGTGCTCTGCATATAATAAGTGCTTTAACAGATATCACTGATTGAATGATCAACAACAATGGGATCTTAGAATGCAGTTAGTCCACTAGTACTAAAATGTTCTTTGAAACCCAGGTCTTTTGGGCAGGCTGGTGAGGAAAATGGGTAACAGGTCACTCAAGCAACTGTTATGAAGCAACATGACCTAGTGGATAAAGCACAGATCTGGAAGCCAGAGACTTGGTTTCTAAACCCAGCTCCGCCACATGCTTGCTGTGTGATTTTGGACAAGTCACTTAACTTCTGTGCTTCAGTTTCCTCAACTGCAAATGGGGGAATTCAAATACCTGTTCTGCCTCCTACTTAGACTGTGAGCCCCATGTGGGGCAAGGACTGTGCCCCACTGGATAAATTTTTATCTACCCCTGTATTCAGGATAGTCCTTGGCACATAATAAGCGCTTAACAAATACTATAAAAAAAGAACAAAAACTTGTTCTCCAATGAACTGCAGTGGGATAACCACAAGCAGGAGGGACAGCAGAAACCATTTTTAAAATGCACCAAGGCTCAACTCTACATCTTACAGAACGGTGGCAACAGGGATGGGGGAGAGGTGGAGGAAGCAAAAGCTGCTTTTAGATGGCTGGGCAAATCTGGTGTGAATATGCTGGCTCGTTCAGAGCAAAGGTCTCAGGTAATTCCCAAGTTTATGAGGCAGATTGAAAAAGACAGTCAAGTATGAGAACAGTGATTGCAGCCACACTGCAACAGAGACTGTGGGCCCTTGGAGGGACAGGGTTTCTGTCTAATCCTCACTTAAATACTCTTTCCCAATGCTTAGTACAGTGTTCAGCACACAGCAAGTGCTCAATAAATACTTTTGACTGATTACTAACTACTACAGCAAAGGACTGCTCTATAAATCTGCACGGTGGGGAAGAGGCACTTTCTCTGGCCTTCTTGCCATAACTCCAAACTCAAAGCAATTACTGCCCAAAGATATCTTGCAACCCAGCTCACGCATTTCGCTCCTCTAATGCCAACCTTCTCACTGTACCAGTCTATCTCCTCGCCAACCTCTTACTCATGTCCTGCCTCAGGCCTGGAAGGCCCTCCCTCCTCATATCCTACAGACAGTTACTCTCCCTCCTTCAAAGCATTACTGAAGGTACATCTCCAAGAAGCTTTTCCTTCTGCATCACTGATTTGCTCCTTTTATTCATCTCCCCGCCCAGCCCCGACGCACTTATGTACATATCTGTAATTTATTTATAGTAATATCTGTCTTCCTCTCTAGACTGTAAGCTCTTTGTGTGCAGGGAATGTGTCTGTTATATTGTACTTTCCCAAGCCCTTAGTATAGTGCTGTGCAAACAGTAAGCGCTCAGTAAATATGACGGAGTGAAATGTGAGGAATTCTGTACCCTTAAATGCAACCCATTAACCCATTTAGGCCTCAGCATAAAACAGTCTTGAGAAGCAAAATACCACCATATTAAGTATGAGCAAGTCACCAATATCTGTATTTTATGTAGATTGGGGTAGCTGACAGGCTTCTGGCAAGATACCAGACTCCTGGGTACACAAAATTTAGGCACATTTGTTTTACGGGTAATTAGTAGCTTCCAGCTCTTCCTGTCAAAAATATTCAGAGAAAATCACTTTTGAAATTTGCTTTAAATTCCCTTATATGAACCAGCAGAGGGTCTAGAAAACAGCAAAATGATCCAATTAAGAACTCAAATATTCTCATTTGTTCCATTGGGCTCCGGTGAGCTTAGCACTGTGGAGGTAATGCCACCAAGCCTGTTCCCCCACCACCCTTCTGCTCTGGGTGGTAAGTTGGACAGCTGTAGCTAGGCCACCCAGCACCCAGGACCAGAAATGGAGGATCCAGCCCACGAAAAAGCAAGAGGAAGACGAGAATGTAGCAGCCACAATTCTGGTCCTCATGAGGACACCAGAGGCTGGATGTCAGCAATGGTCCTTGTGGTCCCGGAAGGGGGTGGATCTGGGTTCTACCTGTGCAAGTGGAGGCTGGGGGTGAGTCCTCCTGGAACGAGTGAGCATCGGGCATGGGTCCAAAGATAGAACAGGAATGCTAGAGCCCCAGCAGTCACGTAATCCCCATGAGACCTAGGATCCCAGGCTGTGGCAATAAAGCTGGACTGCATCTGCATTGAGAGTAGCCACTGCTGTGATCAGCAGAATCCGGCCAGGGTATCCCAGCTCAAGAAAAGGAGCATTTGTGTGTTCCCAGGGGATAAATGCCACTTGGCATATTGGGCAGGGATGAGGTAAGCTAAAATGGCTCTCAGGGCAAGAAGAGCCATTTTTGGATTATTTGCTTCCATTTTCTTCCCCTCCTTTTCCCTTCCCCATTCCCTTCCTCTTTTTCTCCTTTCCCTTCCCCATTCCCTTCCTCTTTTTCTCCTTCCCCTATATTATCCTCAAAGCCCCCTAAACCTCCCTCCTACTCAAAATGAGAAAAGGAGGACAAAACAGGTGAAGTAGCATTTACAACTTGCTGTACCCTCATAGGGCCAATAAGTGTACCTGAAATACGCTATTCTTGGATGAGTATGATCAACGGTACTTGGTACATAGTCACTGCTTAACTAATACAGCTATTATTATTATGATGATTAATGGGGCACCTGAATGAAGCAGTAAACAAAGGAACTGCTGGGTGTAAATATGTGTCTTAGGGCAAGCAGTTTGGGCACAGGGCGGGTCCCCAAAACCATAAGCCAGATGTTCTCTAAACTCCTGCTGGATTGAGTGAGCTGAGGATCCTTTTGGAGTACCCAAGGTTATTTATGGCTGGGTTGCAAAATTTCTACAGAAAAGTTCTGGGCATGCCATCCCCCTCCTCAAAAATCTCCAGTGGTTGCCTATCAACCTCCGTATCAAGCAAAAACTCCTCACTATTGGCTTCAAAGCTCTCCGTATCTTGCCCCCTCCTCCCTCACATCTCTTCTCACCTTCTCCGGCCCAGCCCGCACACCCCACTCCTTTGGTGCTAACCTTCTCACGGTGCCTCATTCTCGCCTGTCCCGCCGTCAACTCCTGGCCCATATCCTACCTCTAGCCTGGAATGGTCTCCCTCCTCACATCTGCCAAACTAGCACACTTCCCCCTTCAAAGCCCTACTGAAAGCCCACCTCTCCTCCAGGAGGCCTTCCCTTCCCTTCCCCCTTTCCCTCTGCTCCTCCTCCCCTACCCATCGCCCCAACTCGCTCCTTCTGCTCTATTGCTCTCCCCACCCTAAAGCACTTGTGTATATATGTACATATTTATTATTGTATTTCTTTTATTAATGATGTGTATATATCTATAATTCTATTTATTTATATTGATGTTATTGATGCCTGTTCGCTTGTTTTGATGTCTGTCTCCCCCTTCTAGACTGTGGGCCTGTTGTGGGCAGGGACTGTCTCTCTGTATTGCTGAACTGTACTTTCTAAGCGCTTAGTACAGTGCTCTGCATACAGTAAAGCACTCAATAAATATGACTGAATCAAAGAATGAAAAGAAAAAAATACAATTTATCTTCATCATCCATTTTCAAATAAAAGTGTTCACGGGATCAAAACCCACTACATCTTCTTCCTTGAAAATATACCAACTGCCATCAAAATCCACCCTGATCCCCACCATTTTACCCAATGTAAAAGGTACTGATGAAATGAAAAACTCATTCGGGTTGGGATTGATAAAAGAATCCATTTCAGGAAGGCAATTTTGAATGCAATTGTAAAATGACGGTAAACACCTTCACTTAAAAATAATTATAAGGACTCATCTGAAATGCACCTAGAGGGTCCACCTTCTCCCCACCCAAAAGACAACAGCTGTTGTGTGCAAAAATCTTATAAGAGAATGAACATACTAGGATATTAAAGTCTCAAAATGGCCATTTCCAAATGACTGTAGGTGGTAATTTCCTCAATTCTCCACTAACAAGAAACTAATTACAGATATTTTAAGACGCAGTAACCATTAAAATTTACAAGGCCTGTAGAAGTGCTGCCTAAACAAAGACCCACTCAGTCTCACTTAATAAGGCCCAAGGATATGTCAAATTTCAAGACATGGAGACAACGCCTCTGACAAACAGTATTTTAATTGTTTCTCTTTTGACTTCTAAAGAGACTTAAAAACCTCGCATTTATTTTCCTTAAGTAAAGTGGGCTGATAATCTCAAATGTGTGTTGTGACTACAGATTTTCCTAATCAAGTTGGAAAATCATTTTACAGTTTACAGGCCAGGGCTGAAATGGAAGGCTGTAATATGGTGGCCACTTGGAAGCTGATTCTTGGGTTCCCAAAAGCAATGGAATGGAGATATTAAATAGAACCAGGAACAATCCTACAACTTACCCATTGTAACGTATGGCAATTTGTCCGTTGATCCATGGGGATAAATGCTGTAGAGGTGAGGTCCAGTGACATCAACTCCTCCTAAGACTAAGGCTGCACCAATGTAACCTTGGTATCTGGTAAATAGCAAGAGAGCATAAGGGAGAAAAATGAGCCTGAAATTCACTTCAGTCTTAATAAGCCTAAAGTACAGTAATTAAGCATTTTTCTAATTGTTTCACCATTAGCTTCACCTCGTTGGTTATTTTACTTTCAGTAAGCAGGGTTTAGAAGCGCTTAGAACAGTGCTTTGCACATAGTAAGCACTTAACAAATACCAACATTATTATTAACCAAATCAGAGGTGGTGATTTTTTAACCCGAAATCTGTTACTACCTAGATGTGATCGTTATATTAATGCCTGGCTCCCCCTCTAGACTTTGAGCTCGTTGTGGACAGGGAATGTGTCTGGTGTACTGTTACACTGTGCTCTCCCAAGCACTTAGTACAGTGCTCTGCACACAGTATGTGCTCGATAAATACAACTGACTGACCAGTTCATTAGCATCCCTGGGGCTCAATGGTCTGTGCAAAAAAAAAGATGATGGAATAGCCTATTTTTCAAAACACTTAGAAGATGGTCTCAAAGACTGTTCTAGCCGTATCAATCAACTGTATTTATTGAGTGCTTACAGCATGCAGAGCACTGTACTAAGTGCTAGGGAAAGAATATAATAGAATTGGTAGACCCATTCCCTGACCACAGGGTGCTGACACGCTAGAGAACGCACCATATGAAGCTATAAAGAAGGGAATACATATCTAACACGAACCAATACTGATAGTACCATAACATTACTATACAACATTCAATTTAGTTTATTCACTGTATTTTCTGCATAATACACACATTTCTCTTTGCTCCCATACAGACAAGGCACCTCAAACCATAGTTGTATGGTTTGGTTTGAATTAAGGGAAAACAGAAGTGCATTTCTGTTGGAATAATGGTGGCCTATGTCACCTAAATCACTGACACCTAGAAGGCTTCAGAATCCCTTGCCCTTTGGTTTGATTTTACATTGCTGGCTCTTCCTTTCACTCCCGACCCTCCCCCCTCACCTCCCTGCTTGTACCTTTAGATTTAGTTCCCAATATCTCAGATTTAAAATTTTATGTTAGATCAAAGCTGGGGAAAATATAGCCCACAGGCCAGGTTAAACCCACCAACTGATTCACTCTGATCTGGATCTGGGCCAACCATTAATTGGAACTATCGCTAAGGCCCCCACCATGTCCAGCTGCGTTGGGGCTCTCTATAGGCTCGGAGACCCTCACGAGCCACAGAAGACAAAAGCGCAGCCATTTCTGCCTCAAAACACTTCAACCCATCCCACTTGAGCACGACAACAAGAAGTTTGTGTGCAGCCTTCAAAAGATTTGTAAAAGTATCTAAAAGAGGCCCTTCAGCCAAAAGAATTGCCCACTCTTGCTTTAGAAACACCAAGTTTAGAGCTCTCTGAACAACACCCTGAGCTCTTTCGGCAGAGGAGAGAGAAGAAACCCGGTATGTAAATCTACCTGGTGCCTTTATTTTTGTGTGTGGATATGATTTATATACTGCCTTTCCTTTGACAGTGAGTTTCTCATCAAAAATGATGTGACATCTCAGGAACAAGAACCCATGTAATGTTAACACGACCGATCTACCCGTCTCTGAAGTAACTTTGGCATTATCCTGGATTACTCCTCTCTCAATTCATATATTCAACCTACCACTAAATCCTATCAATGTTTTCCCCATAACATTTCCCAGATCTGCCCCTTCCTCTCTGTCCAAACAGGCACCATGCTGGTCTGGCACTTGGTAGAGCCCTGCTTGACTACTGGTCTCCTGCCACCAGTTTTTCCCCTTTCCCAACCACATTTTTTACTGTTTCAAAGACACGTTTCCAGTACATATCTACCGAGTCAAAAATTTTCATTGATTTTATCCATTCCTCTACACATCAGTCAGAAATATCCACTAAATGGAGGTAAGATCCCAGCTCACTCCTCTGACTGTGAGCTGAGACTGTGCGTGAATTTGGAGCATAATAAGCACTTAAATACCAGTTATGGGGAAGCACTAGTGTTAGGGGTTTGACCAGCACTACCCTTGCTTTCATTCCCACCACTCTTGTTTCTGTGTTACCTCTTTAGATAACTATTATTTGGGTAATATAGAGAACTCCTTGAAAACAATACCCCATGTCTTTTCAACTGACAAAGGGGCCCGAAACAGAAATAGGACACCTGGGAGGGGGAAGGAAGGGATTGGAAAATCCTCAGACAAAACCCGAGAATGCCACTTTAACATTCAAACTTTAAGAGGGTTGGTTTATCCGCTTAGTTTAGGGAAACTGAGCAAAAAGACCTAAACTCTTCTGATAAATTCACTAATTTCTTTTTGGAATGTCTATACACTGAGTTGTCTTTGTCTTGGAAAGCTCACAAAGAGTTTGGTCAGAGAAAATCATGGGTGAGAAATCATAATGAGCTAGATGGAAAGTTAGGAATAAAACAGAAAGAGTTAGGGAGATTACATAGTCTATCCACAAATCTGAAGCTATTAGGACAAATGTCAAGGAGGGCAACTATCACATGGCTCCTCCAAAAGCCCTATTGCCAGTGCTGCAGAGAATACATGGTTGGATTGAGCTATTGGTCTCACTAAAGGCAATTCTTATTCATTCATTCATTCAATCGTATTTACTGAGCGCTTACTGTGTGCAGAGCATGTACTAAGTGCTTGGGAAGTACAAGTTGGCAACATATAGAGATGGTCCCTACCCAACAACGGGCTCACAGTCTAGAAGGGAGAGACAGACAACAAAACAAAACATGTGGTCAGGTGTCAAGTCATCAGAATAAATAGAAGTAAAGCTAGATGCACATCGACAAAATAAACAGAATAGCAAATATGTACAAGTAAAATAAATAGAGTAATAAATCTGTACAAACATATATACAGGTGCTGTGGGGAGGGGAAAGAGGTAGGGCAGGGGGATGGGGAGGGGGAGAGGAAAAAGTTACACAGAGAAGAGGATTTAGATAGGAATGTGAGGAGTTTGGTTTTCATCCTATTAATTTTGAGGTGCTGGAGGGCTATCAACCTGGAGACAACATGCAGAAAAGAGGAAATGTGAGGCTGCAGGAGGAAGGGAGAGGTTGGAGCTAGCAATGATCGATTTAGAAGTTATCCACAAAGAGGTGACAGCTGAAGCCAGAGGACAGGATGAGCTCCCTGAAGTGAATATGAAGTAAAATGACCTAAAGGGACCCAGAACAGAGAGCCTTGAGGGACCCTCATAGGAACCTGCAAACAACATTGAGAAAAAGCAGCCAGAGGCAGAGTGAAAATCAGATCATCCTCTCAGTGAAGCCAAGATCTGACTGTAAGCTTCTTGCACGCAGGGAATGAATCTACCATTACACCGTACTCGCTCAAATGCTTAGTACAGTGCTGTGCACACAGTAAGTGCTTAATAATTGATAGTTTATGTTCTTATGCTCCTCAAACTCTCAACTGAGGGTCCCAGAAAACAAGTTTACCTTGTTTAAGGTCATCATGTTGGGCATTCAGCCACAAATGAAATGCAACGTGACTGCAATTCACAGTTTACAGAATTAAGGCCCAAAACCCTCACTCCTCCCCGTGAGCACTTGAACACAGTACATAACACAGTTCTACGAATTATAAAATTCTAGGAACAATGTGAGGACGGTAGGAATACTTTCCCCAGTAAAAGGCTCTGTGGCTTAGTACTTTAAAGGCCTAATGCAATGTTTCATGCTCTTTTTTCCACACCTAGTCAAGGGGTCATTAAGAAGAAGAGGGTGGGTGGACTTGATGAATGACTTAGGTCTTTTATTATTATTACTCATAACAATAACAATGATGATGATGGTACTTGTTAAGTGCTTACTATGTGCCAAGCACTATTCTAACTGTTGGGGTAGATACAAGCTAGTCAGGTTGGACACAGTCCCTGTCTCATATGGGGCTCACACTCTTAATCCCCATTTTACAGATGAGGTAACTGAGTCCCAGAGAAGTTATGCAACTTACCCAAGGTCACATGTACTCTATCCACTAAGCCATTCTGCTTCGCCCAGAGGATGAGCAAGATTGTAAACTCTCTGTGGGCAAGGATCATGTCTACCAACTCAACTGCACTGCAATCTCCCAAGCACACAATAAGCGCAGGGAACATGTTTGCTAACTCTGTTGTATTATACTCTCCTTTGTGCTTAGGACAGTGCTCTGCAAACAGTGAGCAATACAGCAAGAGCCTGGGAGTCAGAAGGACCTGAGTTCCCCCTCGTCCCCCTCTCCATCCCCCCCATCTTACCTCCTTCCCTTCCCCACAGCACCTGTAGATATGTATATATGTTTGTACATATTTATTACTCTATTTATTTATTTATTTTACTTGTACATATCTATTCTATTTATTTTATTTTGTTAGTATGTTTGGTTTTGTTCTCTGTCTCCCCCTTTTAGACTGTGAGCCCACTGTTGGGTAGGGACTTTCTCTATATGTTGCCAACTTGTACTTCCCAAGTGCTTAGTACAGTGCTCTGCACACAGTAAGCGCTCAATAAATACGATTGACTGATTGATTCTAATCCTGACTCCGCAACTTGCCATGTGCCCTTGGACAAATCCCTTAACTTCTCTGTGCCTCAATTACCTCCTCTGTTAAATAGGGATTAAGACCGTGAACCCCATGTGGGACATGGACTGTGTCCAAACTGCTTAGCTTGTTTCTATCCCAGGGCTTACTACAGTATGTGGCACATAGGAAGCTCTTAAAAAAATACCATTAAAAATAAATACCATTGATTAATTCATCTCATTTTTCTAAAGTTTAGGCATTGTATTAGCCACCAGAGGGAGCACAGACACGTTTGCAGATGCTGGAACTTCCAACAACAAAATTTACACAAATTAAATTCAGCCTTTGGAGCAATATCTATCTCCCTGCCTCCAAGGCAAACCGAAACTACTCCATATGGTTCTGGTAAATCCTAAGGATTGCATTAGAAAGCCAACTCTTCAGATATTTAAATGGTTAGTGATGGCTACATCAGACAGGCAGTTGTACGTTCTTTTTTTTCAGTTCTGCAAAATAATGTTTTTGGAAAGGTGGAAGAAAAGATATGGAGAAGATAAAGGGGAGCTATATAACCTACCTTGCATTCAGACACTCAGATGCTTTTGCTAATAAAGCACCTGTAGTTCTAGTCAATCAGAATTCTAAAATCTAATATCCCATTGGAACAGCTGGAAGTGAGCGTGAACTGTTCGCCTAGAAGAGAGCATTAGCTAAAAATCTTAAGTAAAATAAATTGCTTAATTAGTCTAAGTAAAGAAACTTTGGTTTCCTTTATAATCAAATGCTGCTGCCAGAAGCTAATCCAATGTTTAGAAACCTCTTATTAGCATTTTCAAGTGTTTTGGGAAGTACCCTTGTATTCTCATTTACCTATTCAATTTCTCCACGCTGTACTTTAGAAGTCTACCAAAACACTAACTCCACATGAGTTCTGACCTCAGGCAGAAATGCTAATGATGTCCACTTCTAAAGGTGACAACCTGCCACCTGACTCATTTTACTACTGTGATCCACCACATCCTTTATCGACTTCTCATTGAACAATATATCTAGAAATGACCTTGAGAGGTCACCTAATTCAGTCCCCTACCTCCAGAAAGTCAAATAATTACATAATCCTTGAAAACTGTCTTTTTAAAAATCAATATCACAACCACACACACTAGGGGAAGCAGCGTGGTCTGGTGGAAAAGAGCACAGGCCTAGGAGTCAGAGGACCTGGGTTCTAGTCCCAGCTTCACCACATACCTGCTGTGTGACCTTGGGCAAGTCATTTAACTTCTCTGCGCCTCAGTTCTTTCACTGACAAAATGGGGAGTCAATACCTGTTCTCCCTCCTACATTGACTGTGAGCACCATGTGGGACCCAACTATCTTGCATCTACTCCAGTGCTTAACAAATAACACAATTATTCTGTCCCAGCATTTTAAAACTGATGGTTCACACAACAGAAGCACAAACAATGCTTAATAACATATATAAATTCTCTCCTGCTATGGTGTAAAACACATGTCCCTTTTTTGGTATTTCAAGAACATGTAGAATTTGTCAGTACCTTCAGAAAAAAGCTTCCTAAACACTGAGATGGTATTTTTTGGGGGTGGGGGGGGGAGTAATTTGTTCAGCACTTACTATGTTCCAGTTCTGTTCCAAGCTCTGGAGGGAATACAAGGTTGTCAGGTTGGATACAGTCCCTGTCCCACATGAGACTCATAGTCTTATTCCTCATTTTACAGATGAGGTAGCTGAGGCACAGAGAAGTTTGGAGACTTGTCCAAGGTCACAGAGCAGACATGTGGCAGAGCTGGGACTAGAACCCAGGTCCTTCTGACTCCCAAGCCAGTACTCTATCTACTGATGCTGCTTCTCTTGTTCGATGGTCACCATGGCCACCCCCATTGCCAAACCTAATGGCCTATATTTACCCCCATCTTAATGTTCCTTGAGGTGTCAGCCACCTTAGACCCTGGGACATTCCTCACTCCTGGTAAAGCTAACTAACCTTGGCTTCACTGATGCCGTTCTCTCCCCGTTTTCCTCCTCCCTCCCAACTATCATCTCAGCACTCCTGTGTCACCTGAGTACATTTGCACTTACTACTTCTCATTACACTTTTGTACAGACTGTTTTACATACTCTTCTATTTGAGCACTTCCTCCTATTTGTATATTAGCTTACATCTGTCTCCTCAGCTAGACTGTAAGCTCCCTGTGGGGAGAGATCATGTCTACTGTTGTACACTTCCATGTAGCTGGTAGAGTGCTCTGCACACAAAATATCCCCAGATGTTAGGGAAGGGGCTAATGTTGAGACACCTGCCACCACTTCTAGGGGAACCTGCTCCTCAAGGTAACAGAATTGTTCATTAAGAGACGAGATAATCTTCTAGAGATAATACAGTTAGTCTTGCTAGTACCAAATGGAAATTGCCCAGAAGCCTTCCTGCCATAGGGATAGATGTGTCCACCTCTTAGCTGACCTGTGTCGTTGCCACAGCAACCAAAAGTGCAGCAGTGAAAATGATTTTTACATGGCGAAAAACTGATTTGAAAGGTCAAGTCAAGTGTATGCAACATGCCAGTACCTATTAAGCTTGTACAGAGGACACTGTGTACAGAGAATGAAGTGACAAACATCACTTCAACTTCTGGGCAGCACTTACATGAACCACAGGTAATAAAATGTGAGCCCCCATGCCGGATGGGGATTTTTTTGGCTTAGGCTTTGACTTTTGAGGTTTTCTCTAAAGGGCTCTCACTAGCTCTCTCTTGCACATGCACACGTGTTCCCACTCCTGCGAGCTAGGGTTCTGGGTCGTTTGGCAGAGAGGGGAGCTTTACTGGGGGGCAAGGGCCTATGGGGGAACAGAGGCAATAAACTCAGCTCTGTTCGGCTACTGGGTGTCGTTTGCTGTGGTACAACTGCTGGGATGGGGGCCAGGAAGGAGTTGTTTAGGGGCCTTACCCTAACATCAATAAATACTGCTGGTTGACTGAACTAGAAGACAGTTTCAAAGACAAACCCAAAACCTTATATTTTCCAATGCCTCTACTCTTTCCTCCTAAGACCCATTTGACCATCCCTTTAGTCATATGAATATTTTTTCCTCCTGAACTATCCCCAGTTTCTAAGAATGGTGATCTAGGCAACAGGCACTCTCTGGGTTATAATATAGAGAGATAAATCTAATGAACCAAGCCTTATATCTGTTATCTTTTCCTGAACATTTAATGGCCACAAAAACAGGTACTAAACTGCCACAGAATTCACTCAAAAATCTATTATAGTTAGCCTAGGGAGGTTAACAAGCTACCATGTTTCATGACAATGTGGATTTTAAATTACCAACAAAATTCTGCACCTTAATATTGGGTACGAGCCATGAAATTCCACTATCTATCAATCATATTTATTGAGCACTTACTGTGTGCACAACAATGTACTCAACGCTTGGGAGAGTACATTATAACAATGTAAGACACACATTATAACACAAAAGTATGCTACTGAAACATACTTTTTTGAAAGATTGATTTTAAAATGACTATTCCCTCTCAGAATACTAATAGATAGCTCCAAAGATAGGCAAGCAACCTGCCTAGTGAAGAGAGTACGGGCCTGAGTGTCAAAGGACCCAGGTTCTCAACCCAGCTCCACCACTTGTCTGCTCTGTTACTTTGGGTAAGTCACTTCACTTCTCCATGCCTCAGATCTCACCTGTAAAATGGGGATTAAAGACCATGAATCCCATGTGGGACATGGACTGTGTCCAACCTGATTATCTTATATCTACCCCAGGGTTTAGTACAGTGCCTGGCACATAGCAAGTGCTTAACAAATACCATCCCCCAAAAAAGTTCTTTAGCATAAAAGTTAATGGTTAATTGGCTTTTTAAGATTCCATCACATAGGCTAATAATGAAACATTGGGAAACCGGTTACCTAAACAGCATCTGCTTAAGCATTCGATTTGCAGTAACAACTCTAGGTAGGCGTCCAGTGGAAAGGGAATGGAGCTCCAGGTTGGAAGAGATCAGTTGGGTTGTCATATCAGTGTCGGCAGCTGTCCCAGCTCCACAACAGCTGAAAAACATTAACAGCCATTTAGAAAACTCCATTTAAAGGTTGCTTTACAGTTAGCAATGAATCCATATTTATTAGTACCCTCTAGATGCAGAATACTACTAAGCACTTGGGACAGTACACTATACCAGTATCCCTGTTGACAAGGACTCCTCCCTTGGACTGTGAACCCCATGTGAGACAGACTGTGTCCACCAGATTATCTTGCAACTATCCCAGAGCTTGGCACATAGTAAGTGCTTAACAAATGCCATAACTATTATTATAATCTAGCTGGCGAGACAGGCATTCATATGTAAATAGGAGGGAGAAGTGTTCAAATAGCATAGGAGGCAAAATACGTATGAAAGTACAATGAAAACTGCTAAGTGCAGGGAACTCAGATGATAGTAAAGAGAATGTGAACCAAGCAGAAGAAAAATTAATCAGGAAAACTCTCCTGGGGACGATGGAATTTCAAAAGGGTTCTGAAGATAAGAATTACTAAGATCTGGCAGATTTGAAGGGGGAATAAGTTTTCAGGCAGGAGGAAGTGCAATGAGACAGGGGTCACGAGGTGGGAGAGTGAAGAATGAGGCACAGTGAAAATCAATCAATCATATTTATTGAGTGCTTATTGTGTGCAGGGCACTGTACTAAGCACTTGAGAGAGTACAATCAATCAGTGGTATGTGCAGAGCACTGTACTAAGTCACTGGGAGAGTACAACAGAATGAGGATACATTCCCTGCCCACAAGGAATAGCAGAGCTGGTAGACATGTTCCTTGCCTATAAGACTGCAGAGTGTGAGCTGGGGTGTGGTAGAAGACAGTGTTAAAAGGAAAAGGGTGGATGAAATGCCTTAAAGTGGTCAGGAGTGTCTGATGGGAAAATGACTGTGTAATCATTGGTAATTTTGAGAACTAGAGAGGTGTGTACAAAATGATGTCCTATTAAATGATCCACAAATCAGAGTGAAGCACAGACGGGACAGCGGAGAGGCTGAAGGCAGGAGGACTGCTGAGGAGGCTAATACAGTTGTCTGGTTGGGATCAGGGGGTTGTTGTTTGAATGGGGAGGAAAGGGTGGCTTTTGGAAATGTTTCAGAGGAAAAGCAACAGAATGGATGTGAAAGTTGCAAACAGTGAAAAAATCACGATTAATGTTGCAGGCTTCAGTTGCAGGCTTCAGAAACAGGAAGGTGCTGGTGGTTATTCATTCATTCATTCAATCGTATTTATTAAGCGCTTACTGTGTGCAGAGCACTGTACTAAGCGCTTGGGAAGTACAAGCTGGCAACATATAGAGACGGTCCCTACCCAACAATGGGCTCACAGTCTAGAAGGGGGAGACAGACAACAAAACAAAACATGTGGTCAGGTGTCAAGTCATCAGAATAAACAGAAGTACAGCTAGATGCACATCGACAAAATAAACAGAATAGTAAATATGTACAAGTAAAATAAATAAATAAATCTGTACAAACATATATACAGGTGCTGTGGGGAGGGAAAGGAGGTAGGGCGGGGGGGGATGGGGAAGGGGAGAGGAAAAAGTTACACAAAGAAGAGGATTTAGATAGGAATATGAGGAGTTTGATTTTCATTCTATTAATTTTGAGGTGCTGGAGGGCTATCAACCTGGAGACAACATGCAGACAAGAGGAAATGTGAGGCTGCAGGTGGAGGGCAGAGGTTGGAGCTAGCAATGGTCAATTTAGAAGTTATCCACAAAGAGGTGACAGCTGAAGCCAGAGGAGAGGATGAGCTCCCTGAGAGTGAATATAAAGTAAAATGAGCTAAAGGGACCCAGAACAGAGTCCTGAGGGACCCTCATAGGAACCTGCAAACGACATAAAGAAAAAGCAGCCAGAGGCAGAGTGAAAACCAGGAGATCATCCTGTCAGAAGCCAAGATCTGACTGTAAACTTCTTGCAGGCAGGGAATGAATCTGCCAACTGTTACACTGTACTCACTCAAATGCTTAGTACAGGGCTGTGCACACAGTAAGTGCTTAATAATTGATAGTTTTAACATAGGAGGGGGAAAATAATCCACAATGTCAAAGATAGCTGAAAGGACAAGGGGGATGAGTTGGAGACCAGATCATTAGCTCTGGTGCAGAAGTCATTGGTGACTTTGGAGACTGCAGCCTTGCAGTGAGAGAGGCAGACACCAGATTATTGTAGGTGAAGAAGGGATTTGGAAGAGAGGAAAAGGAAGCATATAACCCATTCTGTGATTCAGAACAGGAAAAGAAGAAAAGTGGGGCAGCAGCCAGAAGAAGCAGTGGGATTGAGAAAGTACTTTTTAGTGGAGAGGCAATTGGAGCAGCTTTGAAGGCAATGAGAAAGGAGCAATCAGAGTGAACTGAAGTGTTTTCGGAAGGTAAGGGAAGAAGGGGTTCTGATAGTTATCAAGGCAGCCTATTGGTGGCCAGTGGAACTTCTTGATCATTTTCATTAAGCATGAAGTAAATGTACAGATTGACAGTACATTATGAGCACGTCTGTTGTCTTCACCAGTCATTTGCTAATCCTAAAACCCAGTTTATGCCAGGTAGCAAGCAATCCTTTATCAACTGTCAGCTCTATCTTCACAACATTGCTAAAATCTGCCCTTTTCTCCCAATCCAAACTGTTACCATGCTGATCCAAGTACTATCCTGCCTTGCCTACTGCATCTGCCTCTTCCCTGTCTCCTTCTCTCCCCATTCCAGCCCAAACTTCACTCTGCTGCCTAGATTATTTTTCTAAAAATAGTTCAGTCCATGCCGCCCCATTCCTCAAGAGTCTCCAATGGTTGACCATCTACCTCTGCAAACAAAAACTCCTTACCTTCAACTCTAAGTGAAGCACTCAACCAGCTCATCCCATTCTCATCTCATCTCACAAATCTCCTACTACAATCCAACCCTCACACTTCACTCCTCTAGCTCCAGCTTACTCACTGTGCTCCCATTTTGCTGCTGACCCCTTCTCCACATCCTCCTTCTGGCCTGGAAGGCCCTCCCAGTCCAAATACACCACACCAGCACTCTCCCCACCTTCAGAGCATTATTAAGGTCACAGGTCTTCCAAGAGGCCTTCCCCAATTAAGCTCTCTTTTCCTCGGCTCCCTCTCCCTTCTGCATTGTCTATGTACTTGGATCTGTGACCTTTGGGCATTTGCTATTCCCTGCACCCTCAACCCCACAGCTCTTATGTGCATATTGTTACATTATATATTATAAATTACTTTTTATATTAATGTCTGTTTCCCCCTCTCAACTGCAAGCTCATTGTGGACTGGGAACATGTCGGCCAACTCTGTTACACTGTACTCTCCAAGTGTTTAGTACAATTCTCGGCATATAAGGGCTCAATTTTTTCTAGGGTATTTGTTACGCACTTAATGTGTACCAGGCACTGTACTAAGCACAGAGGTAGCTACAAGCTAATCAAGTTGGACACAGTCCATGTCCCACATGGGGCTCACAATCGTAATCCCCATTTTACAGATGAGGAAACTGAGGCACAGAGAAGTTAAACGATTTGTCCAAGGTCACACAGCAGACAAGTGGTAGAGCCAGGATTAGAACCCAGGTCCTTCTGACTCCCAGCCCTGTGCTCTACCCATTAGGCCACACTGCTTCTCAATCAATCAATACCATTGATTGACTGTCTTATTATGCATTACACCGAAGTTTGGTTTCAAAGGAAACTCCAATTCATTCTAAACATGAACAGATTTTAGTACTCACTAGATGTTAGGAGATATAAAATGTATTTTTGAACAGTTCTTGTCAGCAACAACCATTCCTTCTGTAGCTCTTGTATCTGCTCCAAGAACTATGCCATCCTAGAAGAAATTGGAAACACCATGTAAGACAGACAACTGAACAGTCTATTTTATCACATTCAGCTAACACAAACCAGGTCATCTTACCAGTTAAGGTAGCACCTCTGGCAGAAAAAAAAAAATCACAACCTAATTCTCTGACAATGCAATTGAAAAGTGGAATGTCCCTCAAGTCTCAGTTTGGGTCTTTTCCATCTATACCCACAGGTCTTCCAAGAGGCCTTCCCCAGTTAAGCTCTCTTCTCCTCGGCTCCCTCTCCCTTCTGCATTGTCTATGTACTTGGATCTGTGACCTTTGGGCATTTGCTATTCCCTGCACCCTCAACCCCACAGCTCTTATGTGCATATTGTTAAATTATATATTATAAATTACTTATTTATATTAATGTCTGTTTCCCCCTCTCAACTGCAAGCTCTATTTTCCATCTATACCCACTACAGAGAACTCACTCTGCTCCCATGGTTTCAACTACCATCTCTATGCAGATGACTCCCAATTTTACATCTCCAGCCCTCATCTTGCTCCCTCTCTACAGTTTCATATTTCCTCCTGCCTTCAGGATGTCCCACTGACAACTAAAATTTAACATGTCCAAAACAGAACTTCCCACCCAAACCCTCCTCCTGATTTTCCAATCACTGTAAACAGCACTACCATCCTCTGGCTCACAAGCCCATAGCCTCAGCGTTATCTTTGTTTCATCTCTCTCATTCAATCTGTCCCCAACTACTGCCAGTTTTACCTTCACAACATCACTGCAATCTACCCTTCCTCTCCATCTGAACTGCTACCATGATAATACAAGCATTTATCCTAGCCCACCTTGACTACTGCACCAGTCTCTTCCTTGACCTTGTCTCTCCACTTCAGTACACATTTCACCTTGCTGCTCACAGAAACTCCTGACCACTGGCTTCAAAGTACTCACTCACCCTGCCCCCCTCCTACCTCACCTCGTTACTCTACAAACCCAGCCCACATACTTCACTCCTCTAATGCCAACCTTCTTACTGTACCTCAATCTCATTTACCTTGCTGACGACCTCTCGCCCACATCCTGCCTCTGGCCTGGAATGCCTTCTCTTTTCGTATCCCACAATTACTCTCCCCTCCTTCAAAGCCTTATTGAAGAGGCCTAAGTCCTCTTTTCCCATTCCATTCTGCGTCGCCTTGACTTGCTCCCTTTTTCATCCCCCTTCCCAGCCCCACAGCACTTATGTATATATCTGTAATTGTATTTATTCATATTAGTGTCCACCTCCCCTTCTAAACTATTGTCTGGGCACCTTTCAATCAATATTTGAGCTCGTACTATGTGCAGAGCACTATACTGCAAGTACAGTATAACAGAGTTGGTCGACACTTTCCATGCCCACAAAGAGCTTACATTCTTGCAAGGTGAGGTCAGACAATATAAATAAATTACTGGTAGGTACATAAGTGCTGTGAGGCTGAAGATGGGTTGAATAAAGGATACAAATCCAAGTGTCCAGGGTGATGCAGAAGGAGAGGGAGAAGAGGAGATGAGGGCTTAGTGGGGAAGGTCTCCTGGAGAGATATGGGCAGGGAATGTGTCTGCTATACTGTTCTCTCCCAAGTGCTTAGTACAGTGTTCTGCACATAGTAAGTGCTCAATTAATATGACTAACTGCTTAGATCATTATTCTGCAAAACTGTTCAGTCCATGTTTTCCCATACCTCAAAAACGTCCAGTGGTTGCCCACACACCCCCACATCAAACAGAAGCTCCTTACCACTGGCTTTAAAGCACTCAATCACCTTGCCCTTTACTACCTTTCCTACACTAGAAGCAGCGTGGCTCAGTGGAAAGAGCATGGGCTTTGGAGTCAGAGGTCATGGGTTCAAATCCCAACTCCACCAATTGTCAGCTGTGTGACTTCGGGCAAGTCACTTAACTTCTCTGTGCCTCAGTTACCTCATCTGTAAAATGGGGATTAAGACTGTGAGCCCTCTGTGGGACAACCTGACACCCTGTAACCTTCCCACAAGCGCTTAATAAATGCCATCATTATTATTATTATTACCTTACCTCTCTGATTTCCTACTACAGCTCAGCCCACACAGTTCACACTTCTAATACCAACCTACTCACTGTACCTAGATCTCATCTATCTCACCACCAACCCTTCACCCACATTCTGTCTCTGGTCAGGAACTCCCTCTTCATATTTGATTGATAATCAATCACTTCATCTTCAAGCCTTGTTAAAATCACATCTCCTCCATGAGACCTGTCCCAACTATGCTCTCATCTCCTCCTCTCCCAGTCCCTTCTGTGTCACCCCAGCACTTGGATTTGTATCCTTTATTCACCTTATCCTCAGCCCCACAGCACTTATGTACATATCCATAATTTATTTATATTGTCTGTCCTGCCTTCTAGAATGCAAGTTCCTTGTGGGCATGGAAAGTGTCAACCATATCTGTTATACTGTATCCTCCCAGTAAAATGCTCTGCACACAGTAAGTGCTCAAATATGACTGACTGAAAGATGCTCAAACAATAGGAAAACTCACTGACCTACTAGCCAATTAAAACAAACTGGCATCAGGCATTTCCTCTTATTGGTGTTCATTCAGCAGGCCGGGAGTTTCTCAGCATGTGGTCTACAAGGGACCTGCTGGTCCATAGCCATGGAATCATACTCCTGATGATAGCCATGTCCAATTTCTGAAAGGAGGATTTGCCTGTATGTGTGCACAATGTGAGGCACAACTGGTGCAATTATTAAAACAGATATTCCCATTTTAAATATAACACATATTTATAACATATATATATAACACATGTTAAATATAACACATTTAACTGAGGATTGAGGCTGGTTATCAGATCCTCGGATTGACACTGTTCCAAAGTATTTCAAAAGAACTTCATTAGGGACAAGCTAAAGCTTGTTGCTCCCATGCACCCTGCTAATAATTCAGGAGAATACTGCATATGGTTACAAGGACTCAGAGCCCTTCATTTACCTTATACACAACTCCGGCGATGGTTGTGCCCGTCTTCCGGGCTGTTGGGAGCTTGTGCCCATTTTTGGCAAACTCAGCTTCAAGGGCTGCATTCCTAAAAACAAGATGGTAGAAATTAGCTTGGTAAAGCTAATACTTGGAGCATTTGGAAAGTCTGAAATGTTACGAATGGTTGTGGAAAGTGGTACGAGACCCACTGGTGAAGAGAGACTGCACAAAGACTTTTCTGGCTTTGGTAATGCTGCACTGCAAAAAATGACTTACTTGAAAGACCTAAAGATCTTCCAAAAAAAAAAAAAAAAACCAAAAGAAAGAAAAGGGTAAATCTGACCCTAATGCTCTACCCATGCAGATTTCAATCTCTTGCCTGTAAAAAAAATTAAGAGATGGATAGAGATTTCATCCAGATCAAGTAAGCAGAATAAAAAGTCTTCAAAGGACTTGTCCAATAATAAAACTTGAGGAGCTGAAAGAAAGTTCAAGAATCAGCAATCTCGGGGAGAAAGAGAGTGCAAGTTGTAGGGAGGAGGGTTCAGTGGAGTGGGGAGGGGACAGGGTAGCTACACAATTAGCTGTAATTCGATCCAGCACTAGGTGATGAGGCTAAGGAGGACTGGTTGGGGGAAGTTCTGGGCCAAATAGGGATCACAACCGTTGCAGGAATTGCCCGATGTAAGTTTGACTTGTTCCTAACTTCCCATCCAAACTGCTTCAGTGCGTACAACAGTGTTTGGCTCATAGTAAGCGCTTAACAAATGCCATCATTATCATTATTGACTGACCACAGCATGGCTTAGTGGCAAGAGCACGGGTTTAGGAGCTGGGGGTCTTGGATTCTAAACCCAGCTCCGCCACTTATCAGCTGTGTGACTTTGGGCGAGTCACTTAACTTCTCTGTGCCTCAGTTACCTCATCTGTAAAATGGGGATTAAGACTGTGAGCCCCATGTGGGACAACCTCATTACCTTGTATCTACCCCAGTGCTTAGAACAGTGCTTGGCACATAGTAAGCGCTTAACAAATACCACCATTATTTGGAAAGAGCACGGGCTTGGGAGTCAGAGGTCAAGGGTTCTAATCCCTGCTCTGCTGCTTTTCAGCTGTGTGACTTTGGGCAAGTCACTTAACTTCTCTGTGCCTCAGTTACCTCCTCTGTCAAATGGGGATTAAGACTGTGAGCCCAAAGTGGGACAACCTGATCACCTTGTATCCCCGCCCAGTGCTTAGAACAGTGCTTTGCACATAGAGAGTGCTTAACAAATGTCATCATTATTATTATTATTCCCCTCCCCGGTTCTTGGCCCCCTTCCTCCTCTTTCCTTTGCCTCTTCCTTTCCCCTCATCCTCCCGTTTTTCCGGCCATCCTCCCTTTCTTCCATTTTGGCCACTTCCTAGCCCTGCATGTAAGGAGCTCGCCGCCCTCCTCCCATCACTCCCTCCTTCTCCCAGGGAAGCTGCGTGGCTTAGTGGAAAGAGCCCGGGCTTGGGAGTCCGAGGTCGTGAGTTCTAATCCCAGCTCCACCACTTGTCTACTGTGACCCTGGGCAAATCCCTTAACTTCTCTGTGCCTCAGTTCCCTCATCTGTAAAATGGGGAATAAGATTGTGAGCCCCAAGTGGGGCAACCTGATTACCTTTTATCTCCCCCAGCGCTTAGAACAGTGCATGGCACATAGTAAGCGCTTCGTGGCTCAGGGGAAAGAGCCTGGGCTTGGGAGTCAGAGGTCATGGGTTCTAATCCAGCCTCTGCCGCTTGCCAGCTGTGTGACTGGGCAAGTCACTTAACTTCTCTGTGCCTCAGTTCCCTCATCTGTAAAATGGGGATGAAGACTGTGAGCTGTCCCCACAGAGCTTAGAACAGTGTTCGGCACATAGTAAGTACTTAATAAATGCCATCATTATTAACAAATACCATTATTATTAGCATTATTATTTTTCCCTTCCCTCTGCTTTCCCCCCTTCCTCCTCCCAACCTTGCTCTTCCTCTCCTCCTCCTCCTCTCTTGGCTCCCTCTGATTCATTCATTCAATCGTATGGGCAAGTCACCTAACTTCTCTGTGCCTCAGTTCCCTCCTCTGTAAAATGGGGATTAAGACTGTGAACACCCCGTGGGACAACCTGATCACCTTGTAACCTCCCCAGTGCTTAGAACAGTGCTTTGCACATAGTAAGCGCTTAATAAATATCATCATCATCATCATTTGAGTGCTTATTGCACAAAGCACTGGACTAAGCGCTTGGGAAGTACAAATCGGCAATATACAGACGGTCCCTCCCCAACAATGGGCTTGCAGCCTAGAAGGGGGAGACAGACAACAGAACCAAACAA
The DNA here is from genome assembly GCF_015852505.1 of Tachyglossus aculeatus. Classification (NCBI taxonomy): domain Eukaryota; kingdom Metazoa; phylum Chordata; class Mammalia; order Monotremata; family Tachyglossidae; genus Tachyglossus; species Tachyglossus aculeatus. Next base: position 102,544,352 of record NC_052069.1, on the reverse strand, counting down.
GTAGCCAGGCGTCAATACCATTGGAATAGTTATAGCTATAATAATAATAATATAAATAATAGTAATAATAATGGCACTTATTAAGCACTTACTATGTGCAAAGCACTGTACTGAACGCTGGGGAAGTTACAAGGTGATCAGGTTGTCCCACGGGGGGCTCAGTCTTAATCCCCACTTTACAGATGAGGTTACTGAGGCCCAGAGAAGTAAAGTAACTTGCCCAAAGTCACAGCTGACAATTGGCAGAGCTGGGATAATAATAATGGCATTTATTACGTGCTTGCTATGCGCAAGGTACTGTTCTAAGAGCTGGGGAGGTTACAAGGTGATCAGGTTGTCCCAAGTGGGGCTCAGTCTTCAAGCTACTTCATCGGAGAAGCAGCGTGGCTCAGTGGAGTCAGAAGTCATGGGTTCAAACCCTGGTTCCGCCGACTGTCAGCTGTGTGACTTTGGGCAAGTCACTTCACTTCTCTGTGCCTCAGTGACCTCATCTGTAAAATGGGGATTAAGACTGTGAGCCCCACATGGGACAATGTGATGACCTTGTATTCCCCGCAGCGCTTAGAACAGTGTTTGGCACATAGCAAACACTTAATAAATGCCCTCAACAAATACCACCATTATTAGTATTATTATTTTCCCCTTCCCTCTGCTTTCCCCCCTTCCTCCTCCCAACTTTGCTCTTCATCTCCTCCTCCTCCTGCTCTCTTGGCTCCCTCTCATTCATTCAATCCTATGGGCAAGTCACTTAATTTCTCTGTGCCTCAGTTCCCTCCTCTGTAAAATGGGGATGAAGACTGTGAGCTGTCCCCACAGCGCTTAGAACAGTGTTCTGCTCTTAGTAAGCACTTAATAAATACCATCATTATTATCATTATTATTTTTCCTTTCCCTCTGCTTTCCCCCCTTCCTCCTCCCAACCTTGCTCTTCCTCTCCTCCTCCTCCTCTTTTGGCTCCCTCTGATTCATTCACTCAATCGTATGGGCAAGTCACTTAACTACTCTGTACCTCAGTTCCCTCCTCTGTAAAATGGGGATGAAGACTCTGAGCTGTGAGCTGTCCCCACAGCACTTAGAACTGTTCTAATTAGTGCTTATTAGTAATAATAATTAGTAATAGTGCTTATTAAGTAAGCACTTAATAAATGCCATCATTATTAACAAATACCATCATTATTAGCATTATTATTTTTCCCTTCCCCCTGCTTTCGCCCCTTCCTCCTCCCAACCTTGCTCTTCCTCTCCTCCTCTCTTGGCTCCCTCTGATTCATTCACTCAATCGTATGGGCAAGTCACTTAACTTCTCTGTGCCTCAGTTCTCTCCTCTGTAAAATGGGGATGAAGACTGTGAGCGGTCCCCACAGCGCTTAGAACAGTGTTCAGCACATAGTAAGCACTTAATAAATGCCATCATTATTAGCATTATTATTTTCCCTTCCCTCTGCTTTCCCCCCTTCCTCCTCCCAACCTTGCTCTTCCTCTCCTCCTCCTCTCTTGGCTCCCTCTGATTCATTCATTCAACCCTATGGGCAAGTCACTTAACTACTCTGTACCTCAGTTCCCTCCTCTGTAAAATGGGGATGAAGAATCAATCAATTGTATTTACTGAGTGCTTACTGTGTACAGAGCACAGTATTAAGCGCTTGGGAAGTACAAGTCGGCAACACACAGAGACGGTCCCTACCCGTCTCAGTCCCCTCCTCTGTAAAATGGGGATTAGGAATCAATCAATCGTATTTATTGAGCGCTTACTGTGTGCAGAGCACTGTACTACGCGCTTGGGAAGTACAAGTCGGCAACATACAGAGACGGTCCCTACCCGCCTCAGTTCCCTCCTCTGTAAAATGGGGATTAAGAATCAATCAATCGTATTTATTGAGCGCTTACTGTGTGCAGAGCACTGTACTAAGCGCTTGGGAAGTAAAAGTCGGCAACACACAGAGACGGTCCCTACCCGCCTCAGTTCCCTACTCTGTAAAATGGGGATTAAGAATCAATCAATCGTATTTATTGAGCGTTTACTGTGTGCAGAGCACTGTACTAAGCCCTTGGGAAGTACAAGTCGGCAACACACAGAGACGGTCCCTACTCAACAGCGGGCTCACAGTCTAGAAAAGGGAGACAGAGAACCTAACATATTAACAAAATAAAATAAATAGAATAAGTACGTACAAGTAAAATAAACAGAGTAATAAATACGTACAAACATATATACAGGTGCTGTGGGGAAGGGAAGGAGGTAAGGCGGGGGGGATGGGAAGAGGAAGGAGGCCACTTCACTTCTCTGGGCCTCAGCTCTCTCATCTGTAAAATGGGGATTGAGGCTGTGAGCCCCACGTGAGATGAGGACTGTGTCCAACCCGATTTGCCTATACCCACCCCAGCGCTTAATGCTATTATTATTATTATTATCCCCACTTTACTGATGAGGTCACTGGGGCCCAGCGAAGTGACTTGCCCCAAATCCCCCAGCTGACAAATGGCGGTGACCTTTGACCCCCAAGCCGACTGTAGGGACCGTCTCTATATGTTGCCAACTTGCACTTCCCAAGCGCTTAGTATAGTGCTCTGCACACAGTGGGCGCTCAATAAATACGATTGATTGATTGATTTCCACCGAGCCACAACGCTTCTCTGAGGCTTCGGGCCCAGGCCCCATGGCCCTGAGTCACCGGGCCTGCGAGGCCTGCTAGGCCTTGGAAGCCATGGCCGGTCGCCCTCACCCCCCCGGCTCCGGGCCCTTCCCGTCCCGATAACTGCCGCCCCCGGCCCCTGTTCCGATACCTGCGGCAGTTATCGAAGGAAAAACCGCCCAGGGGAATGCTATCCACCGACACGGCCGCCATCTTCCTGAGGGGACCACTTCCTAGGCCGGGAAGGTGGAGCCTGAGGAAGAATCCCCAACTTCCGGCGGCGGCCATGGCCAAAGGGGGCGGGATGAGGGAGCCTGAAAATGGGAGAGGGGCAGTGCGCTCTCGTAATAATTCTAATAATGGCATTTATTGAGCGCTTACTACTACTACTAATAATAATAATGGCATTTATTAAGCGCTTACTATGTGCAAAGCACTGTTCTAAGCACTGGGGTAGATACAAGGTGAGGTTGGCCCCCAGGGAGCTCACAGTCTTAATCCCCGTTTTACAGATGAGGTAACTGAGGCATCCCCGTTTTACAGATGAGGTAACTGAGGCACAGAGAATCAATCAATCAATCGTGTTTATTGAGCGCTTACTGTGTGCAGAGCACTGGACGAAGCGCTTGGGAAGTCCAAGTTGGCAACATATAGAGACAGTCCCTACCCAACAGTGGGCTCACAGTCTAAAAGGGGGAGACGGAGAACCAAACCAAACATTACTAACAAAATAAAATAAAGAGAATAGATATGTACAAGTAAAATAAGTAAATAGAGTAATAAATATGTACAAACATATATACGATACAAGGTGATCAGGTTGTCCCCCAGGGGGCTCACAGTCTTAATCCCCGTTTTACAGATGAGGGAATTGAGGCACAGAGAAGTGAAGTGACTTGCCCAAAGTCACCCAGCTGACAGTTGGCAGAGTCAGGATTTGAACCCATGACCTCTGATTCCAAAGCCCGCGCTCTTTCCACTGAGCCACGTGACTTGCCCGAAGTCACACAGCTGACAATTGGCAGAGCCGGGGTTTGAACCCGTGACCTCTGACTCCAAATTCCGGGCTCTTTCCACTGAGCCACGCTGCTTCTCATAATGATGATGGTATTGGTTAAGCGCTTACTATGTGCCAAGCATTGTTCTAAGCGCTGGGGGGATGCAAGGTGATCAGGTTGTCCCAAGGGGGGGCTCATAGTCTTAAGCCTCATTTTACAGATGAGATACCTGAAGCACAGAGAATAATAATACAGATGAGGTAACTGAGGCACAGAGAATAATAATAATAATGGCATTTATTAAGTGCTAACTATGTGCAAAGCACTGTTCTAAGCACTGGGGAAGATACAAGGTGATCAGGTTGTCCCACGTGGTGCTCACAGTCTTAAGCCTCATTTTACAGATGAGGTAACTGAGGCACAGAGAATAATAATAATAATGGCATTTATTAAGTGCTTACTATGTGCAAAGAACTGTTCTAAGCTCTGGGGAGGTTAAAAGATATCAGGTTGTCCCACGAGAGGCTCACAGTCTTAATCCCCATTTTACAGGTGAGGTAACTGAGGCACAGAGAATAATAATAATAATGGCATTTATTAAGTGCTTACAATGTGCAAAGAACTGTTCTAAGCGCTGGGGAGGTTGAAAGATGATCAGGTTGTCTCATGAGAGGCTCACAGTCTTAATCCCCATTTTACAGATGAGGTAACGGAGGCCCAGAGATGTGACTTGCCCAAAGTCACACAGCTGACAATTGGCAGAGCTGAAATTTGAACCCATGACCTCTGACTCCAAAGCCCGTGCTCTTTCCATTGAGCCACGCTGCTTCACTATGGACAGTGCATGGGAGTCAGCGGGGCATAATAATAATGATGATGGTATTTGTTAAGCGCTCACTGTGAGCCAAGCACTGTTCTAAGCACTGGGGTAGTTACAAGGTAATCGGGTTGTCCCACTTGGGGCTCACAGTCTTACTCCCCATTTTATAGATGAGGGAAGTGAGGCCCAGAGAAGTGAAGTGACTTGCCCAAAGTCACACAGCTGACAAGGGGCAGAGCCGGGATTAGAACCCATGGCACGTGTCTGCTGTATGACCTTGGATAAATCGCTACACTTCTCCGTGCCTCAGTTACCTCAGCTGGAAAAGGGGGATTAACAGTGTGAGCCCCACACGGGAAAGGAGCTGTGCCCAACCCGATTTGCCTTGTATCTTCCCCAGCACTTAGTACAGTGCCAGGCACATGGTGAACTCTTGAATGGTTTAGTGGAAAGAGCATGGGCTTGGGAGTCGGAGGTCATGGGTTCTAATCCTGCCTCTGCCACTTATCAGCTGTGTGACTTTGGGCAAGTCACTTAATTTATCTGTGCCTCAGTTACCTCATCTGTAAAATGGGGATTAAGACTATGAGCCCCACGTGGGACAACCTGACCTCGTATCTACCCCAGCGCTTAGAACAGTGCTTTGCTCATAGTAAGCCCTTAACAAATACCATCATTATTATTATTATTAAAGGAGAGGAGAAAAGGAGGATTCCCATTTCTCTCCCTCAGAACCTCCTCTAAGATTGAGGAATGTCAGAGTGCCTGGGACATCTAGTGCCATTTTGGGCCCATATTTCCACCAACACCCACCCCTATACTCTAAAAATAATAATTTTAGTATTTATTACAAAATACAAAATACAATACCATAAAGTTTTTTTATGATATTTGTAAAGCATCTGCTATGTGCCAGGCAGGTCGTGGGTTCCAATCCCCAATCCCCCACATGTCTGTTGTATTACCTTGAGCAAGTCATTTCACTTCTTTGGGCCTCAGTTACCTCATCTGTAAAATGGGAATTGAGATTGAGAGCCCCATTTGGGACAGAGACTGTGTCCAACCTGATTTGCCTGTATCCACCCCAGCGCTTAGTACAGTGCTTGGCACATAGTAAGTGCTTAACAAATGTCATTATTATTATTTATGTATCCACATTTCCTTCTTCCTCCTCTCTGAAAATTATTTTAGTATTTATTTCCCTTCCTATATAGTTAGCGCCTTGAAGGCAAGGTTCCCAAGTTAATGTAGTGCTCTACACATATTAAGTATTAAATAAATACTGTCAATCGATTGAAATGTCAGGAGGGGAAGAGGCAAACTGAGCATCCTGATCTCTCTTTACTCTTTTTTTTATGTGGTACTTGTTAAGCACTTACTATGTATCAGGCGTTGTTCTAAGTACTGGAGTAGATTCGAGGTAAGCAGGTTGGATACAGTCCATGTCCCACATGGGGCTCACAGTCTTAATCCCCATTTTACAGATGAGGTAACTGAGTTACCAAGAAGTGAAGTGACTTGCCCGCGTTCACACAGCAGATAGCAGATAAGTGTCGACGAACCCACTGTTTTTATGAGAATCAATCAATCAATCAATTGTATTTATTGAGCGCTTACTGTATGCAGAGCACTGTACTAAGCGCTTGGGAAGTACAAGTCGGCAACACATAGAGACAGTCCCTACCCAACAGCGAGCTCACAGTCTAGAAGGCGGAGACAGAGAACAAAACCAAACATACTAACAGAAGCAGCATGGCATAGTGGATAGAGCACAGGCCTGTGAATCAGAAGGTTATGGGTTCTACTATCAGGTCTGCCACTTGTCTGCTGTGTGAACTTGAGCAAGTCACTTCACTTCTCTGTGCCTCAGTTACCTCATCTGTAAACTGGGGATTGAGACTGGGAGCCCCATGTGGGACAGGGACTGTGCCCAACCCGATCTGCTTGTATCCACCCCAGTGCTTAGTACAATCAATCAATCAATCAATCAATCGTATTTATTGAGCGCTTACTGTGTGCAGAGCACTGTACTAAGCGCTTGGGAAGTACAAGTTGGCAACATATAGAGACGGTCCCTACCCAACAGTGGGCTCACAGTCTAGAAGGGGGAGACAGAGAACAAAACAAAACATATTAACAAAATAAAATAAATAGAACAGATATGTACAAGTAAAATAAATAAATAAATACAGTAATAAATACATACAAACATATGTACATATATACAGGTGCTGTGGGGAAGGGAAGGAGGTAAGGCGGGGAGGATGGAGGGGGGAGGAGGGGGAGAGGAAGGAGGGCCTGGCACATAGTTAAGTGCTTAACAAATCCCATTATTATTATTATTATTATTATGATGTGATGGAGTCAGGATTAGAACCCAGGTCCTTCTGACTCCTAGACCCATGCTCTATCCACAAGGCCACACTGCTTCATGCTACTCTCCTAGCTAGATACACTCCTGCACCCTTGCCTGGCTAGGATGCGGAGTCCTTTTCCGTCCATCAGCCAGTTAATCAGTGAGTCTGTACTGAGCACCCATACCTGACAGAGCTGTCCACTTAGGGTAGTCAGTCATCTGGTTTTATGCTAGACTGGCCAGTTTTCAGCTGATCAATCAATCAATCAATCAATCGTATTTATTGAGCGCTTACTATGTGCAGAGCACTGTACTAAGCGCTTGGGAAGTACAAATTGGCATCACATAGAGACAGTCCCTACCCAATAGTGGGCTCACAGTCTAAAAGGGGGAGACAGAGAACAGAGCCAAACATACCAACAAAATAAAATAAGTAGGATAGAAATGTACAAGTAAAATAAATAAATAAATAAACAGAGTAATAAATATGTACAACCATATATACATATATACAGGTGCTGTGGGGAAGGGAAGGAGGTAAGACGGGGATGGAGAGGGGGACGAGGGGGAGAGGAAAGAAGGGGCTCAGTCTGGGAAGGCCTCCTGGAGGAGGTGAGCTCTCAGCAGGGCCTTGAAGGGAGGAAGAGAGCTAGCTTGGCGGATGGGCAGAGGGAGGGCATTCCAGGCCCGGGGGATGACGTGGGCCGGGGGTCGATGGCGGGACAGGCGAGAGCGAGGTACAGTGAGGAGATTAGTGGTGGAGGAGCGGAGGGTGCGGGCTGGGCAGTAGAAGGAGAGAAGGGAGGTGAGGTAGGAGGGGGCGAGGTGATGGAGAGCCTTGAAGCCCAGGGTGAGGAGTTTCTGCCTGATGCGCAGATTGATCGGTAGCCATTGGAGGTTTTTGAGGAGGGGAGTGATATGTCCAGAGCGTTTCTGGACAAAGATAATCCGGGCAGCAGCATGAAGTATGGATTGAAGTGGAGAGAGACATGAGGATGGGAGATCAGAGAGAAGGCTAGTGCAGTAGTCCAGACGGGATAGGATGAGAGCTTGAATTAGCAGGGTAGCGGTTTGGATGGAGAGGAAAGGGCGGATCTTGGCAATGTTGCGGAGCTGAGACCGGCAGGTTTTGGTGACGGCTTGGATGTGAGGGGTGAATGAGAGAGCGGAGTCGAGGATGACACCAAGGTTGCGGGCTTGTGAGACAGGAAGGATGGTAGTGCCGTCAACAGAGATGGGAAAGTCAGGGAGAGGACAAGGTTTGGGAGGGAAGACAAGGAGCTCAGTCTTCGACATGTTGAGCTTTAGGTGGCGGGCGGACATCCAGATGGAGATGTCCTGAAGGCAGGAGGAGATGCGAGCCTGGAGGGAGGGGGAGAGAGCAGGGGCAGAGATGTAGATCTGGGTGTCATCAGCGTAGAGGTGATAGTTGAAGCCGTGGGAGCGAATGAGGTCACCAAGGGAGTGAGTGTAGATTGAGAACAGAAGGGGACCAAGCACTGAACCTTGGGGAACTCCCACAGTAAGAGGATGGGAGGGGGAGGAGGAGCCTGCAAAAGAGACTGAGAAAGAACGACCAGAGAGGTAAGAGGAGAACCAGGAGAGGACTGATCTGTCCAGTATGTGTACAGCACTGGATGCCTTTATGTCAGGAATTTCAATTTACACCTCCCAGGTTCCCTATGCTCCCACCAGTAAATTCTGCAGCTTGGAAATGGCAGCAGTGGGCAGATGGGCCTGGGAGAGGTAAAATAACGATTTTGAGGAAAATGGGGAGTTCAGGGGTGTGTGTACCCTCCAGAAAAATGCCCCAGCTTTGGGCAAACTCAGTGTACTGCTACAAACTAGCACATATAACATTATCATGTTATGTTACATGCCTGGCATCATCATCATCATCATCATCATTATGGTATTTGTTAAAGTCTTCCCTATATGTCAAGCGCTCTACTAAGTGCTGGGGCAAATACAAGATTATCAGGTCCCTCATAGGGCTCACAGTCCAAATAGGAAGGAGAACAGGTATTGAATCCCCATTTTGCAGATAAAGGAACTAAGGCAAAGACTGAGGTAACTTGCCCAAGGTCACAGCAGGGAAATGGCAGAGCCAGGACTGGAACTCAGGTCCTCTGATTCTCAGGCCTGTGCTCTTTCCGCTCAGCCAAGCTGCTAGCCTAATGCAGGTGATGTCACATACATCTCATGTATCTCATCTCTAGACTGTGAGCTCGTTGTGGGCAGGAATGTGTTGTTATATTGTACTCTCCCAAGTGCTTAGTACAGTGTTTTGCACACAGTAAGCGCTCAATAAATATGATTGAATGCCCATTATTCTCCAGTGCTACCAGCGGCCACCCTCCCCACACTCAGCAGATGTCACAGGCTTCCACTGGCCTTGTCTCACAGGCTGGCAGACCGAGATTAAGCTGGCCAATGCAGCCTTCCCTACCTCACCAAGTTAAGCCTCTTGAATCAATGAGGTGGCAGCCCCTAGTAAATGCAGCGGTTGTGTACTGAACATGCACAAAGTCCCTATGCACTCCTGGGATCACGATGCTGGCAATCCGGGGAGAGAAAAGTGCACGATGTTCCTGGAAAATGGAATCAGTTTCCTTCAGGCCATGGTGCATCAAGAAGCTTATAATTTAATTGGAGAGAAGAGACAAAAAAAAATATGCAGTATATAAGTCCAAATGTCCTAAGGCCCAAGTTTACCCTCTGCTAGTAAGTGAAGCAGTTTGGAAGATTCATTAACTCTTTCGGACCTCTAGGAGATCTTTTAGTGCCTCGCAACCCTGTATGTACAGTGTAGATGGCAATGCACTAAAAGATGCTAATGATCAGTAAGCATTAGTGTTTCTCTCTAAGAGTCTGATTACCAGTGAGTAACTTTAGGAAAAGGGGGAAGAGCGGTCATCCAGAGAGGAACTGTTTCCTAAACATATCGAACCACAAAATATCTTCCCTCCACAATGCATTGAAGGAGCCTGATGGAGTGGATAGAGCACAGGCCTGGTAGTTATAATAATAATAATAATAATAATGATGGAATTTGTTAAGCGCTTACTATGTGCCTAGCACTGTTCTAAGTACTGGGAGGGATACAAGGTAACCAGGTTGTCCCACATGGAACTCACAGTCTTAATCCCCATTTTCCAGATGAGGGAATTGAGGCACAGAGAAGTTAACTGACTTGCCCAAAGTCACACAGCTGACAAGTGGTGGAGCCAGGATTAGAACCATGACCTCTGACTCCCAAGCCTGTGCTCTTTCCACTGAACCACACTGTTTTGCGAAGGTCATGGGTTATAATCTTTGTCTGCTGTATGACCTTGGTCAAGTAACTTCACTTCTCTGCACCTCAGTTACTTCATCTGTATAATGGGGATTGAGACTATGAGCCCCATGCGGGACAGGCACTATGTTCAACCTGATTTGCTTGTGTCCACCCTATTGCTTAGTACAGTGCCTGACACAAAATAAGTACTTAACAAATACCATAATTATTATTATTATTATTATTACTCTGTTGCTCAGACCTTTTTTAAAAAAAATTGTTCTGCTCACATCTCCCCATTCTTCAAAAACCTCCAATGGTTGCCCATCCATCCATCTCCACATTAAATAGAAACTCTTTACTGAGGACTTTAAGTCACTTAAATAGTTCCTTCTTCACTGATCTCCTATTACAGACTAATCCACACACTTTGCTCCTCTAGCACCAACCTACTAACTGTGCCTCAATCTCGTCTCTCTTAACACCGACCCCTTGCTCACATCTTCCCTCTAGCCTGTAACTCCCTCCTACTTCATATTCAACAGACCATCATTTTCCCAATCTTTGAAAACCTAGTAAAGGCATATCTCCTCCAGAGAGTCTTCCCTGATTAATCTCTCATCTCCCCATCCTATTCCTCCCCCAATTCTGCCTCACCTATGTGTTCAGATCCATAACTCTAAACACTTTGACACTCAATCCACTTTCATAGCACATATGTACATATATGTTCTGTTGTTTTCCCTATCTGTAATATATTTGAATAGATGCCTCCTCCAGTAGATTACAAGCTCTTTGTGGGCAGAGATCATGTCTACCAACTCTATTGTATTGTACTGTCCCAAATAGTATAGTGCTCTGCATAGAGTAAATGCCAATAAATACCACTGATTGATTAATTGACTAACAAAATGAAACTTTTTATGGTATTTGTAAATTGCTTACTAAATTGCTTACTAAGTGCCAGGCACTGTACTAAATTCTCGGGTAGATACATGTAAATCAGGTTGGACATAATCCCTATCACAATCTTCATCCCCATTTTACAAATAAGGTTATGAGGCACAGAGAGGTTAAATGACTTGCCTAAGGTCACACAACAGACATATGGCGGAGTCAGGATTAGAACCTGACTTAGAAACATGAGACAAAGAAGAAATAAATAAAAAAATAAACAAAAAGGATGGAAATTAAAAGGTTTTTACAAGAAAAGAAATAAATTTGCATTAAATGAACAGCAAAAGAAAAGAAACAATTGACTCATGGGGAAAATTTGAGAAAGAGAAAAAACATAATTATCCATGAGGGAAACAGCAAATATTTTGGAAAAACAGAGTTTTTTCAAGTCAATAAAATGACTAAAAAGGAAGAAATATGATTTGGATAAAAGAGAATACCAAAGGAAAATATACTATGAAATAGCAAAGAAGGTAAAAGGAAATTCTCAAAAAGAAAAGTAATAATAAAAATAAAGGTTAAATGAATAATAAGCAAAAACAAATTTTGGCAGAAAAGCTAGAGAAAGGGAAATAAGGTATTTGCCACCTGAAAGAAAACCCTAGAAAAAGAAGAAAAACTGCAAAAGAAAGATTGTCTTCAAAAACTGAAACTGATATCACAACAATTCTGGGTGGTCAAAAAAATTTGAACCAAAAACTCAAAGCAAAAAAGTAAGAGGGTAAGCAGGTGTGAAAAATAAACTAATATAAATAATCTACAAAGACAAGGCACAACCCCAGGTGTTTAAAAATAAAAGTAAGCTTATAAGTAAAAGTAGGAATCCAAATGTACCCACTAGAGTGTGTGGAAGGAATCATCTTGAAAAACCATAACAAGTAGACAATTGAAGGGAGGAGAGGAATGGATGATCCCATCACTCGGCTCTCTAATACTAAACTCTAACTCCAAATGAAAAATGATTCGGGTTTCCTGAATTTGATCCATTATTCCTGGCAGGACAGAACATGAGAAAGTCCAGCATCTGTCATTCTAATAGAGAAATTAGAGAGGGGGGAAGAGGGAGCTACAGAAGGACAGGAGAAAAGGTTGGACTAAGAGATAAATAAGGCCAAATTGAGACCTGAAAGTCTGGAGGCTCCCAGCTCAAAGTCCAACTCTTCCTGCCTCCACACACACTCCTCTCCCTGACAGGGCTGTGATAAAAAGGGAGGGGAAGAGTGCCTTGATGTTTGATACATGTCCTCATCATCTCCCCCTCCCACCTTCCCCCAGGGTTGTTATGGCAGCCTCCTTGTTGGTCATCCCCCTACCAGCCTCTCACCTTTTCAGCCTATCTTACATGAAAATGCTCATCCGGGTCACCCTACCAATCTGCTTCCCCATTGAAGGTGGAATGGGGTGCTCTGCATTCAGCCCTGGGCATCGGGCTTGGTATGTTGCTTCCCCCCAGCCCCTGCAAGTTCGAGCCCATGGGCAAGGGATTTTCCTGGGCTTCTGAATTTTCTAATAAAAAAAATGCCACATCCCGGTGGCAGCCAAAGCATCCCACAATGTGATGGTTGCTAAGGAGACAGCGCTCCTTTCTCTTTCTTTTCATGCATAACAGATATAAATAGACACAGCAATCCTAGGTAAAGTTCTGCTGCATAAATTACAGCAGCTGGTCCGCTGCTCTGGGCTACTCAGCATCCCTTTTCTAAAGCACCTTAGTTCCCTTGCATGGCAAAGAGCTAAATCCTCTCAAAATCGTGGTTCATGGGTTTTCTGTGCAGGCGGCTTTCAGCTTCTAAAGAAAGCTCCCTAACGATGGAGGAAAAGAGGTGAGGCTGGAGATTAACTCTTTCTGAGCTGGGGCCAAATTCATAGGAAATACACCTTTCTTCAACTCTACCTTGCCCATTTTAAAATAATATCTCCCTAACACATCCCAGTAACACTTATATGCATATATTTAAATATCTTTGTTTCATTTACCTGTAATTTATTTTAGTAACCGTCTCCCTCACTAAACTGTATGCTCCCTGAAGGACACAACCATGCTTATTAATTCTATTGTACCCTCCCAAATACTTATACAGTGCTCTGCATAGAGTAAGTCCTCAGTAAACACCATTGATTGCTCAATCAATCATATTTATTGATCATCTACTGTGTGCACAGTACATATTTACTATTCTGTTAATGATGTGCATATAGCTTCAATTCTATTTGTTCTGACGATTTTGACACCTGTCTGCATGTTTTGTTTTGTGTCTGTCTCCCCTTTCTAGACTGTGATCCCGTTGTTAGGTAGGGACTGTCCCTATATGTTGCCGACTTGTACTTCCCAAGCACTTAGTACAGTGTTCTGCACACAGTAAGCGCTCAATAAATATGATTGAATGAATGAATGAATGAATGAATGCATAGCACTGTATTAAGCACTTGGGAGAGTACAATATAACAGGGTTGGTAGTCATGATCCCTGTCCATGACAAACTTACAAACTAGAGAAGTAGCCAGACATTAATATAAATATAAATATTTATTTATAAATATATATAAATATTTATATATTTATATGTAGATATAAATATATATGTACATAAGTGCTATGGGATTGAGGGTGGGGCAAATATCAAATGCCTGAAGGTCACAGATACAAGAGCATAGACATCACAGAAGGGAGAGGAAGCCAGGGAAAAGAGGGCTGATGGATTGAAAACATCAAATGTTTCTTTCTGAGAATTGGAACAGACTTGTGGGAAAGGGAAAAAACTGCACCTGGCACAGGCTGATGATGTTGGACCAGCAACCCCAACTCAGCAGTCCAGAGGCATTTGGAAGGGGTCACCAGAAATGTAGCACCAGTCCCCACGGGTTGGACCTCCATGCCTTGCTGGGTACTCTCCTCCCTAGCAATAACCGCTTCCTCACACCATCTAACACAGTCTAACCCCTTGATGTTAATTGTGGTATTTGATAAGCACTTACTGTGTATCAATAACTGTACTAAACGCTGGGGTAGATACAAGATAATCAGGCCACAGATGGGGCTCACAGCCTGAGTAGAGGTGAAAACAGGCATTGAATCCCCATTTTGCAGATGAGGAAACTGAGGCACAGAGAAGTTAAGTGACTTGCCAAAGGTCACACGGCAGGTGGAACAAGGATTAGAACTTCTGACTCCCAGTCCTGTGATCTTTCCACCAGAATACAATGCTTCTCTTTGCCAAACCATATTGCTCCCCTCCAGAGCCCTTCTAAAATGCTACCTTCTCCAGGAGGCATTCTCTGATTAATCCTATCTTCAAGGCTCTACTAAACTCTCAGCCACATCGGTCCTGTCCTCTCTTGTCTTATGCTGTCGAGTCGTCTTTGACCCATAGCGATTCCATGGACACATCCATGGAGATCCAGAAGGCCCCACCTCCATCTGCAATCATTCCGGTAGTGTATCGATAGAGTTTTCTTAATAAAAATGCAAAAGTGGTTTACCATTGCCTCCTTCCATGCAGTAAACTCGAGTCTCTGCCCTCGACTCTCTCCCATGCCACTGCTGCCCAACACATGTGAGTTTTGACTCGTAGCAGGTTGTCTTCCACTTGTTAGCTACTGCCCAAGCTAGGAATGGAATGGGTATGCCTCTGCTTGACTCTCCCTCCCAAAGCCAAGACTGGTAGAGTACTGGAAACTCTCCAGGTGTGATCCTGAGAAGGGCAGCCACGTTGGTACTTTTATACAGTTATCTATTAATTTGTTAGGAATGTAGCAGCCAGTTAGGTTAAGTAGGTAGAGCTATTCACAGGATATTAACTGTTGCATATTCATCATTCATTCATTCATTCATTCTATCGTATTTATTGAGCACTTACTGTGTGCAGGGCACTGTACTAAACGCTTTGGGAAGTACAAATCTGCAACATATAGAACCGGTCTGCTTGTCTGCCCAGCTTATAACTAGGAAAAGATCACAACTCATAGTTCTATTGAGTATTCATTTATTCATTCAATCATATTTATTGAGTGCTTACTGTGTGCAGAGCACTGTACTAAGTGCTTGGGAAGTACAAGTTGGCAACATATAGAGACAGTCCCTACCCAACAGTGGGTTAGAAGGGCTAAACAGTGTCTAGAAGGGGGAGACAGACAACAAAACAAAACATATTAACAAAATAAAATAAATAGTATAGTAAATATGTACAAGTAAAATAGAGTAATAAATCTCCTCACAGGTGCTGCGGGGAGGGGAATGAGGTAGGGCGGGGGGAATGGGGAGGGGGAGGAGGGAGGGAGGAAGGAGGGGGCTCAGTCTGGGAAGGCCTCCTGGAGGAGGTGAGCTCTCAGTAGGGCTCTGACGGGAGGAAGAGAGCTAACTTGGCAGATGTGTGGAGGGAGGACATTCCAGCCCAGGGGAAGGACATGGGCCAGGGGTCGACAGCGGGACAGGTGAGAACGAGGCACAGTGAGGACGTTAGCAGCAGAGGAGCGGAAGGTGCGGGCTGAGCTGTAGAAGGAAAGAAGGGAGGTGAGGTAGGAGGGGGTGAGGTGATGGAGAACCTTGAAGCCAAGAGTGAGGAGTTTTTGCCTGATGCATAGGTTGATTGGTAGCCACTGGAGATTTTTAAGGAGGGGAGTAACATGCCCAGAGCATTTCTGCACAAAGATGATCCGGGCAGCAGCTTGAAGTATAGATTGAAGTGGAGAGAGACAGGAGGATGGGAGATCAGAGAGGAGGCTGATGCAGTAATCCAGCCGGGATAGGATGAGAACCTCAGAACCCTTACAGAAAGTAGGCAATACCTGTTTTCCCCCTACTTAGACTATAAGCACCATTAGAACAGTGCTTTGCACATAGTAAGCACTTAATAAACGCCATTATTATTATTATTATTATTATGTAGGTTGAAGACTGTGTCCAACCTGATTAAATTGTATCTACTCCCATGCTTAGAACAGTATTTGACATATAGTAAGCACTTAATAAATACCATTTGTAGAAAAAGCAGACAAGGGGCAGAGTCACGATTAGAACCCAGGTCCTCCGACTCCTACGTCCATGCTCTTTCCATAAGCCACGCTGCTTCTCAGGACAGCTTCAATCCAACCAATAAATCAATTAATCTATCAGTGGTCTTTATTGATCACTAAATGTGTGCAAAGCATTGTACTAAGCAGTTGGGAGAGTACACTTCAACACAGTTTGTAGACATGTTTCCTGCTTACAAGGAGCTTATGATTCAGTTTACCATCACAATGACCCTCAAAGCATCCTATTGCCATTCTCTGAAAAGAAGAAAAGAGCACTAGGCTGGATGGGACCAGCAATGGCAAGATACTAATCAATGTTCTGCTGATCCTAGGTCAAAGGAAAACCATCTGACTCCCAGGCTGAAGTTCACTCCTTCCTGCTCTTCCATCCTAAGCACTCATCATTCTTGCTTCTGGCTCCCTTAGGGGAATAAGAGTGGACTTGGCAAAGCTATCAGGGTGGCCCTGGTGGACCCCTGGAAAGTGGTTGGGCAGAAGCAGGTGTACCTTCTACCCAGTGTTTGAAGTGGCCATAATAGTACATCAACAGACACCCAAAGAACTCCCCTTGAAGTAGCGCTTGCTGAAAAACAGCCTACACAGAGAACTCAATCCATCAACCAATCGTATTTACTGAGTGCTTGCTGTGTGCAGAGCACTGTACTAAGCTCTTGGGAGAGTACAATATAACAGAGTTGGTAAACACATTCCTTGCCCACAGCGAGGCTCAAAAGTAGTTTTTTTACATTATTTGATTAGTGATTTATAATAAAAAAGAATCCACAAAAGATAAAAGTTTTCTTTTTTAGAGAGGATGAGTGAAGCTGTGCAAATTGACCTACCAGTGAATCAAGTTTCTATTTCATTAAGCGTCAGTTTTGTTGAAGGATTTTAAAAAATGAACACAAGACCTGAGCACTCAAGCATTCAAGCACTTCTTCAGATCAGAGATTTTTTAATGGTATTTATAAAATGCTTACTATGTGTCAATGTTTTAAGCTATGTCAGATAACAATTAATTAAGTTGGACGCAGTCCTTTTTTTGCATGGAGATCACAGTCTAAGTGAAAGGCTCACAGTAAAATGTGTATCTACCCCAGCATTTAGACTAATGCTTGACACATAGTAAGTGCTTAACAAATACCATAGAAATACCAAAAACAAGCAAAAAGTGTGTTGAAGAATAGACAATGGGACTCAAGACCACCACTCCAGAATTCAGAAGTTGCTTAGGAAAAAGTTCACACACAAAGGAAGTAAGATCATATCAATCAATCATTCAATCTATCATATTTTTTGAGCACTTACTGTGTGCAGAGCACTGTACTGAGCACTTGGGAGAGTACAATATAACAGAATTGGTAGATATGTTCCCTGCCCACAACAAGCTTACAGTCTGGGGGGGGGTGGGGGTGATCACATGATGAGGCAGAGAGGAAACTTGTCCCAGGAGGGATTAGATTCTTCCCTTGGATAATCAAACATAACCTTCCTCAAAGTCGAGCGTAGAATGCACTTCCTGGAATTGGGGAAGAGCACAAAATAATTTCCATACACCGCTCAATGCTGAAAGCCCACTTCTGCCTCCAAAGTGCCTTCCTGCCAAAGTAGATGGAGGATTGGATGGTACCTCAATTCTTTTCACTCAGTCACTGAGTGGGGAAAGGAAATTTGTTAGCACTTTCTTTAATAAACATTACAGACCTGATCTCTACCAAACATTACAACTCCAGTGGGACTAAGACAGATGCCTTGTGTTGAGGACTTGGCGTCAGTAAGCCATTCTACCACTGTGACTCCATTTTCTGTCTAATGTATTTATTTCTCACATGGAGATGTGGTGTTAATTACTCTCCCGAGATGCAGAATAACCATCTCCCTTTTTAGCTGCACTGAGGTGTAAAATTCGTGTGAAACTCTTTGGGGGATTTTTTTTTAAAAAATGCATTTTGGTTTAAAATGATTTAATGGCAGAACAGGCTGTGGTTTTGCTGCTGATTATGTTTTCAGAAACGAGGAGTAGAAGTAGGACAGAAGCCATGTGCCACAGGCCAGTTTCCCTCATGACCCATAGGTGGTACACACCTGAATAACAATAAATATTATTACATTTGTTAAGCACTTACTATGTGCCAAGTACTGTGAGAGATACCATATGATCAGATGGTACACAGCCCCTGTCTCACATGGGGCTCACAGTCAAAAGGGGAGGGGGAACAGATGAGGAATCTGATACCCTGGGAAACTAGGTGACTTGCCCAAGGTCGCACAGCAGGCAAGTGGCAGAACTGGGATTAGAACCTGCACCTCCCACCTGCTTCTTCCACTAGGCCACACCGCTTCTCCTTAAATGGCTTTCTCGTCCTACTGAGTGCCAACAGGAGGCAAATCCCTCCTCTCTGTCCTCTCCCTCCCATCCACCCATACCGCTGACCCAGCCCACAGGAGCAGAAGGTGAGCAGAAGCCTGCCTTCCCACCTTTTCCATCCCTGGGAAAGCTATAGTGGTTTGTATAGTGGTTTGCCTGGAGCAGTGAGGCTCTTATGGATTGCCCTCTTCTAGTACTGTTTGGTAGATATAGTTAATACATTTGCACTTTTCATTGTGTTGTATGAATGTGTTTCCATTGTGGTTCCATGATATTCTTCTATTACATATGTTGTCTTCTCCCACTTAGATGGCGGGCATTTTGTGAACCAGGCACTGGGTCTTATTTTAATAATCTTGCATTTACCCTGGTGTTTCACACTGAGTTTAGCATATAGTAAGTCCATGCTTAATATGAATGGAGATGTGTTGTTGATTCTCCTCCTCAGCACAGAGTAGCCATCTCCCTTCTTAGATGCACTGTGTAACTTGTGTGAAACAGTAATAATCATAATATAAACAAGATTTTGTTAGCTTAATGGGTTATGAAGTAGATAGGGAGACAGGAAAACCACAGAGCTATGATTCAGGAGTTGTGGGTTTGAGCCCCAGTTCCACCTCTGGCCTACACTGTGTGACCTTAAGCACTTCACTTAGTCACTCTGAGCCTCAGTTTCCTCATCTGAAAAATGGGCATAAGAGGGACTGTGAGTCCAATATTCGACAGGGACTGCGACTGATCTCATAACCTTTTAACTACCCCAATGCTTAACACATAGTAAGGACTTAAGAAACGACATAATTATTACGATTATTATTAGGAGCAGTTTACCGACCAAGATGACCTAAATAGAAGTCAAGCTGGACTCCTAGGATCCCTGAGTACAGACCCTGAGTCCAGACACTAAGGTAGAGAACTCCATGGGAAGCTTGAGTGGAGGGCTCTGAACAGCAGCATGGCCTGGGTTATAATTCTGGCTCTGCCAAATTCATTCATTCATTCATTCAATCATATTTATTGAGCGCTTACTGTGTGCAGAGCACTGTACTAAGTGCTTGGTAAGTACAAGTTGGCAACATACAGAGACGGTCCCTACCCAACAGTCTAGAAGGGGGAGACAGACTACAAAACAAAACATACTAACAAAATAAAATAAATAGAATAAATATGTACAAGTAAAATAAACAAATAGAGTAATAAATACATACAAACATATATACATATATACAGGTGCTGTGGGGAGGGGAAGGAGGTAAGGCGAGGGGGATGTGGAGGGGGAGAAAGGGGAGAGGAAGGAGGAGGCTCAGTCTGGGAAGGCCTCCTGGAGGAGGTGAGCTCTCAGTAGGGCTTTGAAGGGAGGAAGAGAGCTAGCTTGGCAGATGTGTGGAGGGAGGGCATTTCAGGTCAGGGGGATGACATGGGCTGGGGGTTGATGGCGGGACAGGCGAGAATGAGGCACAGTGAGGAGATTAGCAGCAGAGGAGCGGAGGGTGCGGGCTGGGTTGTAGAAGGAGAAAAGGGAGGTGAGGTAGGAGGGGGGCAAGGTGATGGACAGCCTTGAAGCTGAGAGTGAGGAGTTTTTGCCTAATGCGCAGGTTGATTGGTAGCCACTGGAGATTTTTGAGGAGCAACATGCCCAGAGCGTTTGTGCACAAAGACAATCCGGGCAGCGGCATGAAGTATGGATTGAAGTGGGGAGAGACAGGAGGATGGGAGATCAGAGAGGAGGCTGATGCAGTAATCCAGTCGGGATAGGATGAGATATTGAACGAGCAGGGTAGCAGTTTGGATGGAGAGGAAAGGGCGGATCTTGGCGATGTTGCAGAGGTGAGACCAGCAGGTTCTGGTGACAGACTGGATGTGAGGGGTGAACGAGAGAGCAGAGTTGAGGATGACACCAAGTTTGCGGGCTTGCAAGACGGGAAGGATGAAAGTGCCATCAACAGTGATGGGAAAGTCAGGGAGAGGGCAGGGTTTGGGAGGGAAGATAAGGAGTTCAGTCTTGGACATGTTGAGTTTTAGATGGCGGGCAGACATCCAGATGGAGATGTCTTGAAGGCAGGAAGAGATATGAGCCTGGAGGGAGGGAGAGAGAGCAGGGGCAGAGATGTAGATTTGGGTGCCATCAGCATAGAGATGATAGTTGAAGCCATGGGAGCGAATGAGTTCACCAAGGGAGTGAGTGTAGATTGAGAACAGAAGGGGACCAAGAACTGACCCTTGAGGAACCCCTACAGTAAAGGGATGGGAGGGGGAGGAGGATCCCGCAAAAGAGACGGAGAATGAATGGCCGGAGAGATAAGAGGAGAACCAGGAGAGGACAGAGTCCGTGAAGCCAAGGTTGGATAGCGTGTTGAGGAGAAGGGGGTGGTCCACAGTGTCAAAGGCAGCTGTGAGGTCGAGGAGGATTAGAATAGAGTAGGAGCCATTAGATTTGGCAAGCAGGAGGTCATTGGTGACCTTTGAGAGGGCAGTTTCTGTGGAATGTAGGGGACAGAAGCCAGATTGGAGGGGGTCAAGGAGAGAGTTGGCGTTGAGGAATTCGAGGCAGTGTGTGTAGATGACTCGTTCAAGGAGTTTGGAATGGAATGGTAGGAGGGAGATAGGGCGATAACTAGAAGGGGAGGTGGGGTCAAGAGAGGTTTTGGTAGGATGGGAGAGACGTGGGCATGTTTGAAGGCAGAGGGGAAGGAACCAGTGGAGAGTGAGCGGTTGAAGATGGAAGTTAAGGAGGGGAGAAGGGATGGAGCGAGAGATTTCATAAAATGAGAGGGAATGGGGTCAGAAGCATAGGTGGCCGTAGTAGCACTTGAGAGGAGGGAGAGATCTCATCTGAGGAGACTGCTGGGAAGGATGGGAGAGTAGCAGAGAGGGTTGAGAGCCGGAGGGTTGGAGAAGGGGCGGGGAGTGACTTTGGGGAGCTCAGACCTGATGGATTTAATTTTATAAAGGAAGTAGGAGGCCAGATCGTTGGGGGTGAGTGAAGGAAGAGGGGGAGGAACAGGGGGCCTGTGAAGGGAGTTAAATGTATGGAAGAGCTGATGGGGATGATGGGTATGGGTGTCAATAAGGGAGGAGAAATAGTTTTGTCTGGCAGAGGAGAGGGCAGAGTTAAGGCAGGAAAAGATAAACTTGAAGTGAACGAGGTTGGCATGGTGTTTAGACTTTTGCCAGCAGCGTTCAGCAGCTGGAGCATAAGAGCCAAGGAGGCAGAGAGAGGCAGTGATCCAGAGCTGTGGGTTAGTGGTACGAGAGCAGCGAAGGGAAAGTGGAGAGAGCGAATCGAGCTGAGTAGAGAGGGTAGAGTTGAGAGCAGTAATCTGATCATCAAGATTGGGTAGAGAGGAAAGGGAGGAGAGGTGGGGTGTGAGGCACTCAGAAAGATGGATGGGGTCAAGAGAGTGGAGGTCTCTGTGAGGAAGTAATATAGATTTACAGGGGAAAGGAGTGTGTGAGGAGGCAGGTGAGAAGGTTATGATCAGAGAGAGGGACTTCAGAGTTGGTGAGGGTGGAGACAGTGCAGCGGTAGGAGATGATGAGATCGAAGGTGTGACCAAGTTGGTGAGTGGGTGAGGTGGGGTGGAGCAAGAGGTTGGCAGCGTCAAGGAGAGATAGAAGGTGGGCGGCAGAGGAGTCACCAGGGATATCCATGTGGATGTTGAAGTCTCTGAGGATGAGAGTGGGCACGGAAAAGGAGAGAAGGAAGGTGAGGAAGGGGTCAAATAAGCTTGTTGTGGGCAGGCAATGTGTCTGTTCGTTGCTATACTGTACTCTCCCAAGCGCTTTGTACAGTGCTCTGCATATAGTAAGTGCTCAGTAAATAAGATTGAATGAAATGCATGCTGCGTAAACTTGGGCATATAATTTAATTTCTCAGTGCCTCAGTTCTCCTGTTCTCCCTCCTACTTAGGCTGTGAGTCCCTTTGTCCAACCTAATTAACTTGTATCTACATTAGCATTTAGAACAGTCAGTCAGTCAGTCAGTCATATTTATTGAGCACTTACTGTGTGCAGAGCGCCATACTAAATACTGCTGAGAGTACAGTATAACAATATAACAGACACATCCCCTGCACACAATGAGCTTACAGTCTATAAGTGACAGCAGACGTAATAGTCTTAAAATAGAGTAGACAAAATAAATAATTGAATGGACCATTGAATAAATGTATATACAAAACTGTCAAAGAGGGATATAATGTGGCCTAGTAGATAGAGCACAGGCCTGGGAGCCAGAAGGACCTGAGTTCTAATGTCACCTCTGCCACTTGTCTGCTATGTGACCTTGGGCAAATCACTTAACTTCTCTATGCTTCATTTAGCTCATCTGTAAAAATAGGAATTCAGACTGTGAGCCCCATGTAAGATAGGTACCGTGTCCAACCTGATTACCTTGCATACACCCAAGCAATTAGTACAGTACCCAGAACATACTAAATGCTTAACAAATGCCATAAAAAGTGTCTAGACCAGTGACCCCTCATCTGGCAGGACCAGTGATCTCTCTTTTAGGGGGACCAGGACCCCCAGAATCCAAACAGACACAGTGTCGTAGAAAGAGCAGCAAACAAGTACTTGATGATCTACAGGGAGCAAGCAAGTCAACTTACCTGCCAAGGGAGGGTATGGAAATCCTGCTTGTTGATCTAAACCAAGCTTCAAATTTTGTTTACTTAAAGCACATCCATTGGAAGGCCTTCAAACAGCTGGCCCTGGGCAGCTCTCTGGCAGAGAGATGGCTGTCTTGTAATTTGTGAACCACCTTCTAAGTGGGCATGAATAACCCAGTATCTTCCTCTAGCAACCAACTTTGAAGGGCTTCTCAGTGACCTTTCAGGCCTGCCGGGATTTAATATGTAATGTAAAGTCGGTGGGAGGAACAAATTGCTAGTTCCCCAAGAAATCTATTAAAGGTGACAAAGGGAGGAGGGAAAGACAGGCAGAGAAACCAGAGTAGTTCATGACATGAAGTTTAATGTTTTCTGACCCCAGGAACAATGTGCACATTGGTTTCCAGTGTAAATCAACAAGAAGGGGAAAGTGTGGTGCCTCGGAGTAAACTTTCCCAGGTGTCTGACTTTTCTTGGCTAAATAAGAAATTACTTCTTCAGCAGAACTTGCCCGACCTGAACAATTGCTCTTTTTCCCTGCACTAGTCAAAGAAACAGGTTCAAATGGGTCCTCTTTCTGGCTCCTCTCTGAGGCTCCTTTGCTCAGCCTGCTGTTCCTTGGCAGGATGTATTGGTGGCTTCAAGAATGTTACCGTCCCCGGCTAGAGCTAGAGTCAGTCTGGCAAGGCAGCCTTTCTTTAGTCACGCTGCAAACACTGTCCAGTTTCTCGCAAAGAACTGAAAATCTCTGACTTGAAGCGCACGTTGGCATGTGTGCGTTCGGTTTTAGTATTTGCCAGGAAGAGCTTCCCCGCTATCCATCCTTCCATCCTCTAAACTTTACCCGTCTCTCGACTGAAGCTCACTGTGGGCGGGGAACATGTCTGCCAACTCTGTTGTATGATATGTTCCCAAGCACTTAGTACAGCAGCTCTCTGTACAGTATAGTACAGTATAGAGAAGCGGCGTGGCTCAGTGGAAAAAGCATGAGCTTTGGAGTCAGAGTTCATGGGTTCAAATCCTGGCTCCGCCACTTGTCAGCTGTATGACTTTGGACAAGTCACTTAACTTCTCTGTGCCTCAGTTCCCTCATCTGTAAAATGGGGATTAAGACTTGAGCCCCACATGGGACAACCTGATCACCTTGTAACCTCCCCAGCGCTTAGAACAGTGCTTTGCACATAGTAAGCGCTTAATAAAATGCCATCATTATTATTATTATTAGAGTGCTTACACAGTAAGGGCTCAATAAATACCACTGATGGATTGATTTCTGTTTCTTCCTATGTAAAAGCAAGGGTCTAAATTTTGGGGATGCTCTTCCTCCCCCAAATCTACTTTGGTCACGTTGGCTTCACAAATGTATTTTGATAATTCTGATCAGAGTCTCCTGAAGTTAAGTGGAATTTCAGGAGATCATATGGGCCAGTCCCCAGACTTCTGGGCCTTTGAATGTCTCCTCTGCCCCTTGAATCCCTAGCACATACTTACCTGTCACTCTCTGACTTGGCACTATTTGGAGAAGGTGAAAGAAGCGACTGTGGAAGCATAATGGTCAAGCTTCTGCATTTGCCCCTTCCCTCCTCCAAACCATTTCGGCTACTAGCCCCTTCCCTCCTCCAAACCATTTCGGCTACTGGCCTGCCTCTGGTTACCAATGTGATACAGTTCACAACACATCTTCACTTTGTTTCTGTAGGAGTAGCTTAAAACAAGATGAATCTACTCCTATAGTAGGTTTGAGTGGGTTTAATCACCTTGAGAACAAGGTAGAAAGCCCCACCCAAGGGGTGTTGCCACCCATTCTGATGTTTTTATCCTGTATCGTACTTTGATTAAATTAGATGCTGCACTACATAAAAGAAGCTCTGGTTTGCCCCAAACCAAGCAGGCCTTTACTAGCAGGGGGAAATCTCTGCTGCTCAACACCTCTTCCCACTAGTACTGGATGGAGCTACAGTACCTTTCTAGTACCTGTAAAACCTGTCTCTGACATACCCTTTTCTAAACACAATGCAGAGTACGTAAAGTTTTTTCTTCCACATCAATAAAGACTTGATCCTTCACTGATGCAAAACCAAATTATTTCTCCAAATGAATTAATCTATTTTCCTGCTGTCCTTTCCCTCTCGCCCCATTCCCACTCACATCTCTCCAGGATTGCATTTTGTAATTTAGGTTACAAATCACCAATTCCCCCATCTCTAGATGGATGAATTCCAAATCTATCTCTTCAGCTCTGATCTCTCTGCAACAATGTGATCTCGTATTTCCTCCTTGGAATTTTCCTTGACTCATCTCTCTCATTCACCCCACAGATTGAATTTGTCACCAAATCCTGTCAGTTCTACTTTCACAGCATCGCTAAGATCCACCCCCTCCTCTCTATACAAACGGTTACTTCACTGCTTACTACACTGATCCAAGCACTTATCCTATCTTACCTTGACTGCTGCATCAGCCTCCCCCCCCGACCTCCCTGCCTCTTTTCTCTTCCAACTCCACCCTGTGCCACCTCCTGTCTTACTTCGCTTAACAAATACCACAATCATCATCCTCATCACCTCTGCTCTTGGATTTGTGTCCTTTAAGCACTTGATATTCACCCCACCCTCAACCCCACAGCACTCATGACATAACTGTAATGTATTTTAGTGTCTGTCTTGCTCTAGACTGTAAGTTCCCTGAGGCCAGGATACATGTCTACCACATTTATTTATTCTGGTGACTTGACACCTGTCCACATGTTTTGTTTTGTTGTCTGTCTCCCCCTTCTAGACTGTGAGCCTGTTGTTGGGTAGGGACCGTCTCTATATGTTGCCAACTTGTACTTTCCAAGCACTTAGTTCAGTGCTCTGCACACAGTAAGCGCTCCATAAATACGATTGAATGAATGTATGAACTCTGGTTTTTTTTCTATTTTTCATAATGGTATTTGTTAAGCGCTTACTATAAGGCAGGCACTATACTAAGCACTAGGGTAGATGCTAGCTAATCAAGGTGAACACAATCCATGTCCTACATGAGGCTCACATACTTAGTTTCCATTTTTACAGATGAGGTAACCGAGACCCAGAGAATAATTATGGTACTTGCAGAAGCAGCATAGCATAGTGTACAGAGCACCACCTGGGAATCAAAAGGTCATGATTCTAATCCCAGCTCCACCACTCATCTGCTGTGTGGCCTTCGGCAAGCCACTGTGCCTCAGTTGCTTCATTTGTAAAATGAGAAGTAAGACTGTGAGCCTCATGCAGGACTGTGTCTAACTGATTTCCTTGTATAATAATGTTGGTACTTGTTAAATGCTTACTATGTGCCAAGCACTGTTTTTAGCACTGGAGGGATGCAAGGTAATCAAGGTTGTCCCACGTGGGGCTCACAGTCTTAATCCCCATTTTACTAATGAGGGAACTGAGGCCCAGAGAAGTTAAGTGACTTGTCCAAAGTCACACAGCTGACAAGTGATGAAGCCGGGATTAGAACCCACGACCTCTGACTCCCAAGACCGTGCTCTTTCCACTGAGCCACACTGCTTCAGTACAGTGCCTGGCACATAGTAAGCACTTAACAAATACTATTATTATTATTATTATGCACTTACTAGGTGCCAAACACTGTTCTAAACACTGGGGTAGATATAAATCATTCAGGATTTACCCAAGATCATATGGCAAACAAGTGTTGGAGCAGGATTAGAACCCAGGTCCTCTGACTCCAAAATCTGTGCTTTTCTTAATGGGCCAACAACTCTTTTGTATTGTACTCTCTCAAGCATTTATTTCAGTGCTGTATAAGTACTTCTGATGGATTGATTCATAATTTCTACTCTCCTGGAAACCCACTCCTGTTTTAAACCCAAGGACACAACCTTCCCCAGCAGGTACTTGCAGTTGGGAATAAAGGAGGAGAGATGACACATGTTGTCTTCCACCTCCCAGGAAGGCAGCCGGATAGCCAAAATGCCGGGGCAGGAAATGAGCGAGTTCAGTCATTCAATAGCATTATTGGACACCTACTAGGTGCAAAACACTCTAGTGAGTAGAGCACGGGCCTAGGGTTCTAATCCCAGCTCCACCACTTGCTGCTGTGTGGCCTTGGGCAAGACACTTTACTTCTCTGTGCCTCAGTTACCTCATGCGCCTTCATCCCCATTTTACAGATGAGGTAACGGAGGCCCAGAGAAGTGAAGCGATTTGCCAAGGACACACCGCAGACAAACAGGGGAGCTGGAATTAGGATCTAGGTCCTGTGAGCCCACTGTTGGGTAGGACTGTCTCTATATGTTGCCAACTTGTACTTCCCAAGCACTTAGTACAGTGCTCTGCACACAGTAAGCGCTCAATAAATACGATTGATTGATTGATTGATTGATTGATTGTGACACCCAGGCCCATGCTCTATCCACTAGGCCATGCTGCTTCTCAACCTAGAGTGTTTTTCTGCAGCGTGGCTTAGTGAAAAGCAGTGTGGCTTAGTGGATAGAGCCCAGCCTTGGGAGTCAGAAGTCATGGGTTCTGATCCCATCTCTGCCACTTGTCTGCTGTGTGACCTTGGGCAAGTCACTTAACTTCTCTGTGCTTCAGTTTCCTCATCTGTAAAATGGGGATTAAGATTGTGAGCCCCATCTGGGACAACCTGAGTACCTTGTATCTACAATAGTGCTTAGAACAGTGCTTGGCACATAGTAAGCGCTTAACAAATACCATCATTATTATTAATCTGGGGTAACCTCTGACCCTCTCACTGGCTTCAGAGTCTTTGTTCTCCTAATTCCTCTGAAAGTGGGTGCTTCTTCTGAGCTGCAAATTCAGAGACAGGAGCCACAGTGGAAGGAGGCAAGGAGCCAAAATATAAGTACTAGACATTAAGGCATCCAGTGCAGCATTACAACCAGACAGAGGACCGGCTGGCTGAAAATCCAACTATCCTATATATAAAACCAGACAACTAGCCATCCTAATGTGTGTGGACTCATCCTCATTTCTGGAAAGAATCCCAGTATATTGTACAGTGCTGGGTTTAGGGAAATCCATGAGAAACAGAAGGATGGGAAAGACAAACTGGATCTGGTTGTGCATTCAAGATCAGTCAACCTTGAAGTCAGATTTTTTTAATGAGTCTTTCCTGTTTAACAAGAAGAAAAACTGTTCCCCAAGCTGATGTCTTCTCTATCTCTAGACAGGAAGTCACCATAGAGCAGCCCCACACAAACTAGCAGGAGAACTGTTGTTTGTGGTTAGTGTAAATGTAATTTCCCACTGCTGACATGGGAATTCTCTCACCACAAGGCAATTGCTTTTTGTTCCTATGCACACTGCATTGCACATTGCACATTGCATTAACTCTTAGGGAGGATTGGGTTTGATGGATAAGACTGTCTGCCTGCACACAGTAGGCAGAATTGGAGAAGCAGCATGGCCCAGTGGCAAGGACATGGGCTTGGGAGTCACAGGACATGGGTTCTAATCCTGACTCCTCCACTTAATAATGATAGAATTTATTAATAATAATAATTATGGTATTTGTTAAACGCTTACTCTGTGCCAAGTACTGTTCTAAATGCTGGGGTAGATACAAGGTAATTAGATTGTCCTATGGAGAGCTCACAGTTTTAATCCCCATTTTACAGATAAGGTAACTGAGGCACAGAGAAGTTAAGTGGCTTGCCCAAGGTCACACAGCAGACAAGTGGTGGAGGCTGGATTAGAACCCACGACCTCTGACTCCCAAGCCCGTGTTCTTTCCACTAAGCTGCACTGCTTCTCTAAGCACTTATCTGCTGTGTGAACTTGGGCAAATCACTTAACTTTTCTGGGCCTCATTTACCTCATCTGTAAAATGAGGATTAAGACTGTGAGCCCCATGTGGGACAGGAGCTGTGTCAAATCCAATTTGCTTGTATCCACTCCACCTCTTTGTATAGTAAGTACACTAAGAACACATAGTAAGTACTTAACAAATACCAACACTATTATAATTATTATTACTACCCTGTATCTACCCCAGTGCTTAGAACAGTGCTTGGCACCATAGTAAGCTCCCAAATACCATGTTTTATTAAAATCATTATTATTAGGCACAAAATTAATATTTGGTCAAGACATCCCAACAGCCAGTTTTAGAGTCTATTGGAGAAGCAGCGTGGTTTAGTGGAATGAGCACGGTTATGGGTTCTAATCCCAGCTCCACCACTTATCAGCTATGTAATTTTGGGCAAGTCACTTAACTTCTCTGTGCCTCAGTTTCCTCATCTATAAAATGAGGATTAAGACTGTGAGCCCCATGTGGGACAACCCAATTTCCTTGTATCCATGCCATGCTTAGAACAGTGCTTGGCACATAGTAAGTGCTTATCAAATACTATTATTATTATTGTATACTGGCTCATTTATTCCACTCATTCATTTTTATTTTTTTTTTTGCTTTCTTTGGTTCTTTCCAGCTCTAGCTATGCTTTTCCTCTTGTTCCCATTGTATGTATACAATAGTGTTTTCCCTTCTCTCCCATTAGACTGTAAACCCATCTAGGGTCCAGATAAAGTGGAGATGAGAAGCAGCAGGGCCTAATGGATATAATGGATAGGGCACAGGCCTGGGAATCAGAGGACCTAGGTTATAATCCTGTCTGCTGTGTGAATTTGGGCTAGTTACTTAACTTCTCTGTGCCTCAGTTACCTCATCTATAAAATAGGGATTAAAACTGTGAGTGTTCTGCAGGATAGACTCTGTGTTCAACATTACAACGTTGTATCTACCCCAGAGGTTAGTACAGTGCCTGGCACATAGTAAGCACTTAACAAATACCATAAAAAAGTCTTCTAGTTTATTGTATGCTTAACCTAGTATAGTGTTCTGCCCACAATAGGTGCTCAATAAATGCTGATAAAGATGATTCTGATGCTAATGATGAGCTAGTAAGGATGAGAACTCAAGGGACCTAGGTTCTAATCCTGGGTCCACCACTTGTCTGCTGTGTGACCTTGGGCACATCACTTCACTTCTCTGGGCCTCAGTAACCTCATCTGTAAAAATGGGGGATGAAGACTGAGCCTCATGTGGGACATGGACTGTGACCAACCTGATTACCTTGCTTCTACCCCAGACCTTAGTATAGTGCTTGTCACACACTAAGTACTTAACAAGTACCGCAATTATTATGGCTACAAGTACATAAGTGCTAGAGATAATAAGTGGGCTTATATGACATGGTGGCTGGAAATTAATTGGGGAAGGTATGTTGGAGGAGGTGGGGTTTTAAACAATCAATCAATTGTATTTACTGAGTGCTTACTATGTGAAGAACACAATACTGAGCACTTGAGCAAGTACAATATAACAGATTTGGTAGACACATTCCCTGCCCACAATGAGTTTAAAGTCTAGAGGGGGAGACAGACATTAATATAGGTAAACAAATTAAGGATGGTACCCATTGTGAGCAGGGATTGTCTCTCTTTATTTGTTCTATTGTACTTTCCAAGCGCTTAATACACTGCTCTGCACACAGTAATCACTCAATAAATCTGATTGAATGAAAGAATGAATGAGGTGTTCTGGGCCTGAGGAAGGGGTGAATAAATGGTGCAAATCCAAATGCCAGGGTGATAAGGGAGTGGAGGTAGAGTAAGTGAGGAACTAGTTGGGGAAGGCCTTTTGGAGAAAATGTGCCTTCAATAAGGTTTTGAAAATTGGAGAGTAATCATCCCTCAAATATGAAGAGGAGGGGTGTTCCAGGCCAGAGGGAGAACGTGGGGAAAGGTCAGCAGCGAGGTAAACGAGATTGAGGTACAGAAAGGCTTTGAATAAATTCAGGTTACCCCAAATCCAGAAATCTTATGGCTGGAAGGGTTATTAACCTCTGGGTCATCTTTCCTCCTCTATAACACCATTGTTTCATCCTGCAGACTTGTACCCACCCTTTCATCTGAGGCAAAATGCCAGTGCACCGAATCCTGAGATAGCAGTAACATAATTTGAGTTTACCATTCTGTCTTGTCTAAATCTTGGACAGGTGCCAGGTTCATGGACCTGGGCTCTGGACTAACTCATCACTCCAGCTGCAACCATGTTGAACTGAGCTACCTTGCAGTGTACAGTGAGAAAATCCATGATCTCTTCATCATGAGGAGCAATTTGATCTACTGTATAGCACACTGGCCTGGGAGTCAGAAGACCTGGATTCTAATCTCAACTCTGTCCCTCGTCTGCTGTGTGATCTTGGGAAAGTCACTTCACTTCTCTGTACCTCAGTTACCTCATCTATGAAATGGGCATTAAGACTGTGAGCCCCATGTGGGACATGGACTGAGTCCAAACTGATTTGCTTGTATCTACCCCAGTGCTTAGAACATTGTCATATCAATCAATTAATCGTATTTGCAGCGTGTTTTAGGGGAAAGAGCACGGGCTTGGGAGCCAGAGGTCATGGATTCTAATCCTGGCTCTGTCACTTGTCTGCTGTGTGATTTTGGGCAAGCCACTTAACTTCCCTGTGCCTCAGTTCCCTCAGCTGTAAAATGAGGATTAAGACTGTGAGCCCTACAGGGGACAACCTGATTACCTTGTATCTACCCCAGTGCTTAGAAGAGTACTGGGGAGGAGTAGCGTGGCTCAGTGGAAAGAGCCCGGGCTTTGGAGTCAGAGGTCATGGGTTCAAATCCCAGCTCCACCAATTGTCAGCTGTGTGACTTTGGGCAAGTCACTTCACTTCTCTGGGCCTCAGTTACCTCATCTGTAAAATGGGGATGAAGACTGTGAGCCTGCCGTGGGACAACCTGATCACCTTGTAACCTCCCCAGAGCTTAGAACAGTGCTTTGCACATAGTAAGTGCTTAATAAATACCATTATTATCGTTATTATTATTATTACTTGGCACATAGTAAGAGCTTAACAAATACCATAATTAATAATTGAGTGCTTACTGTGGGCAGAGCATTGTACTAAGAACTTGTGAGAGTACAATATAATAGAGTTGGTAGACATGTTCCCTGCCCACAATGAGCTTAGTGCTAAATAAATAGCATTAATTGATTGATTGATTGACAAATATCATTGAAAAAAAAGGTCCCTTTCATGGAAAATATCGTGATTTTAAAAATTCCTGATCCAGTTTCTTGACTCTTTCCTTTTCCCTTCTCCCCACCCTCCACACCCCATCCCCTTTGAAGTGTTCAGTTCCACCTGGTCCAGAGTGATGGAAGATGGGCGTTAAGCCTATACTGACTGCCTGGCCAGAGAAGAGGGCTGAGAGTCGGAATCTGGAGTTGTGACTAGGCCTCCTTAGTGTTCAGCTCAAAGGATAGGAGTTGACTTCATTCTTTGGTCAGTGTCAGAGGCTCCAAGGCTGATCATTGACCCCCTGCGTTAATCCAGTGCTTGGATTTTTCTGTCAACTGTTTCCTGGCTGGGACTGTAGGTCTGAGTCTCTGAGTGGAGGATATCAAAGATGCCATCCCCCTCTGGCAAATAGTGATCCTCACCCTCTCATCCAGTATAGAGAAACTCTGGATTTCTGCCTCTTTAGCTCAAGTCTCTCCCCCATGCTCTCTCCTCCCTCACTTCTGTTGAGAAGTGTCTCTTCACTCTAGAGAGGCTGTGATCGCTCATGGTCATGGACATAGGCTTAAACTCTTTATTTTCTTTTTCCAGAGACAAACGCCACCATGCCCAGAAGCCCCATTCCCGGAATGGGCAGGAACTGAGTCATCAAAGATTTGCCGCCCTCTTAAGATTGGTACTTTGGGGTCTGCCACTCTCACCCTGTGTCAGAACCACTGTTCCCCAGCTCCATAAGACACCCCCACACCCAAGGCAACCTGTGCCATCCTTAGAACCCCAGAAGAGCTACAAGCATCATGGCCTAGTGTATAGAGCACGGGCCTGGGAGAGAGAAGGACATGGGTACTTGTCTGCTGTGTGACCTTGGGCAAGACACTTTACTTCTCCGTGCCTCAGTTACCTCATCTGTAAAATGGGGATTAAGACTGTGAGCTCAATGTGGACTATGTCCAACCCAATTTGCTTGTATCCTTCCCAGCATTTAGTACAGTGTCTGGCACATAGTAAGCATTTACCAAATGCCATTATTATTTTTACTGTTAGTAATAGTAATAATAAGGGCTGAGGGGGTTTAGAACTAAGGCCAGTTTGCTTTGAGCAGTGAGGGCCTTCCACATCCCAAAACTGTTCCTTTTCTCATCGTCATCATCATCACCAACCATTATCATAATAATAAGTGGTATTTGCTAAGCGCTTACAATGTGTAGATACAGGATAAGGCTCACAGGGCTCACAGTTTTGGTAGGCAGGAGAACAGAAACAGAGAGTGAATGCATTTGCCTAAGATAACACAGCAGACAATTGGTGGAGCAAGGATTAGAACCCTGGTCCTTTAACTCTCAGGCCCGAGCTCTTTCCACTAGGTCATACTGCTTCATCTTGATAGTGTGGTCTTGATTTGATGACTCTTGCTGTTTGCAGTCCATTTTTACTGATCTTTTTATTTTGTCTGCCCCCACAGACAAAATAGTGACTGTGGAATA
This sequence comes from Tachyglossus aculeatus, assembly GCF_015852505.1. Classification (NCBI taxonomy): domain Eukaryota; kingdom Metazoa; phylum Chordata; class Mammalia; order Monotremata; family Tachyglossidae; genus Tachyglossus; species Tachyglossus aculeatus. The sequence continues at coordinate 102,510,775 of NC_052069.1, read as the reverse complement.
GGGACTGTTTCTAATGTTACATTTGAATCTATCCCAGGGTTTAGCATAGCACTTGGCTTGTAATAATAATGTAAACTCATTGTGAGAGGGGAATGTATCTATTGTTGTGTTGTACTCTCCCAAGCACTTAATACAGTGTTCTGCGCACAGTATTAGTCGCCTTCCCTAAATTAGTCATGCTCCCCAAACTGCCCTGCTCCAGAGGTGACTTGCTAGGCTGCTGTGGACACATAGATCTCCCTGTGACTCACGATAGAGAATAACTCAAGATGGAAACAGCACGGCTTCACGGAAAAAGCATGGGCCCGGGAGTCAGGAGACCCAGCTTCCTAGTTCTGACTCTGCCATTGACCTGTCGTGGGACCTCGGGCAAGTCATTTGACCGCTCTCTGCCTCAGTTTCCTCATCTGTAAAATGGGGAGAAAATGGATCGAGAGTACCATGCACCAAATTAGACTGTGTCTAATTTGATGCATCTATTCCAGTGCTTAGCCTACTATAAGTGCTTAACAACTATCATAATTATTATTGATTTAATAAATACTATTGGTTGATTGAATGATTCATTGATTGATTCTCTGGTAAAATGAACATAATCGTATAAGACATTCCAACCCAGAGAAGAATTCTATCTCCAACACAGGGCTTGGAAGAAAGGTGGATGTTCATTTACTGATATATTTTCAAACACCCCTGAGTTTTTCCTGTACATCCAAAGCTTTTCCTCTAGTAGCTCATTATAGACCTCTCATCCATGAATACCCAAATATCTTAAACCTACTAATATTTTCAGCCCACACAATTTCCTGTGGGGTGGAATGTCATATGCTGTCCCCCTGCCATGTGCAGCTTTTCCTTCTGTTTGATTTGCCCCTCCCCACTTCAAACTTCAGGGGTGCTCCTCATCCTGTTGTGGGATTTGGTGAGCAACAGACCCTTTCTGACTTGGCTGACTACAATCACGTCCCATCCCAGCCTTGTTAAGCACTTACTATGTGCCAGGCAATGTACTAAGCGTTGGGGTGGATACAAGTAACAGTCTCAATCCCCATCTTGCAGATGAGGTAACTGAGGCACAGAGAAGTGAAGTAACTCGCCCAAGACACGTGGTGGAGCCGGGATTAAAACTCACGTGCTCTGACTCCCAAGCTGATGGTTTTACCACTAGGCCATGCTGCTTCTCAGAGAACTCCCCCCGACAAACCACCCTAGGGGCAGGGGAAGAAGTTTAGAGTGAGGGCACCCGATTCGAGATCACCTTGGAAGATCTCTCAGCCCTTCCTCCCTAATGTGCCAGGAAATCTTCTTTTCCCCTCCTCCCTAATGTGCCAGAAAATCCACTTGATTCTTTCTGCAGGTGGAGAGAGCCCAAGGCTTCTCAGGGGTTAACAGTCCTTTAGCTAAGCAGCATTGGAGCTGACATTTGGCATTGACACTGACCTGTCTACTGAATTAGAGCTCTGTAGCCCACAGGCTCCCTGCCCTGGACACTCAGGTGGGTTTAATTACTGGGGACACTTACCAGGCCCTTTCTCTCCACCTGAGCCCAAACTCCCGGGTACAAGCACACTTGAACAGTTGAAGTGATGTTTGACAGATCTCCAGGGGGCACCCAGAGCCTGGAATTGTGTGGCATTGTATTTCTCCTTGTTGCAGAGGGCTCGAGGGCTGTTTGCCAAATCTGAGTTGGGGGTTGCTTTGGAACATGAAGTTTTAACAAATTCCATTATTATTATTATTATTATTATTAGCAGAGAAGCAGGGTGGCATAGTGGAAAGTGCACGGGCTTGGGAGTCAGAGGTCGTGGGTTCTAATCCCAGCTCTGCCACTTGTAGGCTGTGTGACTTGGGGCAAGTCACTTGACTTCTCTGTGCCTCAGTTCCCTCATCTGTAAAATGGGGATTTAGACTGTGGGCCCCACGTGGGAAAACCTGATTACCTTGTATCTACCCCAGAGCTTAGAACAGTGCTTGGCACATAGTAAGTGCTTCACAAATGCTATTATTATTGTTATTATTATTATTATTATTATTATTATTATTATTATTATTATTGTGAGCTTTGTCTGTGGGGTCCCTGGTCCCCACAGGGGTCTCTCTGCTCTGACACATGACTTTGCGGTTGGGAATTGACCCCTGAACTGAGGTTGAGAAGCCTGGGTTTCTTCTCTTCCTCACCTCTAGTCTCTCAGGAAGAACCAGCCACCTCTGGGGCATCTATCAATCAATCAATCAATCAATGGTATTTATTGAGCACTTACTGTGTGCCAAGCACTGTACTAAGTGCTTCAGGAAGTTCATTATAATAGAATTGGTAAACATGTTCCCTGTCCCCAGTGAGCTTACAATCCAGAGGAGCAGACAGACATTAATATAAATAAATTACAGGTATAATAAATAAATTATGGATTTAATAAATAACAGATTTAATAAATTATGGATATAATTATGTGTATGTAGGAGAGGGATTTGGTGGAACTTCTCCCTGCCCCACCAAAAAACACCTCACTGGTGCAGAGTGGGCTCCAAACTAAATTGGAAACTCAGCATTGAGGCAGAGAGGTATTGGAAAGATGCCATAATAATAATAATAATAATAGTATTTGTTAAGCGCTTACTATATGCCAAACACTGTTCTATACCCTGGACCATCTGGGATTGGTCTCTTCTCACAGATTTGGCACCAACTCTTTTTTTTTATGGTATTTGTTAAGCGCTTGCTATGTGCCAGGCACTGTTCTAAGTGCTGGGGTAGATACCAGGTAATCAGGTTGGACACAGTCCATGTCCCTCGTGGGGCTTATGGTTTTCATCTCCATTTTACAGATAAAGTAACTGAGGCACAGAGAAGTGACTTGCCCAAGGTCACACAGCACACAAGTCACGGAGTCAGAATTAGAACACAGGTCCTTCTGACTCCCGCGCCCATGTTCTATCCACTAGGCCACACTGCTTCTATGCTTCTGGATTTCCCACTGCTTGAGGCAAGAGCTTGCTTGGTGGACACAGAGAAGATTGTTGAGGAAGATGACAGGGTTACAAAGGACACAACCAGGACACTTCCAAACCCTAAGCTTGTGTGGGCAAGGAACCTATCTCTTTATTTTTGTAGTGTATGATCCCAACTGCTTAGTACAGTGCTCCGCACGCAGCAAACACTCAATAAATATGATTGAATGAATGAATGAAATCTTCCTCACTGAAGGTTGAGTCCCAAAGCACCATGTGGGCCTCAACACGAACAAACCTTCCTCTCCTTTCCTGACCTACAGAGAACCCAGGTCTGTCAGGACCCCAACATCTCTGCCCCTCTGCCTTGCAGCATTCATTCATTCATTCAATCGTATTTATTGAGCGCTGACTGTGTGCAGAGCACTGTACTAAGCGCTTGGGAAGTCCAAATTGGCAGCATATAGAGATGGTCCTTACCCAACAACGGGCTCACGGTCTAGAAGGGGGAGACAGACAACAGAACAAAACAAGTAGATAGGTGTCAATACCATCAAAATAAATAGAATTATAGCTATACATGTCATTAATAAAATAAATAGAGTAAATATGTACAAATAAAATAGAGTAATAAATATGTACACCCCCCGGCCCATCCCTCGCCCGTGCCAACATTAACAAAATAAATAGAATAGTAAATATGTACAAGTAAAATAAATAGAGTAATAAATCTGTACAAACAGGTGCTGTGGGGAGGGGAAGGAGGTAGGGCGGGGGGATGGGGAGAAGGAGAGGAAAAAGGGGACTCAGTCTGGGAAGGCCTCTTGGAGGAGGTGAGCTCTCAGTAGGGCTTTGAAAGGAGAAAGAGAGCTAGCTTGGCAGATTCTTCCCTTGAGCAGCATGGCCCAGTAGAGAGAGACCAGACCTGAGTTCTAATTCAGGCTCTGCCCCATGCCTGCTGTTATACCTTGGGCAAGTCACTTCACTTCTCTATACCTCAGTTCCCTCATCTGCTAATGTGGATTCAGTAAGGGCTCTCCCTCTTACTTTGATTCTGAGCCCCATGTGGGTCCTGATTATCTTCTATCTACCCCAGCACTTAGTACAGCACTTGACATATACTAAGCACTTAGTAAGTGCTGAACAAATACCACAGTTATGATTTAGGATTGAGGAGGAGGGGAGGGAGGAACCCTCTGGGAGTGCCCAAATTTCCCTCTCTGCTTGGCCTTTCAGATACACCCAGCGGAGAACTGAGTAACCTGAGCAGAAAGCATCTGCTGCTGCTTCTTTCAATGTCCCTCCCCTCTCTTCTGCCCTCCCCCAACCCCCTTCTCATCTTCCTTATTCTCATACGGTAGTTTTTCTCTGTGCTTGATAAAGTTAAAATAAACCGTCTCTGGGGTGAATTACAAGCGTTAAAATTGGATTGGCATTCAAACAACGTAGCAGTTGGTGGCTAGGAGTCTGGGGAAAAGGAACAGCAGGTTTTCGCTGGAGGGGACAATAGCTTTATTTCCCTCTTGGTTGTTGACAACGAAGCAGATGTCCTACAATTATTATTTTTACCTCCCAGTAATAGTGTGCCTCTCATTTATCCTCCCAGGTACGGGTTTGGCTCTTCTGCAGATGTGCAGGTGAGTTGGGCCCTGTTGAAGGGTTTTGCTGGATGCATCTCTGGCTCCATCTACTGCTCTCTTCTTTTTTCATTCATTCATTCATTCAAGCATATTTATTGAGCGCTTACTGTGTGCAGAGCACTGTACTAAGCGTTTGGGAAGTACAAGTCGACAACAAATAGAGACGGTCCCTACCCAACAATGGGCTCAAACCCCAAGCAACAGCCCCACCTTGTTCAATCCTCTGGGCCAAAGCATAGCCAGAGTAAGGCCTAACAAGAATTGTTTTTTAGTGGCATCTATTAAGCCCTTCCTATATGCCGGGAACTGTACCAAGTGTTTGAGAAACAGCATGGTATAGCAGATAGAACATGGCCCTGGGAGTCAGAAGGTCATGCGTTCTAATTCCGACTCCACCATATATCTACTGTGTGACATTGGGCAAATCATTTCTCCTCTCTGGGCCTCAGTTACCTCATCTGTAAAATGGGGATTGAGACTGTGAGCCCCACAGGGGATAGAGACTGTGTCCAACCCGATTTACTTGTATTCCTTCAATCATATTTATTGAGCACTTACTGTCTGCTGAGCACTGTACTAAGCGCTTGTATCCACCCCAGCACTTAATATAATGCCTGCCACATAGGAAGCACTTAACGAATACCATTACTACTGTTAGTAGTAGTAGATACAAACTAATCAGGTTGGACACAGTCCCTGTCCCACATGGGGCTCCCAATCTAAATCCCCATTTTACAGATGAGGTAACTGAGTCCCAGAGAAGCTAAGTGACTTGACTGAGGTCACACAGAAGGCAAGTAGCAGAGCCAGAACTAAAACTCTGATTCTCAGGCCCAGGCTCTATCCATTAGGCCATGCTGCTTCTCAGGGTACTGCTTCCTGGGGCCCAGTTGTCTAAGGCAGTGTCTTGTACATATCTCTAATTTATTTATTTATATTAATGACTGTCCCCCTCTAAACTGTGAGCTCATTGTGGGCAGGGGATATGTCTGTTTATTGTTGTACTGTACTCTCCAAAATGCTTAGTATAATGCTCTGCACTCAGTAAGCGCTCAATAATTATGATTGAATGAATGAATAAATGAAGTTTGGGCTGGTTCTGACCTGATCCCTCTGGAAGTCTGGGATGGGGAGGTAGAGATTCCAGCTTCTGAATTCTCCCTGCTTCCCTTCTCCCTGTTGCTAGTGCCCTCGCCCTAGGGCCTTTAGCGTGGGATGAACTGAGCCGAGGAGCTACAGATGGTGATGGACACTTGATACAGGGAATATGAGGCACTACCTCACCTCTATGCAGGGAGTCTCACAGCTGTCCCGGGCTTGTCTTCCTGCCTGGATCTGAACTGTGAATTCATCTTACTACCTTGGGGAGGCTTCTAAACCCTCCTACAACTTTCCCTGGGCCTCTTTGCCAGAGAGCAGGTGGAGACCCAGCCTCCTGAAGGGTTGAGGGTTGCACTTGGATTGTTTTGTCAACTCCGCAGCACTTTTTTTTATGGTACTTAAGTGCTTACTAAGTGCCAAGCACTGTTCTAAGCACTGGGGTAGATACAAGGCAATCAGGTTGGACACTGTCCCTGTCCCACATGGGGCTCACAGTCTAAGTAGGAGAGAATAGGATTTAATTCCCATTTTACAGGTGGAGTAACTGAGGCTCAGAGAAATGAAGTGACTTGCCCAAGGTCACACAGCAAACAAGTGGAATGAGAACCCAGGTTCTCTGACTGCCAGGCCAATTCTCTTTCCACTAGACCACAATGCTGCTCCACTATTCGTAATTTATTTATATAATAATAATAACGGTATTTGTTAAGCGCTTACTATGTGCCAAGCATATTAAGGTCTGACCCCCTCCCCAATCAATCAATCAATCCAATTTATTGAGCATTTGTTATGTGCAGAGCACAGTACTAAGCGCTTGGGAGAGTACTATACAACAGAATTAGCAGACACTTTCCCGGCCCATAGCAAGCTTACAATCTAGAGTGAGAGACAGATATTAATATGAATAAATAATTTATAAAATATAATTTAAAGACACATACATACGTGCTATGGGATTGGAGTGGGGGTGAATATCAAATGTCCAAAAGTCACAGATCCAAGTGCTTAGATGACGCAGAAAGGAGAGTGAGCTCGAGAAAAGAGGGCTTAATTGGGGAAGACCTCTTGGAGAAGATGTGATCTTTATAATGCTTTGAAAGTGGAGAGAGTGGTGGTCTGGCTTATATGCAGGGGGAGGGAGTTCCACGCTACTGGGAGGATGTGGGAAAGTGGTTGGAGGTGAGGTAGATGAGATTGGGGCACAGTGAGTAAGATGGTGCTAGAGGAACAGAGTGTGCAGGCTGGTCTGTAGAAGGAGATTAATGAGGTGAGGTAGGATGGGGCAAGGTGACTGAATGCTTTAAAGCCAATGGTAAGGAGTTTCTGTTCGATGTGGAGGTAGATGGAGCAGCAGTTGGAGATGCTTGAGGAGTGGGAAGACATGGACTAAACACTTTTGTTACTAAATGATCCATGAAGCAGAGTGAAGTATGGCCTGGAGTGAGGAGAGACAGGAAACCGGGAGGCCAGTGAGGAGGTAGATGCAGAAGTCAAGCTGGTATATGTTAAGCATTTGGATCAGCATGGTAGCAGTCTTGATGAAGAGGAAAGGGTGGATTTTAATACTGTTATGCAGGTAGAAGGTCCATACTTCACTCTGCCACCGGATCATTATTCTACACTAATGTTCGTGTAGTCCATGTTTCCCCACTCCTCAACAACTTCCAGTGGTTGCCCATCCACCTCCACATCAAACAGAAACTCCTCACCATTGGCTTTAAAAAACTCAGTCACCTTGTCCCCTCCTACCTCACCTCACTGCTTTCCTATTACAACCCAGCCCACACGCTTTGTTCCTCTAATGCCAATCTTCTCACTTTATTTTGTCACTGAGCTGTCTCCCACATCTTGCCTCTAGCCTACAACATCCTCCCTCTTCATATCCAACAATTACTCTCCTCACCTTCAAAGCCTTACTGAAAGCACAACTCCTCCAAAAGGCCTTCTCTCACTAAGCTCTCATTTCCTCTTCTCCAGCTCTCTTCTGCATCATCCTCATTTGCTACCTTCATTCACTCCTCCATCTGCACTTAACTATCTATCAATAATGTATTTATTTATATTAATGTCTATCTCTCCCTCTAAACTGTAAACTTGTTGTGGGCAGGGAATGTGTCCACCAACCCTGTAATATTGTTATATTGTACTCTCCCAAGAATTTAGTACAGTACTCTGCACACAGTAAGCACTCAATAAATATGATTGATTAACTGATTGGTTGGTTGTTTGGGAAAGTACAATATAAATGAGTTGGTAGCCAGGATCCTGGCCCACAAGGAGCTCACGGTCTACAGGGGCATGGTAGGTGCCCAACAAATGCTGTTGATGTTGGGGAGGGAAGTCAGTTCTTATTTGGGGGGAAGACCAAGGCCCCTTCTCCTCCCAACTCAACAACCCCTTTAGCTCCTACCTTATCCTGAGGGCCACCACCCCTCCTTCTATAAAGGCCTCACCAGCCCATCAAGTCACAGTCCATTCATCCTAAAGATGGGGATTTGCAAAGGAGGGATGTGGACAGATTCTGGAAGAAAGAGATTTGCTAATGAAGTGAGTTTCCAGGTCAGTTGCTTTCAAAGGCTCTGAAGAGGAGAAAAATCTCCTGGCCCCGCACTCTGCCTCCTATAGCCCTCCCCACCGTTTCCACAGATTGTTTGATGAATTCTCTCATTTGACCCCAGAAACAATTAAACGATTCCCTGCTGGGGAATTGAGGGTTGGGGGAGAAGTGGGTGAACAATCTCTGGTTCAAGGAGGAGTTAAATTACACTTACTCCTGTGGATCTGAGGTTGTGGGGTGGGGGCGGGGGTGGAATTCGTTGGAAACTCTGTTCCTGAAGAAAGAATCAGCAGTCTGTTCCAGCTCCTGAATGGAGGGAAAAGGCAGTGAATGGATCCTCCTTCTGGGCCATAGAGACATGCTCCCTCTGTGGTGGTTTGCTTGGGGCAACTGGTTGAGGGCCCTCCTCCCGAGTCTTTCCTTGCCCTCGAGGAGCTTATGGCCTAAAGCAAAAGACAGGCAGGCTCAGAATGATTGGCAATTAGCGAGAGCAGGAAGAGAAGCATAAAGATAAAACTGGACTAGTAAGAGTTGCGAAAGATTGAATGGGAAAAAATTAAGTAAATGAAGAAATAGAGCATATGATAATAATAGTAATAATAAAACTTTCAGGATATGTCACCCCCGTCCTCAAAAATCTCCAGTGGTTGCCCATTCAGCTCCGTATCCAACAAAAACTCTTCACAATTGGCTTAAAAGCACTCCATCGCCTTGCCCCCTCCTACTCACCTCGCTTCTCTCCTTCTACAACCCAGCCCATATACTTCACTCCTCTAGTGCTAACCTTCTCACTATGCCCCCATCTTGCCTGTCTTGCCGCCAACTCCTGGCCCATATCCTGCCTCTGGCCTGGAACGCCCTCCCTCCTCAAATCCAACAGACAATTACTCTCCCTGCCTTCAAAGCCTTTTTGAGGGCACATCTCCTCCAAGAGGCCTTCAGCGGCTAACCCCCACTTTTCTTCTTCTCCCACTCCCTTCTGCATCACCCTGATCTGCTCTATTTGCTCTCCTCCAACCCCCAGCCGCACAGCACTTATTATCTGTAATTATCTGTAATTTTATTTATTTGTATGGATGTCTGTCTCCCTGCCTCTAGACTGTGAACTTGTTGTGGGCAGGGAATGTCACTGTTTATTGTTATATTGTATTTTCCCAAGCGCTTAGTACAGTGCTCTGCACAAAATAAGTGTTTAATAAATACAACTGAATGAATGAATGAATGATAATATTTGTGGTGTTTGTTAAGCACTTACTATGTCTCAAGCACTGAACATCTGTAAAATGAGGATTCAGTACCTGTTCTCCCTCCTATATGCCAAGTACTAGAGGAATAGCATGGCCTCTGGAAAGAACACAGGCTTGGGAGTCAGAGGACCTGCGTTCTAATTCTGGCTCTGCCACTTGTTTGCTGTGTGATCTTGTGCAAATCACTTCACTTCTCTGTGACTCAATTACATTATTATTTTTTATTATTATTAATACTAAGCACTGGGTTAAACACAATATAATCAAGTTAGACATAATCTCTATCCTACTTGGGGCTCGCAGTCTAAGGGATAGAGCAGATATTGAACTATATTTTATAGATGAGGAAATGGAGGCACCAAGAAGTTAAGGGACTTACCCAAGGTCACTCAGCAGTCAAGTGGCAGAGGCAGAATTAGAACTCAGGTCCTCTGGCTCCCAAGACTGTGCTCTTTCCACTAGGTCACGCTGCTTCTATAGTACTTGGCACTGGCAATAATCATAATAGTGGTATTTGTTAATCACATACTATGTGCCAGACATTGGAGTAGATAGCAGCGTGGCTCAGTGGGAAGAGCCCGGGCTTTGGAGTCAGAGGTCATTGTCAGCTGTGTGACTTTGGGCAAGTCACTTAACTTCTCTGTGCCTCAGTTACCTCATCTGTAAAATGGGGATTAAGACAGTGAGCCCCCTGTGGGACAACCTGATTACCTTGTAACCTCCCCAGCACTTAAAACAGTGCTTTGCACATAGTAAGCGCTTAATAAATGTCATCATTATTATTATAATTAGGTTGGTAACAGACTCTGCCCCACATGGGGCTCACAGTCTAAGTAGGAATGTAAAACAGTGTTGCCTAGTGGATAAAGCATAAGCCTGGGAGTCAGAAGGACCTGGGATCTAATTCCAGCTCCACCACTTGTCTGCTGTGTGACCTTGGGCAAGTCACTTAACTTCTCTGAGTCTCAGTAATCTCATTTGTAAACTGGGGATTAAGACTGAGCCCCAAATGGGACATAGACTGTGTCCAACCTGATTAGTTTGTAACTATTCCAGCGTTTAGTTCAGTTCCTGGCACATAATAAACACAAAAAAACCCATAAAAAACCAGGTATTGAATCCCTATTTTACAGACTAGAAAACTGAGGCACAGAAAAATTGAAATGATTTGCCCAAGGTCACACAGCAAAGGGTAAAGCTAGGATTAGAATCCTAGGCCCGTGCCCTGCTGTTTTTCTCTCTGAAAGGAGTGTGTGTGTGTGTGTGTGTGTGTGTGTGTGTGTGTGAATGCTGAGTGTTTTTTATGACAAAGGGAGAGTGTGTATGAAAGCAGAGAGGTTTGCCCTTCTCTTCTTTCCAAGGGCTGTTGCTGGGAGCTCAGGAATGCCTGTTTAAAGGGACATTATCAACCAAGCCTACATTTTCCTAGACAAAAGACTCACTAGTTGGCAAAGCTTTCTGGGAGATCCACTGCATAGATGCCCAGTTCTCTGTCCACACAGTGTAGAGATGGGAGATTCAATCAATCAATCCATTAATAGCATGCTTGAGAGAGTGCAATCCACCTGTCCATTAAACAGAAACTCCTCACCATTGGCTTTAAAGCACCTAAGCAACTTGTCCTCTCCTACCTCACCTCACTACTCTCTTACTCCAACCCAAACTGCCCATTTCACTCCTCTAATGCTATCCTTCTCACTGTGCCTTTGATAATAATAATAATAACAATAATAATAATGATGGCATTTATTAAGCACTTACTATGTGCAAAGCACTGTTCTAAGCACTAGGGAGGTTACAAAGTTGTCCCTCGGGGGGCTTACAGTCTGAATCCCCATTTTA